>NW_008331995.1:465855-469484 GCF_000622305.1 Nannospalax galili | reverse complement strand
GGAATCTGATGGCCTCTTCTGTCCTCTGCAGGCACTGCACAACATGGGTGCACTTACCTACATGCGGGCAATACATGCATACACGTAAAATAAAAATAATAAAATAAAATATTCTTTAAAAAATAGAAATAAATGAAGTCTGACAATGAAATGTGTTTTTTCTTTGCTTACCAAACTGGTACAATAACTCAGGAATAGCCAATGCCCAAAGAAGGGCAATTGTGGGTATGTGTATGCAGTCCAGCAGAAACCAAGGTGTATTTATTTAGTCAACCACTAAGTGACTACCATTCTCAAAGCAATTGATTTGACTGAATTAACCTGCTGAGTTTGAGTACATGAGTAAATTAAGGAGCTGCAAACATTGTAGAGGTCATCTAACTGTTAATTCCAAGCCAACTCATTATACGTTTACTATGGCCAGAGAAACCAAGACAGATCATCGAGCACTCTCTAAAAGCACTGTGCCAATTGGTCCCTCCATGACCTGTTTGTCCAGATCATTGCTAAGTCCTTGCCCAAAACCTCTAAACTTTGTCAGTCTGATAGGTGCAAATGTAATTTTTTAAAGTCATGAGACAGAGTTCAAGCATCTTTTCATGTCTATTGGCTGCCATTTTTTTCTCATGAGCTTCTGTTGTGATCACTTATTTTTTAATTTTAATTTTATTTATTATTGTATGTGCGTACATTCATGTATGTATGATGCATGCCACTGTGTGGCAGTCAAAGGACAGTTTTCGGGAGTCAGTTCTCTCTCCCCATGGGCTCCAGGGATTGATCTCAGGTTTTCAGGTTTGCATAGGAAATGCCTTTACCTGCTGAGCCATCTTGTTAGCCCTTTTAATTTTTTTCTTATTTTATTCATTCCTCAAATTAATTATATTCAATAGATATTAGGAGCAAAACAGTAAGACAAAGCTTTCATAGAGTTTACAGTCCAGTTAGAGAGACAGGACTGAACATGTGGAGAGTGAAAGAAAAACTATAATAAAATGCTTACAAATCCTTTAACAAAGCTAGAACAAGCATCAACAGAGCAGGGAGGGTGACTGCCTTGAAGATGAGGTGGCACCTTCCCTCGGAGCAGTGGTGTTTTTGGTGGGAGCATTTGAAGAAACGCAGTTTAAGCTGGGAGCAGAGGCTCGAGAAGGATACAGAGAACATGTTTCAGGCAGAAGGAACAGCCACACACAAAAGCTCTAATTCTAGAGTGGGCTTTGGAGCTGGTGAAACGGCTCATCAGGTGAAAGCACCTGGGACCCACATGGTAGGAGGAACCTACACACACACACACACACACACACCTTTTCAGCTGCTCTGTGGAGAATGGATAGGAGATGGGTCAAATGTAGATAAAGGCTGGAAGGCTAGGGAGACAACTGCAGGAATCAAGACAAGAGGCAGCAGCCTAGGCGGGAGTGTGGTGCTGGAGATGGAAGTGAAATTTGTCTCTGGGCATAGAACTAGTTGGACTTAGCACTAAACCAATGTGTGTGAAGTGTCAAAAATGACTCTAGCCTTTGGCTTGGCTTACCAAGTAGACAATGTTTACAATGGAGAATGGAGGGAGATGATAGAGGAGAGCAGGTTTGGGAGAATGGGAAGACGGACATTCAGATTTGGACATGTGAATCTGGATGCAGTGGTGAGCTATCCCCATGGAAACAACAAGAAGGCACTGGGCACATGAATAAGAAGCACGAAAGAGCTGCGTGTGGGGAGGCACATGCCTGTCTGTGAGTATAGCATTTAGGAGGCTGAGGCAGGAGGATTATAAGTTCAAAGCCAGCATGGGCTACACAGAAAGATTCTGTCTCCAAAAGAAAATGAAACCAAATATTCTGAACTAAGTATATAAATTGTTGTTTTTCACTTTTGTTTTTTTCTTCTTTCATTTGTTTATTTTTATGGGGCTTTTGGCTACGCTAACATTCCCCCCTCTGAAGAGGTAACCCTAAAATCTTTTAAGGATTAGATACAAGCTCCCAAATACTTTCGACATTTTTGGCCTTTGGAACAGAGTATGTTGTTAAAAGGCCTGAGGACATTTTGACTTTTAGCCAAGAAACTGGCTACTTTTCTTTGGGGTTTTTTTTACCCTAACTGCCTAGCCAATTCCTATCATGCCACCTCTGAAGGGATAACCCAAATTACCGATAGGGAATAGGGGCGCGGACCGCTCTGGCTTCTTCCATGCTGAACAAGGACGCAGGGTGAGGCAATTGGAGTACCCCTTCAGTGGGTCTATCTAAAAGACTCCTAAATTGCATAACTCTTTCTCTAAGGGGAAAAGAAAGTCCTTGAATTTTAAAAAGGTGATGTGAGGGAGAAGTAAATGCAAGAGTAACTAGCATTACAAGTTCTAGACAGGGCACTAGAAAAAGTCAGAACAGGGCAATTTTCAAATGTTCATATGAGAGTCCATTGGAATTTCTTGATAAGGGCTTCCAAAAGCATTCTAGAGCTCTATTGGATTCTTCCTCATCTTTCTTTTGTCTTCCAAGGCTGGACTCTAGAGTGATGGATTCAGGATGTGCTTTGAGGTATTTTGATAGCTGTTGGAGTAGTTAGAATCAGTGTCAGTTCCCTCTCAAAGCCTTCTAAATAGGGGGAGAAAATAAATATATCCATCATTTTAGAACAATAACTGGTTGTCTCCCATAGCTACAGGTGGCCACTACAGTATTGGAGACCAAGATTTGAAATCTTACATCTGGGCAGCACTTTCTGGTTAGGAACAAAATCATCAATGAGAAATAATTCTCTAAATAACTTTTTATATAGACTTAAGCCTAATGTCTGGGAAGTGTAGTCCCTTGAACTCTGAGAGAAGTATACCGATAACTTTGCTCTTTGGTTATACTTTTCTTTTGGGTTTTTAAGACTGTCCAGATGGCCCAAATAAATCAATTTATTTTTACACTTAAGGTCATTTGAGGATGTTCCTCAGGGGTCACATGGGCTTGGGAGGAGCTCCTGGCTCCTTTCTTTTACCAGTTCCATCTATGTGAAGATAAGTCAAAGGTCCTGCTTGACCACATCTGGCTTCACTTGGAAGCATGAGGTTTCCTCTAAGTTGACCCTCCTCTTTGTAGACTGGACACTGGTTCAAGTCCATCTCATGGGGTCTCCCCATGTCCTCCCTAAGCAAGAGGACAGGTGACTCACCACAGTTACAGGACATTTTGAGAGATGTTCCATAGTACCCTGGAACTTGGCCGACCTTGGAGGGCAAGGGGCAAAAACTGTCTGTTAAGTCCCTCTGACCACATTAGTATAGGCCTTGAAGTATGGCTGTTAAATATCCAATCAGGTTACTTCCACCAGTCTGATACTTTTAATTATCATGTGCTATGTAGATAAGGCTTAGGTAAAGAAGCAACTTTTCTTAGATAAACATTGACTAGATTTATATTTTGTTCCTTAAACTAGGTGACTAAATTATGACCATTTTTGGTTTTGTTTTTTTTTTCGGTCTTTTTTTGAGACCAGGTCTCCTTGTAGGCCCAGCTGTCCTGGAACTCACTATGTAGACCAGGCTGGCCTCGAACTCACAAAGATCCGCCTGTCTCTGCCTCCCAAGTGCTGGGATTAAAGGCGTACGCCACCATGCCCGGCAACCATAG
>NW_008331995.1:456614-465807 GCF_000622305.1 Nannospalax galili | reverse complement strand
GAAATTTTAAGATTATGTGTAGTATTATTTTTGTATCATCCTTTATATATAATAAACCTAAACAGACCTTCATCACTTGCTTAGGCTTTCTCATTTTTTCTGTTTTGGAAAATATCTCCATTCCCATAACCTTTTAACATCTTTTACATCCTCATTTTCTTTTTTTTTCAATAATTATGAGACATAATAGCATTAACAAATAAATTTTCCAACAGTTGTGAAACTTTTTTTCCTGGGGATGCTAATTGCTTTGGGGGGCTGGAGAGATGACTTAGCGCAGTTAAAGCTAGCTGCTCTTGCAGAGGACCAGGGTTTGGTTCCCAGCACCCACATGGCAGCTAACAACTGTCCATGACTCCAGATCCTGGAGATCCTACACCCTCTTCTGACCTCTGTGGGCATTGCACAACATGGATCCACTTACATACATGCAAGCAATACATTCATACACATAAAATAAAAATAATAAAATATTTTATTTTTTATCTTTCTTATTACATGTACTTATTTTGTATGTGTGAAGGTTTATATATACCACAGTGCATGTGCATAGGTCAGAGGACAACTTGCAGGAGTTGGTTCTCTCCTTCTACCATGTGGGTCCTAGGGATTGAACTCATGCCTTCAAGGTTGATGACAAATGCCTTTACTCACTGAGCCATCATACCAGTCCTGTTTTTGTTTTAAGAATAGGATCTCACATAGCCCAAGGTGGCCTCAAACTCTCTAAAGTAGTGAATGATGACTTTGAACTTCTGATCTTCCTGACTTTACCTCCCAAGTACTGGGATCACAGGCATGCAGCACTATGCTCAGTTTATGAAGTGCTGGGGATCAAACCCAGTGCTTCGTGAATGGTAAGCAAACATTCTACCATCTAAGATACATTCCCAGTCCCTAAATACACAGAACCAATGGGGAATGCTCCTGTTTTTGTCGTAAGGTCAGAAAGTAACCAAGTGTAATGGTATGAACATCAGAGTTTTACAAACTCAAGGGATTTAGCCATAAAAAGGTCTTATACTGAGCTTTTCTCTCAAAAACTCAACCCCTGTACATTGCACACAGGTTAACTGGTGGGCATGATGAATCATTTAGCAGGAAATAGGCAGGGAAGGAGACACTCAAAGCTCCACCACAGGAGGGATGCTGCAGTGGGAGCCTTGCCATCCTCGGCTCTCTGCCGGCCTGAATCACTTGGCCACATTTTGCAAAAATCCCATTCTCTTTGGTTCTTAGAAATCATAGTTTAGATGTCACAGCACCTTGGAAGGAGTTTCTCTTTTCTGGGTTTCCATATTTAGGCTTTCTGGATTCCAGAACCCAAATCTAGTCAGATAAATCCAGCTGTGTTTTTTTAAATATTTTATTTATTATTTTTATTTTATGTGTATGTATGTATTGCTTGCATGTATGTAAGTGCACCCGCGTCGTGCAATGCCCGCGGAGGACAGAAGAGGCTGTCGGATCCCCTGGAACTGGAGTTATGGACAGTTGTTAGCTGCCATATGGGTACTGGGATTCAAACCCAGGTCTTCTGCAAGAACAACCAATGTTCTTAATCACTGAGCCATCTCTCCAGCCTTTTTTTTTTAACCAGCTGTGTTTTAAAGAAACTCATACTGTATTAAGGCTTCTAAAGAGAGAAGGAAGAAACAGAGGAAATTCTAACCTGCTTGCACAAGTTATTTTCCAAGGAAGGAGATCAGCACAGACAAGCCACCTGAACACTAGAGCTCATGCAATTGCTTGATACAGCAATCTTGAATATCTTTAGGTGAAAGGCTCATCTGTACCAGCAGTGACTATCATTTCAGGATGTTGATGGATTTTGCAAATTCAGGCCAGGTCAAAACTTGACTTTTATTCTAGGTGGAGACATGCAAGACCGTCCCCTGCCTCCCCTACACACACATGTATTCTGCATACACATCATTCTGAATATACATCATGTATTCTGCATGATGTGATTCTAGCTCCTTATTTTATGAGGGTTCCATGCTCATATATGTATATGTGTGTATGTGTGTGTGTGTGTGCGTGTGCACATGTGTGTTCATGCCTGTTGATGACCAGAGGCTGATGTTGGGCATCTTCCTCAATCACTTTCCACTTTATTTTTTAATATCTTATTTATTTTTTTTATTTTATGTGCATTAGTGTATTGCCTGCATTATGTGAGTGCACCCATGTCGTGCAATGCCCATGTTGTGCAATGCCCACAGAGATCAGAACAGGGCATTAGATCCAGTAAGTCTTGACCATTTTTGAGAGCTGGAGATGGTCAAGTCTGGAGCCAAAGGCAGAGCCGCACAGGGACCTCCAAAAACCTCTTTACATGCAGATGGGTGAAGTCAGCAGAGGCTTTTTGCCATGTTCTCAGGAGACATGAGGTACGTTCCCAAAAGCAGAAGTGGAGCTACGGACGATTGTTAGCTGCCATATCAGTGCTGTAATTCAAACCCAGGTCCTCTGGAAGAACAGCCAGTGCCCTTAACAGCTGAGCCATCTCTCCAGCCCTCATCTTATTGTTTTGAGAGAGTGTCTCTCACTGAACCTGGTGCTCACTGATTCGGCAAGTCCCAAGGATCCTCCTGTCTACCTCCCCAGTGCTGGGATTATAGAAATGCTCAGCTTTTATATCAGTGCTAGGAATCAAGTTTGGGTCCTTACATTTATACAGTGAGCACTTGACTGAGCCATCTCCCTAGCTCTGCCCTTTACAGTTGAGATCTCATTTTAGGAACTGTCATGGCTCAACACTTGGGGAAATTCCATGAAGCTGGGAGATCTTATATCTCAGAAGTCATGTTCCATGTAGAAGGGGAACAGAATCCTGAAGAGGAAGCAGAGTATAGGTCACACTGGAGTAACAGGAATGACTGTGAGGTGGGTGAGAGTCAGAAATCATCAGAGCTTGTCCTAAGGTCATTCACAGAGTAGCTCTCTGGGCCACCATAATGTAGATGTCACTGCTAGTCTTGTCACCAAAGGAAACAGACAGAAGAAGGAGGATGGGTAGAACAAAGTGATAGTCACTCTGGTACTGTTGGGATAACTTGAAGTCCCACCTCAGTAGACCAGTTTCTTTTTTAAATTTTTTTAAAATTTATTATTTGTATTTTATGTGTACGAGTGTATTGTCTGCAGGTATGTGAGTGCACCCGTGTCGTGCAGTGCCGCAGAGGTCAGAAGAGGGCTTCGGATTCCCCTGGAACTGGAGTTAAGGATGGTTCGTAGCCACCATGTAGGTGCTGGGAATCAAACCCGGGTCCTCTGCAAGAGCAGTCAGTGCTCTTAACCGCTGAGCCATTTCTCTAGCCCCGACTTCAATTTCTTTTAGAAGCTGGTATAATAGATCAGAAAACTTACAGTCCAAGCAGGGAAACAGACAGAAAGAATTCCCTTTGGAGCTTGTCACCAGCACCGAGTGCAGGGCCACAGGCAGTAATCAAGGACACCGGAGCCAATATTCCTTTCACAAATGCTTAAATTTATTAACAATAATTCAAATCACACATCACAAATTTACGTTCATCAAACCAGGAGGGTATTGCAGGGTATTGGAGGGGATTGTGAGGTGCATGCTTGTGCTGAGTTCCAAAATGCTGGGGCAGTGGATTGGAGGAAGGCATCATGGGGTCCAGGAAGTCTTGACTGTTTTTGGTCAGTGAGTCTGGACCCAAAGCCAGAGCTGCACAGCAACCTCCAAAAGCCTCTTTACACACAAATAGGTAAAATCAGCAGAGGTCTTTTGCTGTGTTCTGAGGAGACACAGGGCACACTCGGAAAGCCACCTGTTAGCAGTCCTTATTATGTTCCTTCAGCCACCAGTCACTCTTAGTGATGTCTTTTTCTGTGCAAGCAGCTTAAGGTTCACTCATTAGCATATGATGTAAACAAAGGCTTCAAAATAATTCTTAACCTAGCTACCTTGGGGTTCTCTCATTCAGGTAAGAAACAAATCTGCACTTCAAAACAACCTTTATCTGAGCCACCTTAGGGTTAGCAAGGAGGTCAACAAATACAATCTTACTTTCACTTTCAGCTTGGTGTTAGTCCTGCTCCTTACAGAGATTTAGTAACGATAATGCTTCTGAAGTCTCTGATTCTACCTGATTAGAGCTGTTTTCCCAGGCACACGAGAGGTGTTGGTAACAGTGCACACTCCTTGGGCTGCCTTTCGCCAAGTGCTATGTGACTATCAAGAGCAATGAGAACAAGGAATAGAAATCCAAAGACCTTTGTTAGGTCCTCAAAGTCCTGGCAGTAGGTCTGGTGATTCTCTTACAGTTCAAGAAAGCTTCCTGGTTATGTAATTCATTTCAAACAGGGCCAACTACTAGCCATGGTCCTAACATTGAGCCCAACCTTGCCTGGGGCTAACCCCTCCCAGGGCAAGTGACAGCCTTGAGAGTACCTACAGCTCTCATCCTTAGTCAGAGGGATTTTCTCAGGGTGGTCTTCTGTGATAGAAAGGGCTTGTGATGGTTTGAATGAGAATATACTCCATAAGTGTCAAGTATTTGGATATTTTGTCTCCAATTGGTGGTACTGGTTTTGGAGGTGTGGCCATGCTGTATGAAGCATGTCACTAGGGGTGGGCTTAGAGAGTTCTTAAGCCTTGCCAGATCTCCAGGCACTCTCTGCTTCTTGTACCTGCTTGAAGATGTGAGCCTCTGCTTTCTGCTCCTGCTCTGGCCACCTCCTGCCACCATGCCTCCCTTCCATGACCAACTCTAATTCCCCTGGAACTGTAAGCTCAAATAAGCTCTTCCTTTTATAAGTTCCCTTGGTCATGATGTTTCTATAACAGCAACAGAAAAGTAACCAATACAGAAATTTGTACCAGAAGAGGGGTGTTGACTGTGAAGAACGTGACCATGTGGGTTGTTGGAAGAATGAGGAAGACTTTGGAAGTTTGGGCTAGAAAAGCGGTTGATTGCTGAAGACAAAGCTTAATGGATCATTCTAGTAGGAACATGGAAGAAAGTTGTGCTGAAACAAGACAGCCTAACTTAGAAATTGTGGCATGACTATTAATAGTGAATATTATGTGGATCTAAAGTGGAAAAGAGCAAATGGGGCAGAAAGAAATGCAGAATATACAGTGTGGATTGAAAAAGAGCACTAGGAAGATTAATGTTGGAGCCAAGGCATGTGTTGAAGGAAAGGATCCCTTTGTTAAGAGGTTATAGTAATTAAGGAGAGGCCTAGAGATTTGCATTTAAACAACAGAAAATGTGCCCCCAGGGCAAGACCACATCCAGCTAAGCCTCCAATTTAGGAATGTAAAATGCTAGAGGGGTTTTCTACTATAAAATCTCTGCAGAGAAAAGCTGCTAATGTGGATAAAGCAGGCTGGGGTCCATCCCAAACCTGCAATCAAACTGGACAGCATTATTCACCTGCTGCTGCTGGCTTTAGACACACAAAAATGCAAGAGTGAAGGGATCATTGGTTCTTCCTCCACGGTTTCAGAGAGCCACAAAGAACAGGCATCCCTGCATACAGAAGGGCCAAGAGGCCCTGATAGGCTATTGTGTGAAGCTGTGAAGGTGAAGCCTGGTTGGCAGTAGAGACCCTGAGAAGATGCTGGAGATGCCAGAGTTGTGAGACATCTGCCAAGGAGATATCTGTACACAGGGAGTGGTACCAGTCCAAGAGAGCCATGTATGTTGCACACAACAAAGCTGGAGGGGCTGAGCCATCTAAGCCCTTTGAAAGTAAAGCCCCAGTCAGGGACATGGAGTTGCAGAATCTGGCATTTGCCCTGCTGGGTTTTGGTCTTGTTTTGTTCTGGTATTTCCTCAGTATGCCCCAATTCCTCCCATTTGGAATGGAAATGTGTATTTAGTTCCATTGTATGTTAGAAATATATAACTTGTCTTTTGATTTTACAGGGTCTTACAGTTAAGAGCTTGCCTTGAGTCTCAGAAGAGACTTTGTACTGTGGACTTTTGAATAGTTATTGAAACTGGTAAAGACTGAAGACTTTTAAAGTGTGACTGAAAGTATTTTGTATTTTATATGATCATAAGTCTATGGAGGCCAGGGAATGGGATGTGGTGGTTTGAATGAGAAAGTCCTCCATAGGCTCCAAGTATTCAGATATTTTGTCCCCAGTTGGTGGTGCTGTTTTGGGAGGTCTTAGTAGGTGTGGCCATGCTGGAAGAAGCATTATCACTGGGGGTGGGCTTACAGAGCTCTTAAGCCTTGCCTGATCTCCATTTGCTCTCTGCTTCCCGCGCCTGCTTGAAGATGTGAGCCTCTGCTTCTCTGGCCACCTCCTGCCACCATGCCTCCCCACCATGACTGACTCCAATTCCCCTGGAACTGTAAACTCTTCCTTTTATAAGTTCCCTTGGTCATGGTGTTTTATTGAAGTAACAGAAGAGTGACTAACACAGGGTTCTTCCAATTGTTGGGGGTGATTTTAGTTTGAGGATCAGTAACCATTTATGAGATTGCAAAAAGAGGCCATTTGGTGTCCTGGGAAATATTGCCAGGAAGTCTTCAACTGGCCAAACAAAGAGTCAATGTTTTCTCTTTCAAGAACATAGAAAGACATGTGCTCACACTGGCCCCCAAGATCCACCTGTCTCCACCCTCCTTCACCCCAGTGCTGAAGCTACAGGTGTTTACTGCCATGCTTGGTTTTTATGTGGGTGCTAGGGATCTGAACTCAGGTCCTCAGGCTTGAGCAACAAGCATATTACCCGCTGAGCCATCTCCCCAGCCTACGATGTTAATTTTTTAAGTACATTTTTAAATCCTGGTGTGATGGTGCACACTTTGAATCCCAGCACTCAGGAGGCAGAAACAAGCAGGTTTCTGTGAGTTTGAGGCCAGCCTGGTCAATATAGGGAGTTCTAGGCCAGTAAGGGGATAGTGAGACCCTATCTCAAAAAGGAAAGGATTACTTTTCTATTTATTGACAATTTCATACATGTATACAATGTATCTTGATCATATCCAACACAGTCTCCCTTCCATACCCTCCAGGCACCCCCATTACTTCCCCCTCCCACTTTCATGTCCTCTATTTTTTAAAATAACCCACTGAGTCTAATTAGTGCTACCCACATTCTCATAGATGTGCCCTCCTCCTCCAGGGCCTATGACTCCCACACTTGGGTTTTTGACCAGTTTGCAGGATCAGACATGAATTCCCTCCTGTAGAGCAGGTCTCAACTCCAATCAGAAAGTGGTTAATTAGCCCTCATAACCTTCAGGCCACTATTTCACCAATGGGCACATTTTGACTTGTAAGTTAGTATTGGAGCATGTAGGGTCCACCAATGGATAAGACCATTGATTATTTTTCCTCCCCCTGCATAACAGTTTCTGGCACTTTGAAAACCAGCCAACAGGAAGGAAGTTTCCAGGCCAGCTCCACGTTGTTTTCTCTATGTCCTGCAAGCAGTGTGCTGTGTGTTTAGCAGTAAGGACTTACCATCTAGTTATGGTGGGCAACCAAGAGCAACGGCAATGGCTTGTGTTGTTTTGGGGCCCACGGGCCTCTCTGACCAATAAGTCAGGGTGATATCCCATTTAATAATCCATACACTCTGGTGAAAGCACTGTCCACGTATGCAGTGTACCTCCATTCAAACTCATTTTTTTTCTTCAAATCATATATTTTTTAAGAGTGGATTAGCATTGGTCTTTTCATGCATTCTTAGTTTTGGTTAACGCACCCCTCCCCCACAATGCCCTGCATCCTCATGCCCCCGTACCTGCTTGAACCTTTAATCCCCAGAATCCCTGTTGATTCTCATATCCCCAGGTCCTGGCTTCATTTTTGTTGCTGTGGTAGAATACTCAGATGAATGCAACTTTAAGGGAGAAAGGGTTGATTTGATTTACAACTCCAGAACACAGTGTTTCATTGCAGGGAAGTCAAGGCAGGAACTATACTTCTTACTATTATTTTAGAGTCCATGCCTATGTATAAAAGGTCAAAGTTGGTGCTGGAGAGATGGCTCAGTGGTTAAGAGCACTGGCTGGTCTTGCAGGGGACCCACATGGCGGCTAACGACCATTTGTAACTCCATTTCCAGGGGTATCTGACACCCTCTTCTTACCTCCATGGGCATTGCGTGACATGGGTGCACTTACATACATGTAGGCAATACTGATACACAAAAAATTGTTTTTTAAAGTCAAAGTATGCTGCGTTATACCAGCAACTGACTCATACCTCTTGCATTTACTCCAACCTTTCTTTTTCTATGTGATGTACGTATGTGTGTTCACATTAATGTGGGTGCACATGTAGGTAGATGCATGCATGTGGAGGCCAGATGTTGGCAGCAGATGTCTTCCTCAATCATGCTCTACTTTATTTACTAAGTACACAGGGTCTCTCTCTGAACCCAGAACTATCTATTTGTGCTAAGAATACAGGTGGGCCAGAGTGTCTGCCTGGCTTTTATGTGGGTCTTGGGGATCTGAACCCCAGTCCTCAAGCTTGTGCGGCAAGGTTTTTCTCCGTCAAACAATCTCTCCAGAGCCCTCCATGACATCATTTGATAGCATGAAGAGGCCATGCCAGGTAAGTGGCCTGTTTGGGTAAGCACACTCTATGATGCTTACACAGTGAAACTGCTTACTTGCTTAATGAGTGGATGACTGTGCTTACACCCATGTGTGCACACATCATCATGACTTGCTAGAGTGAAGAATCTCCTCCTCATTCTAAAACTCTTAGATTAATCTTTTTGTTTTGTTACAAAGAAACCCTATGTAAAGTTGCATTAAGATTCCTGTAAGCCAGGGGTGGTGGTGCATGCCTTTAGTCCCAGCACTCAGGAGGCAAAGACAGGTGGATCTCTGTAAGTTCAAGGCCAGCCTGGCCTACATAGTTCCAGGGTAGCTGGGGCTACAGGGAGACCCTGTATTAAAAAGACAAAAAGGGGGGGGCCTGGAGAGATGGCTCAGCAGTTAAGAGCACTGACTGCTCTTGCAGAGGACCCGGGTTCAATTCCCAGCACCCACATGGTGGCTAGGAACTGTCCTTAACTCCAGGGGAATCTGAAACTGTGGTGCTCTGTAAGTTGAGGGCCACCCGGGCCTAAATAGTTCCAGGGTAGCTGGTGCTACAGGGAGACCCTGTATTAAAAAGACAAAAAGGGGGGGGGGGCCTGGAGAGATGGCTCAGCAGTTAAGAGCACTGACTGCTCTTGCAGAG
>NW_008331995.1:422494-453319 GCF_000622305.1 Nannospalax galili | reverse complement strand
CAGCACCCACATGGTGGCTAACAACCATCCGTAACTCCAGTTCCAGGGGAATCAGACACCTTCTTCTGACCTCTGTGGGCATAGCACTGCACAGGTGCATTTACACACATGCAGGGAACAAACTCATACACATAAAAAAATAGTAAATAAAATATTTTTTTAAAAAACCTTAGGTGGAGAGCAACTGAGGAAGGCACCTGATGTTAACCTCTGGGGCATGTGTACCAAAGAAAATAAAAGAGAAACTCTCCAGAGAAACACAGAAGACTAATAGGAGAGGGAGAGAAATGAAAGGGAGGGAAGGAGGGTTTGGAGAGAGATGTCCCAACATGCAATATAATAAAATAAATAGTAAATAAAATATTTTTTTAAAAAACCTTAGGTGGAGAGCAACTGAGGAAGGCACCTGATGTTAACCTCTGGGGCATGTGTACCAAAGAAAATAAAAGAGAAACTCTCCAGAGAAACACAGAAGACTAATAGGAGAGGGAGAGAAATGAAAGGGAGGGAAGGAGGGTTTGGAGAGAGATGTCCCAACATGCAATATTCTTGTTTTTGTTTGTTGAGACAGGTTTCCCTGTAGCCCCAGCTGGCCTGAAACTCAATATGTAGACCAGACTGGTCTCGAACTCACAGAGATCCACTTACCAAGTGCTGGGATTAAAGGTACATGCCACCATGCCCAGCTACAATATATTCTTATATGGAAACTTTAAAATAATAAAAACTTATAATCTGTATAGACTGCATCCCAAGCATAGACATACAGGAAACATTTGTAAGGTTCTAAAGAAAGTTACAGGCCGGGCATGGTGGTGTACACCTTTAATCTCAGCACTTGGGAGGTACAGGCAAGTGAATCTTTGAGAGTTCAAGGCCAGCCTGTTCTATATAGAGAGTTCTAGCCCAATAGGAGTACATAGTGAGAATGTCTAAAAATAAATAAACAAATAAATAAATAAGTTGCCAAGCTATTTTTTCCAGAAAAGTTAATCAAGGCTGAGGATGCAGCTCAGCGAGGGAGCACTCACTGAGTGCACAGTGTACAGGGGTCAATCCCTAGCACAGGAAGAAAAAAAAGAGAGAGACTGTAAAAGGTTAATCAAGGGTTTCTGTCTTCTTACATCATTGTAATCAGGAAATTCATATTCCTTTGGTTTCTGCTCTATTTTCTGCCGGTTGGTGTAGCTCACATCCTGGCCATTTAAACTTGCTCTTTTTAGGGGGCTGGAGAGATGACTCAGTGGTTAAAAACACTGACTGTTCTTGCAGAAGACCCAGGTTTGAATCCCAGCACCCACATGGCTGCTAACAACTGTCTGTAACTCCAGTTCCAGGGGATTTGATGCCTTCTTCTGTCCTCCGCGGGCACTGCACGGCATGGGTACACTTACCTACATTCAGGCATAACATACACATAAAATAAAAATAATAAAAAATTGTAAAAACTTGTTCTTTACTTAATCTCATTGTGCTGACATAGTCCCCTGAGCATAGAGATTTCAGATCATAGAGTCGTTTCCAACTTTTGCTATTAAACTTACCATTTTCATACCTCTGCATCCTCTCTCCACCCCCTACTTTCCCAGGAGTGAAATTACTCCATCAAAGAAACAGGCTGTTACATGTTGCCTGGTTATTGCACAAGGATTTTTAGCAAGGCATATTGGCCTTAATGGAAGAGTGGTTGCAGGGGACCCTCATTCCTGAACACGGTGTACTGTCCTGGCATCTCTACAGAAAGTTGGAGTGCCTGAGCTTCCCCGTGAGGAGGTGGGAAGTTGCCCAGCCAGCAATACCCCACAGGACAGTTAAACACACATAATAATAGGAAAAACAGAAAAAGATTTATTCAATGTGGCTATATTGGGAAGAGGAACAAAGAGGCCCAGGGACACCTACCCTCTCATCCCCTCACCCTCTCATTCCTCCCTCCCTGCCAAGTCCATCTTGGGATTCTGACACCAGGTTCAGGTTTAAACAGAGGCAAGAGCTATGCCCAGCTAAGCCCATCTCATTGCTGAGGCTCCAGTCTCTCCAGCAGAGAGACATGAATGACTTTCTAGGAGACAGAGTCTTCCTCTGGCTGGCACTAGGCTTCATCCTTTTCCTTCTCCCAGCATGGGATTCCTGAGCGAATTCCAGTTTCTTGGGGTCTGCTGTCTCAACAATCCAACATCCAAAGGGAGGGTTCAAAGATGTCCCTTAGGTATGGTGGCACACACCTTTAATCCCAGTACTTTGGAGAGGCAGGTGGCGCTCCATGAATTTGAGACCAGCCTGGTCTAGCTAGGAAGCTCCAGGCCTGCCAGGACAACTTAGTCTCTCTCTCTCTCTCTCCTGTCTCTGTCCTATCTCTGTTTCTGTCGCTCTCATACACACACATACACCCAAGGTACTTGATACTCTTAAAACTAGCAAAATCAGGAAAGTCAGCAGGACTGATGTCCAGACCATCAGCCTGGTAGAAATCAGGGCTCTGCTACTTAACTAGATGTGTGACAAAACATTCACCCTTTCTCCACATCAGTTTCTCCATCTGTAAGTGAGGTTAGTATTAGTCTCTGTTGTATGGCAATGTTAGGAGAATTAAAAGAGCAAAACTTTGTAAAATACTGAGAGCAACACTTGGATATAAGTATTTGTTGCATAACAAACAAATATCTGTTCACCCCAGATAAGGCATTCACAACACACCAGCCGTTGTTGGACTACTTGGACTCTATCCTGTGAGCTAAGCCGATAAATCTCTATACATATATATTCATTCTACCGGTTCTGTTTCTTTGGAGAACCCTGAGTAATACACCCTGGTCTTTTCATGAGGAAATATTTCAATCTGGAGGAAACAGCCACACAACAGTGATTTATAAAGTTCTTGTTAAATAAATTAAATTGAGGTTGGGGATGCTGTTCAGTGGTAGAGCTGCTCGTCTGACATTCACATGGCCCTAGGTTTATACAGCTTTATAAATAAATAACAAACACTAAAGAAAATTGAGCAACTAAGCACCAAGTCCCTTTGGGACAGCAGCAGCTTTTAAAGTGAGCCACTTGCTAGCTTTAGGGTGTGTTCCCACTTCTCTTTCAAAGACCAAGAGATCCAGCTCTACACCTAGATTGAAAAATCTCCTGGGCCCCTCCAGGCTACAGGACAAACACCTCCACTTCAAGTCCCAGGCTGTTTAGTCAGGCTGCTTCAAGGTCAAGAGATCCTGAATTGTTATTTCTATAGGATCCTAATTCATTTAAGAAACAAAACAAAGATAAAGACAAACAGGACCATAAAAACGGTTGGACATTTTTAATGCTATATTGATTAACTCAGGCCATTATTAATCCTGTCAACCACCAAGCCATAAACATACTGTTGACAAGATTGTTGCGCTGGCAAAGGCTCTCAGACTCAGCCTTTGGGTGGCACATGTGGAATGCTTTGGTGAAGCAGTGAGAAGGTCATGTATGGAAGGTCATGTCTGGCAACCTTGGTGAAGTGTTCATACCTTAAAGCTGGATGTGCCCTCCATCCTCCACTAGAAGTCCTACCCAAAAATAGCCTTGACCTTGGGATGACTTCAGCTGCAGGGGTCAGCCTCCCCCTTCCACTCTCTCACACCATCAGCCCCTACCCCAGCCTGAGCCCTTCTATTCACCTGTTAAACAATTTTCCCATACGGCATGAATTTAATATGCAAATGATGCAACCTAACTTGAGAGTAGTATATTTTTATAACAAATAACAAGAGTCTCAACATCAGTTGAACTTGTGGCCAATCACAGGCTGCAAACTGCTCAGGCTACAAAGACGAATGTTGAGTTGTTTTTCCAGTCACTTCCTTTTCCTGTCTATAAATACCATCTGTCCACCTCTTAGATGGAGCTTTCTGAACTTCTCCTGGTTCCAATTCATCAGTCTTTTCTTAGCTCACATAAACCCTGCAAGGGCAGGGAAGATGACTCACCAGGTAAAAATGCCTGCCTCCTAGCCTGATAACCTGAGTTCACGCCCCAGGACTCACATGGTGGAGGAGAACTGACTCCCACAAATTGTCTTCTGACTTCCACATTTGTACACACACACATACACACACACAAACTGCTAGATTTAATTAGTCAAATGAGGTTTTGTTTTTTCTAACTTTAAGACTGGTGTAGAAGTATGATTTAGAGTTGACCTCCTGTGACTGAGTAAAGATCCTTACCAGGGCCACTGTGCCACTGATTTCTTACATCAGTTAGAATTGTGGATGAGTTCTGCCTCCAGTAAAGCTCCATGAATTTGTGTTTAGAACTCTCAAACTTTTTGAGCAATTTCTACTGGACTGGGTCCACAATTTGATCAGATTGGACAATGAACTAGAGTGTATCTAGCTAGAGCATCCAGGCAGGTACAGGTATCCCCAAATTTAAGAGGTATGGGACTCGCAAGAGTCCAGAATTCTACTTTCTAGGACACTGGCTAACTTTCTGTACAAAAATAAACATGGACCCAGAATGTGTGTTTTTAGAAAAAATGAGTTAGCCTTACCAAGTACAACTTTAGAATTACTGTGGCCACAGAGAGAGAGTTTTAACCTAGATCAAAAGTCTTCCTTTGTGAATCAAATTAGAAAAGAAAGGAAAGCCACAAAATCAATGGGCTCTATTCTTTAATTGGTACACAGAACCATCTAAATGGCCAAGTAAGTCAGAGATTGCCTCTGTAAAAGGTTCATTACAAAAAGCCAACGGAGTCATCTTCAAAGCCTTTTTTGTAAATAAGCTTTTAAGCTTTAGCCCATCTGGACAGGAAACCCTGCCACAAGAAAAACCAATTTGGATCCAGTGAGCTTCTATGATGCCTAACATATGGTTAAACTTTTAGAATTAGGGGATGGAGAAGTGGCTCAGTGGTTGTTGTTTTTGTATGAGACTAAAGTTGGGTTCCCAGCATGCCCTCTTCTGGCTTGCAGGGGTACACACACACACACACACACACACACACACACACACGTACACATACATTTACACACAGAGACACATAACTAAATAAATAAGTAAATAGCTTTGAACATAAAAATAAAATTTTAGAATTAAATATGTAGGATCTGCCTTTACTTATCTTCTTCCCCTCTCTCTCTCTCCATATATATGTTTGATATTTTTCTATTATTTTTGGACATTAGCAAGCTAAACTATAAAACAGCTCAATTTAATCAGATTTAAGGAAAATACAAGCTTGTCTAGATGACATATTCTCTCCAGAACAGAACTATTCCAAATGCCTTTCAAGTGCATATGACTCAGTAATTTTGGTGATTCAGTTAAAATAGACATATCTTCAGAACTTTCATAATGAAATATAATACAGACACACAACTTTTCTTATATAGGCTTAGAGTAAAATTACCTTATGTTACAAAATTTGTCAGCAAGAAAAATGAGGTGGTGGCTAGCTTTTTAATGTATGTGAGTGCACCCGTGTCATGCAATGCCGCAAAGGTCAGAAGAGGGTTTCCGATTCCCCTTGAACTGGAGTTAAGGATGGTTCGTAGCTGCCATGTGGGTCCTGGGAATCGAACCTGGGTCCTCTGTAAGAGGAGTCAGTGCTCTTAACCACTGGGCCATCTCTCCAGCCCCTTAATGTCTCATCTTTATAAGCAATTAAGATGGTTATTCTTCATCTACCTGACTGTATTACCATCACCTAGGCTAGGAGACACACCTCTGGGACTGTTTGTGAAGGTGTTGACAGAGAGAACCCCTCAAACCATGAACCATCATAAATCCTCCCTCTCCCTCCCTGTCTCTCTCCTTCTGAGACAGGGTCTCACTATGTAGCCCTGGCCTGGAACTCTATACGGAGACCAGGCTGGCCTCAAACTCATAGAGATCCACCTGCCTCTGCCTCCTGAGTGCTGGAATTAAAGGCAGGGGTCACCAGGCCCAGCTAAATCCTTCCTTTCTTAAGTGATTAAAAAAAAAGTAAGTAATATAGCAATCTAAGGATGACAGCTCAAAATAAGTGAAAAGGGTGGGGGGTGCTGTAGAGATGGCTCCACAGTTAAGAATTTGGATGCTCTTGCAGAGGACCCAGGTTTGGTTCCCAGCACCCACATGGCAGCTAATAACCATCTGTAACTCCATTTCCAAGGGACTCATAACCCTCTTCTGGCATACATTCAGGCAAAACACTCAGACACATAACATTTTTTTAAGTGATAAGGGGCAAGCAAGATGGCTTAATGGGTTAAGGTACTAACTGAAAAGTCTGACAAACTGAGTTTGATCACTGGGCCCCACATGGTGGAAAGAGAGAACTGACTCCTGCAAGTTATATTCTGACCTCCACACATGGGTTAGGGCTCTTGTGCACGTACAAACACTAAACAAATAAATGTAATTTAAATGATTTTTAAAATAATAAGATATAGATAAAATTCCCATGTAGTAATATTTCTTAGGCCAAAAGGTTTTGACACTTACCAAGAATGGAAAGCTGAAGGCCAGGTGTGGTGGCACACACTTTTAATCCCAGCACCTGTGGAGGCAGAGTCAGGTGGAGCTCTATGAGTTTGAGGTCAGCCAGGGCTACCTAGTGAGATCCTGACTCAAATGAAAAATAAAATGAATAAATAAATAAATAAAACCCAAGAATGGAAAGCTGAGGCTGAGAGATATCTGAACATACAATCGAATTCTCAGACTTAGCAAAATAAAAGCAAGAACAAGACAAAGACCTCTAAGAAGACAGAGGTGAAATTTTGCCTCTTCTACAGCTCTTTGCTACAGGAAGACTAAAGATATTTGGAACTGTTAGAAAACATGTTCTATGCCACACTGAAAAACTGTCCTAAGAAGAAGTACATGCTTCTGGAAAGAGGGATCGCTGGACTCGCCAATCTACAGATTGCTGGTATGATATACAGTCCACCAAGGGGTGATAATTCCAATTAATAAACTAGTGGAAAGCACAGAGGTGCATGCTTATAGTCCCAGCACTGGGGAGGCTGAGGCAGGAGGATTGCTAAAACTTTGAGGCTAGCCTGCTCAATATAGTGAGTTCCAAGCCAGCCAGGGCTACCTACAGAGACCCTGTCTCAAAAATAGCAACAAAATAGAACATGTAACTAAAATTTCTAGAAATAGGAATGAAAAACTGTCTATGCAAGTTTACAAAGAAAGCTAGACTGACTTTTTTATTTAATTTTAAAAATTACATTTATTTGTGTGTGTGTGTGTGTGTTGTGGTGGGGGGTACACACATGCCATGAGGTACAAGTGGAGGTCACAGGACAACTTGCAAGAGTCGATTTTCTCCTTCACCATGTGGGTCCAGGGATGGAACTCAGGTCATTCAGCTTGACAGCAAGCACCTTTACCCACTGAGCCACTTTACCAGCCCTTACTTCTCTTTTGTTTTCAAAGGTTACTTCCATTTGGGAGCATTCCTGGAGGAATCAACAGTGAATTGGAGCAAGACTCACTTTCACTGGGCAGGTTGCAAAATGGTTATGGAATCACAAACCCAAGACACTAGGCAAAGCTGAGGCGACTAGATTTACGTTGGTTAATGTTACCAATGGCAATCAGATCTACTCCCACTAGAAAACATCAATTGACCCCTTATGAAACAGTGACTGAAAAGCCTCCACCCTACAGAATTGTCATAAATTATGACATGGGTCAATACTGCATGACTTCAGTGAACAATGCCACAGTGTAGTTTTAACCCGGTAAAAATAGCACTCTGAAACCCACCAACTGATGGCAACCAGACCTTTCACAATCTAGAACCTGGAGACCAAGTCTTTTTGAAAACAGTATTAAAAAAAAAAACAAAAAACTGACTTTGAACTCCACTGGAAGGAATCACATTCTCTGCAGCAAAAGTTCAGGGTCTCAATGGATGTGGTAGTGAGTGCCTTTAATTCCAGCACTCAGGAGGCAAAGGCAGGCATATCTCTGTAAGTTTGAGGCTAGCCTGATCTACATAGCAAGTCCCTGGCTAGCCAGGGCTTCATACCAAGACTGTGTCTTAAAAATTAAAAAAAATAAAAAAGGAAGAAAGGGAGGGAGGGAGAGAAGGAGGGAGGGAAAGATTTTAGGGCCTCAAGTCTTGGACTCCTAGCTCTCAATTCAAAAGGATTCCTTGGAGCTGGGGAGACTCCCAGTTGGCAAAGTGGCTGCCTCTTGCCTCGAAGCATGAGGACCTGACTTTGCTCTCTAGAACCCAGATAAAAAGCTGGACATAGCATGTCCAGCACTGGGGAGACAGAAAGGAGGATCCCCAAAGATCGCTAGCCAGATACTCTAGCCTAAATAGTGAGCTCCAGGCCAATGAGAGACCCTGTCTCAGAGGAAGTGGCCTACACAAACACACACACACACACGCACACACACAGAGGAAGAGGAGGAGGGGAGAGGGGGGCAGAGGGATGGAGGGGGTGGAGGGGACTCAAACATGGATGTCATAGAACAACTTATGGAAGCTGGTAATCTCCTCCAACCATGTGGGTCTCTAGGATCGCATCTGTCATCAGGCTTGGCAGCTAGCACCTTTACCAACTGAACCATCCCGGGGACCCTAAGTACATTCTTGTAGAGCAGAAGGGTTGGGTTGCATGATCATCACAGCACTCAAACGATCTGCTAGCTTTGGCTGCAAACTGCTCAGGTGCAGCCACGGGAGGCAAGTACCCAGTCTACTTCTTTATGCAAATATCTTTTTTAGTCTACAAATACTGCCCTCTCACCTTGCTAGTTAGGGGTTTCTGAACTTTTCCTGGGTTAGGATGATGCTTCTTAGTTCAAATAAACTGCTGTTTTAAAACAATATTTTTATTAATTATATTTTTATGCATATGACTGTATTGCCTGCATGTATGTAAGTGCACCCTATATCATGCAATGCCCACGGAAGTCAGAAGAGGGAGTTGGATCCCCTGGAATTGGAGTTACAGGCAGTTGTTAGGCATTGTGTGAGTGCTGGGAACCGAACCGGGTGCAAGAACAGCCAGTGCTCCTAATCGCTGAGCCATCTCTCTAGCCCCATAAACTAAGTTTAAACAATTTGTCAAAAGTGTTTCCAAGGGGCTGGAGCTATAGTATAACTCAGTTGAGAGTGTTTGCCTCAGGCATGCATAAGGCCCAGTCCTGAATAAAACCCAGTATGTGCTCATGCCTGTACATCCAGAAACTCAGGTTGAAGCAGGATGATCAGAAGTTCGGGGTCATCCTCAGCTGTACTGAGTTTGAAGCCAGACTACTTCAGCCAGGCTACTTCAGACGCTCCTCAAAACTAAATAACTAAATAAATATTTCCTATTCAATAGGTCCACATCAAGCCACGCCCACTCTCACTTGGAGCCCGGGCCTCAGCTTCAGCGACCTGGGGCGCACCCTCCGGCTCCGTAGGGACCGTTATTCTGTCCACCCCCGCCTGTCTATCCATGCTCTGGATGCTCAGACAAACAAGAGTCAGGAAGGAGACGCTAGGGAGACCACTTCCAGGCACCCGCGAGCAGGCGCGTGTCTCCCTAACCGGCCCTCCGGGGGCTCCCGGGCCGAAAAGGGGCGGAGCTAACGCCCCACGCCACGCGGCTCAGCCAATAGGAGCCCGCGCCGAGGGGTTCGGCGGTCCGCGCCTCGGGTGCTGAAAACCCTGCGCGCGGACGGCGGGCTCCGGGTGCGCGCTCGCTGTTGCCCGACTCGCCGCTCCCTACGCCCTGCGTCGCCAGGCCTCACCAGGCCTCGCCATGGCCCCCGAGACGGTGCCTGCCCCACCCGCGGCCCAGCTTCGCGAGCCGCGCTACTTCACTTGGGAAGAGGTGGAGCAGCGCTCCGGACGCGAGGAGAAGTGGCTTGTGATCGACCGGAAGGTGTACAACATCAGCGACTTCAGCCGCCGCCACCCGGGGGGTTCCCGGGTCATCAGCCACTACGCCGGGCAGGATGCGACGGTGAGCGCCCGGCGAGCTGGGACCGGGAGGGGAGCGGGTAGCAGGCTGGGTGCGCGGGAGACAGCGAGAAGAGCCTGCAGGGTGTCCTCCTACCACGGAGTCGAGCCCTGGACGAGGCCGGCGACGTGCACACCCAGACAAAGAGCAATCTGCGCATCGGTGCATTGCATCTGGAGTCCCACAAGAGGCCTGGATCCCGAGCCCGGCTAGGAGGGAAGTGAGCATGTAGGGCGCAGGGATGGTGGTGCTGGCCGGCGCCGCGAGAGGAGGAGTCAGTGCATCGAGAGGCAGGTCATGTCCTGTGCTCCAGACCGGGAGGGTGAAGCGCAGCCTTGTCTGACCTCGAGAACCGGTCCCCACTCGAGATCAGGAGTTGGGAGGGAGCCCGAGAGGACCTCTGGAGGACACGGCTGACTCGGGGAGCCCGCTGTCTTGGCACTTCCTGAGGGTATGCAGGCCCAAGGGCAGGGCAAGAACCTGCACCAGGCCCAGAAAACCTGTCGGGGGCGTTGGCCGCAGGGGATAACGGGAGCTGTTTTCAGAGCGGCATCCGCATGCCTTAGCCTTTTTGCGAGGTCACTTAGGGGTAGGCCAGGCAGATCTCCAACTCTTGGGGAAGAGGACTCCCGTGGTGATGGAATGGGGCCCTTCTTTTTGGGGCTGCACTGAAGGCAGGGTCGGTGCGTGCCCCAACTTCAGTCCCGTTTTTTCTCTTTATGGACTATATGCCCTAAGTGCCGAAATTACTTGCCACTCTAAAGTTGGGGAGTTCATTTCACCACGCTCCCTGCTCTGTGTCTGGGATTGCACTCTGTCTTTGGGCCCATCTGTCCATCCATCTAGTGCCCTGACCCCATCTTCCCCATCCCTTATTCCTTCTCTGCCAACCTAGAGTGCCCCTCCGGTCACCAGGGTGATTAGATGCTGCAGGGTGAAGGACCCTTCCCTCCCCTCTGACACAGCCAGCCTCAAGGATCAGGCCAGTACCAGTCACCCAAAGTGAGCATTCCAGACTGCTGTGCAATCCTAGGCAGGATCTTGGACAGATGGCACAAACCCCCACTGCCTAGGCTTCATTCACAGTGTGATTTGGGGGCCCGGGACTTCCCAACAAAGACAGCGATTGGTCTGGATGTGTGGTGCCACTACCCACCAGCTCCGCCTCCATTCACAGCTTCTCTCTCTGGGGCCTAAGGCCCTCCCACTCACTTTGTATAACCCAGAGTAACCACTCAGGGAGCAGGGAATGGTCAGAGTATTTGGGGGGAAATAGGGAATCTTGACGGGAAGGGGAAAAAAATGTGAATGCTACCCAGCTCTGACATAGGGAGTCTACCTCATCACAGTTTATAGATAAGCTGGTGGAGAAAGAAAAGGACTTGTTGAAAGTTCCATAGGAACAAAACGCCTCCAAGCCCCACCTATCCCTGCTGGCTGCTTCTCACCTAAGCTGCTAGGCCTTGCTCTCTGGAGGCATGGAGGCCAGCCTGGGCAAGTCTTTCTGGGTGACATCCAGAGGAAGCTTGCCATTCTTTGATATAAGCTCTTCCAATGGGAACCCAAATGCTGAGCGATCTGGGACTGGGCAGACAAGACCGGCCTGGAAGTGCAGTGGCCAGAGGAAGTTATCTCTGTTTCAGCATGGATGTAAACCTTGTTACTGGCACGATGACCTTTGGTGTAAGCACCTTAGGAGCCCAGGGCACTGAGGCCGACTCCCTCATTGTCTTCTCCCCACACTTGCAGGATCCATTTATGGCATTCCACATCAACAAGGGCCTTGTGAAGAAGTATATGAACTCTCTCCTGATTGGAGAGTTGGCTCCGGAGCAGCCCAGCTTTGAACCCACCAAGAATGTAAGAGCACCTATTTGCTGTTTGGAGACTTGGTTGTGGAGTGAGATGGCAGATGTCTGCATAGGATCACATGTAACAGTTCTTGGGATTCCTGAGGCAGCTGCCTCTCCTATATAGTCATGGGGTCATAAGCCCACTGGAGCAGGAACCTGTGCTTCTCAATGCTATCACCACCAACACTACCATTAGCAACACCAGACCTGTTTGTTGAGCACCATGTGCCAGCCATAAACTTGCAGAATAATCCTCAAAACACATTTACATGTGAGGAAATAGGGGCTCAGAGAGTTTTAAGTCACAGGGCCGAAGATCACATAGTAAGGGGCAGAGCAGGGATCCAAATGAAGTCCAAGTAGTTGCTGGGCGTGATCCCAACCAAAGCAGCTCCTCCTGTCATCCTTCTTGGGTATCTTTGCCTAAGACTGGGTATAGACCCACACCTATCTCCATGGGAAATTCTTGAGCCATGAGGGTTAGGATGCCACTGGGAAGAATTAACAGCACCACTCTCCCACAGAAAGAGCTGACTGATGAATTCCGGGAGCTGAGGACCACAGTGGAGCGGATGGGGCTCATGAAGGCCAACCGCCTCTTCTTCCTGCTCTACCTACTACACATCCTGCTTCTGGATGTCGCCGCCTGGCTCACACTTTGGGTCTTTGGGACATCATTGGCGCCCTTTGTCCTCTGTGCAGTGCTGCTCAGTACAGTTCAGGTGAGTGAGTGCCTTTGACTGTCATTCTCTGGCCATTCTTGGCATCCCCAGGGAACGCATCAAGGCCAAGAATCCTGCCTCGGATCTGAAGATTCAAAAGAGTGTTGGGGCAGGAAGAGAATGCCCATTTTGTTATGTGCAACTTTTATCTGTTCATTAGCCACGTGCTTGTCTTGATTTCTCTCACAGCTTCTCCAGCTTCTACTCTCTGGGTTCCCTTCTTCCTGGTTTCAGTTTGTTCCCTAAAACTGCATGTTCAGGCTTCTGCTACAGCCCAAGTATGCCAACCAGCAGTGTCTGGCTCATTTCCCACTACTGACATTGCCAGTTGTGGTTTGGCCCTAGAACTTGAACTGACAATTTGTATCTGGCTGTCAGTCCATCCTAAGTCACAGCACTTCAGAACAAACAAGGGACTAAAATCTGTTTCAACTCACATGTGAGCTAATGGCCAGGGGAGAGTTAGAATCCAGGCTCCCTGGCTCTTCCCAAGTTTGGCCATCCAGGAAGGAGAGACTGAAGGGGCCGCTGAGGTCTGTGAGAGAGACCCTGGGTGTGGGCTACTCCGGGCACTAACCTTTCTCCCTTAGGCCCAGGCAGGTTGGCTACAGCATGACTTTGGACACCTGTCAGTCTTCAGCACCTCTACATGGAACCACCTGCTACATCATTTCGTGATTGGCCATCTGAAGGTCAGTGAGATGATGGGTTCTCTGAAACCCCAATCCTTAAAGGGTTACCAAGGGGTAGGGTTGTTTATGACAAGGAGTTTTCACTGGCATCCTCTGTTCTCTGTAGGGAGCCCCTGCCAGTTGGTGGAACCACTTGCACTTCCAGCACCATGCCAAGCCCAACTGTTTCCGCAAAGACCCAGACATCAATATGCATCCCCTCTTCTTCGCCTTGGGGAAGGTCCTTTCTGTGGAGGTGAGCCGATTGTTAGTGTAGAAGTCATGAGAAGTAGAAAGTACAGCAGGGTCTGGGAAAAACACTTGCCCAGGGTTTAGGTTTAAGACATCAGAGGCAGATTACAGGGCCCTTGCCTTTTGGAAGTTGGGGAAGGCAACGGGCTACAAACCAGGGCTTCCCAGGACAGAGCCATCCATCCCTCCTAGGGAGTTCAGTTAGCAAATAGTTACTGTATGAAAGTCCCCAAGCTACAGAAGATGCAGTGGGTGACAGAGATTGCTATGCAAGCCTCTGCTCATCCTTGAAGGTCATCTGAGGTGCCTCCTGAGAGTGCTGTTTACACCCCTGCTCCAGGCTGCCACCCCTTGCACCAGATATCCTCTTGTTTACCTAGCTGTCCCCAGACCATATGCCAGCTACATCAAATCCCAGCCTCTTTCCTGTGTATTAGTCACTTTCTGTTGCTGTAACAAAATACCTGAACTTTAGGTACTTTATATAGAAAAGAGGTCTGTTTAATTCACTGTTTGGGAGACTGAAAGATGGAGAAGCCTCATCAGTTGGCCTCTGGTAAGAGCCTGCCTCATGGCAGATGCTGTGATGTTGGTAGCAGTGCCCGTAAAAGTAGTCATGGTGAGACAGAGACAGGAAGCCAGGTCAGTCTTGCTCTTTTTAAACAACTCCCTCTCAAGGGGAACTCACTGGCATCTCATAGGAATACATTCATCTCTTCTGAGGGTGATTTAATGACCTTAGTAGGCTCTAAGGTCCAGCTGTCTCCTGACATCCCAGCTTTGAGGACCAAGCAGCCAACACATGAACCTTTGGGGAACAAACCATATCACACCACAGCACCCTGCCTGGGGCATCTGGTCTGGATTAGCTTTAGCTGCCTTATCTGTCCCTGTAACTGCCTCTGCCCCTGAAGTTCATTTCCCTGCCTTTAGACAAAGCCACCATACACAAAACAGACCATGCATAGGCAAGTTTAAGGCCTGCTTGGACTATGGAACAGATCACACCACACTGTTGACTTTCTCTCCCAGGGCTTTCTGAAGTCCTGACTGTGCTGGCCCCTCCCTAGCTTTCTGTCATTGAACATCTCAAGAGCTTTTGTTCTGCCTGTTTCTTCAGCATTCAGAGCCCAAAAGAGGCCAGGTCTGAGCGTCTTTGCCAAGTCTGCCTTTCTGTCTGTCCTGCTCCCCTGTGGGTGATCTGTAAATTCTCTGGAACTCTATTTACAAGCTTACTACCAGCTTCATCCTGTCCACTCCTCAGGTTTTAAGCTTCATGCAGCAGGGACTTTGTACCGTGTCCACCTCTGTATTCTCAGCACCTCCAACAGTAACTGGCAGAGTGGGCCCTCTGGTGATTGTTGAATGACTGTGAATGTAGAAAGAACGCCGCATCTAGCTGCAATGCTTTGTACAGAACACACTTAAAAATGACCTGTGGATATAGTAGGTGGATGTGGGAGTTGGTGAGCTGGATTGTGCTGTTGGGTTGAACTCACTAGAATAAATTGGGATGAGAAATGCAGGAGCCATGGAGTGAGACACAGCAGCCCACAGCAGTCAGGCTCTGGGCTGACCATAGCCTGGTATTCTCAGACTGTCTCCTGAGTGACTTTGGCTTATGAAATAACCACCACCCAGTGGGCAAAGTTTTGCCAGAACCTTCAGACTGCCAAATTGTTCTTGGTAACCTTTCTACACACATTTGCCAAACTTCAGGGGTTTTTATGAAGTCAGGAGTTCAAAAGATTTTGGTGGAAAAGATCAGACTGGACATGGAATACTTACCTAAACAGGGGCAAAAAAATTTTTTTCCCTTAGAGACCCTGAATCCAAAGAATACCAGGAAAGAGACCTAGAAACCCTCAACAGATGTGAGATGGCTGCCTGGAGTCCTGTAGAATAGGCAGCGCACTGCTTTGTGAGCCTTGTCCCAGTGCCTTCAGGTTGCAGTCCAGGGCCTCTGGCTCAAGGTGCTGGGGATGAGCAAGGCTGGGCCTGCCAGAGTCTTGCAGTTGTACCAGCAAGCTGAGGGTCCCCTCAGTAGGCCTCAGGGTCTGAGCAGGGAGAGCCAGGCTTGTGGGGAGAGAAATGGGCTGTTGGTCTCTGGCTGCTGACATGTGTTTGTTTTTCCTTCACAGCTTGGGAAACAAAAGAAAAAGTACATGCCATATAACCACCAGCACAAGTACTTCTTCCTGAGTGAGTGTTGTCAGCCCTGGGGAGCTGGGGAGCTGCCTCCAGGGGTTCTGGAGTGTGAGGAGCAAAGGGCTGTCCTGGAGATGTTAAACTTGAGGAAAGGCAGTAGAGGATGCAGTGTATGCTAATACTCCCTGCTGGGAGCCGATGAGTATAGTCACAGGCTGATGTTTGATTAGTCATTCCTGTTGGCAGCAAACTAAATCCTCCAGTCTCATCCAAGCTTCCAATAAGAAACAGAGGGGTCAGTAGGGGCCTCCTGATTAGCTTTAATTCTTGCCATAAACGCTTCACAAAGATGGGGTCAGGGTGGCTAGCTATGGGCAGTGGGTCCTGGGGAGGTGTGCTGCTAAAGAGCAGAAGACATTTCGGCTGTGCATTCTCTGCTCTAAAACCTGCTGTGTAATACTCTGGGGTTGGGGGAAGGGGACATTTTTTGGTTTTTATTGTTTTGCTCTGGTATTGTTTGAGATGGTCTCAGGCTGGACTTGAATTTGCTATATAGCCCAGGTTGGCCTTGAACTCTTGATCTTCCTGCTTCTACCCTCAGAAGCTCTGGGAATTGAATATAGGCATGCACCTGGATAGATTACAAATTTTTAAAAGAAAAGAAGGAAGGAATTGAAGGACTCTATCTGAATTGCTAATTGTCAATTGACCAGTCTTTCTAGAGAAAGATGGACAGGGTAGAAGGGTTGAGCAAAGAGTTTTATAGCTAGAGGGATGGCTTATTGGTAAAGGGCCTGCTGTGCAAGCATGAGGGCCTGAGTTCAGATCCCAGAACTCACATAAAAATCCAGGGATGGTGGTAATGCACCTGTAACCCTAGCAGGAGGGTAGGGAGGTAGGTGGGTGGAGACAGGTGGATCATTGGAGTTCATTGACCAGCCAGAGTAACTGAATCGATGAGCTTCGGGTTTAGTGAGAGAAAAAATAAAGGTGGAGGGTCAGTGATGGCTTAGAGGGCAAAGCACTTGCAGAGTAAACCTGACAATCTCAAGTCAATATCTCAAGCCCACAGTGGAAGGAAAGAACAGATTCCTATGACCTACACACACACACACACACATGGTGCAAGCAACAGCCTGCTCACATGTACATGGGCACATACACACACACACACACACACACACACACACACACACACACTCAATAAATAATAAATAAAATTATGTTTTAAAAAAGAGGTGTCAGGGGCTGGAGAGATGGCTCAGTGGTTAAGAGCACTGGCTGCTCTTGCAAAGGACCTGGGTTTGATTCCCAGCACCTACATGGCAGCTAACAACTGTCTATAATTCCAGTTCCAGGGAAATCTGATGTACTCTTCTGACCTCCATGGGCATTGCATGACATGGATGCACTTACATACATGCAGGCAATACATTAAAAAAATAAAAAAGAGTTGTCAGTGAGATGTCTCAAAGCATAGAAGGGCTTGCTAAGCCCTGGATCCCACAGTGGTGGAGAGAGAACCAATTCCACAAAGTTGTCCTCTGACCTCCACGTGTGTCCTGGCACATTCATGCCTGTATTCACACACATGCACATCATAAACACACACAAAAGGAAGATTTTAGAATCTGTGACACAGCAAGATGGAGGAGCCACGGCTGGGATTGTCATGCAGGGGTTAGGATAGCATCAGGTGCACCTCAACCTCTGAAGGGTCATCAGAGTCCTGGCCAGCACACACTAGTTCCTTCCCCTGCCCTTTGACTTTCATAGTGGAACAGCAGGAACATGCAGGGACAGGGCTGTGGCCCAGGCAGTGCAGGGAGTACTTATGTGTCCTTTTAAAGGCCTGGGTGTAGACTGCATTCCGTGCTTGAGGCTTAAAGTCCCGCAGGCCCTCCTCCACCAGAAAGGGATGTTGCACCAGCCCTTGGCCTCCTTGACATCCTCTTGCAGAGTTAGCCTTTTCTAGGCTTGCCTACTCTTAGGGCCTGTGACTTATAGTTGACTGAGGCAGCTCGAGGAGCAACAGGAGCGGGTGGGCAGGAGGCAGCCCTACGCTGGATGCTATCTCTCCGCAGCAGCCCTTTCTGCCCCTTGGGCTGCTCACACCTCCTCCCTGCCTCCTTTTCCTCCCCAGTTGGACCCCCAGCCTTGCTGCCTCTCTACTTCCAGTGGTATATTTTCTATTTTGTTGTCCAGCGGAAGAAATGGGTGGTGAGTAGCCCTCGCCCAAGAGTCCCATGAGTCCCACATCCTGTGTTCAGAAGAGGGAAGGGCACTGTCCATGGGAAATGGAGATTGAGCAAAGAGAATCAAGGAGAGCTGCTCCCCCTCACTAGATGGGATGAAATGACTTGGGCAGACAGGCATCCCGGGAAATGGAGATTGAGCAAAGAGAATCAAGGAGAGCTGCTTCCCCTCACTAGACGGGATGAAATGACTTGGGCAGACAGGCATCCTGCCTCCCCATGCCAGGTTTCCTGCAGCCACTCTCCCAGGGTTCCCAATGTAAAGGCACCCCAGGGATTGGTTGGGGTTAATGGGGGAGACAGAGGGGACAGTCCCTGCTCTCGGGGAATGTAGGATGTAGGATGAAGTGGAATATGATTGACCCAAGAGAAGAGGCTCAGGCAGAAGAGGCTCTGGGGATCCCCAGAAGGGTCTGGTTGGATCTGCTTTCCTAGGATGTGAGCCAGGGAGAAGACAGACTCTGAGCAGAGAACCTGGGAGCAGAGGGGTGAGCTTGGCTACTGGGCCCAGTGTAGAGAACTCACACTGGGGGGGGAGGTATGGGACTTGGTTCACTATGCAGAAAAGGACCTGGAGCAGTGGCATGGATGAAGCCGTGGTTCTAGAACATTTCATCTGGCAGCATTTAGACATGGTGGGAAGGTGCTGGAGCCAGGGAGACTGGGGACTCCTGTGAGGGGGCATGCAGGAGGCTGGGGTACCACCAGAAACAAAAGGGTCAGAGCTGCTTGATGTTGCAAGACAGACCACTGAGAACTGCTGGGTGGCTAGTCCCAGGAAGGATGACTTTAGCAAGCGGGGTTGGGGTGGGAGAGGAACAGGAGCATCTGTGGCAGCTCCATCCTCCCCTTCCCACTGCAGGACTTGGCCTGGATGGTCACCTTCTACGCCCGCGTCTTTTTCACTTATATGCCGCTGCTGGGGCTCAAAGGCTTCCTGGGCCTTTTCTTCATTGTCAGGTGGTGTCTGATGGGGCATGGGGGCTGCTGGGTCTAGGGGTCCAGGAACTGTTCGGGGAGTTGGTTTGGGAGGATCACAGGCTGGCATTGCTGCCTGAGCAGTAAGAACTCCACACTCTGACTATACCGTTGTGGCAATGCCATATCCAACAGGTTTCTGGAGAGCAACTGGTTTGTGTGGGTGACACAGATGAACCACATCCCCATGCACATCGACCATGACCGGAATGTGGACTGGGTCTCCACCCAGGTAAGGAATGGTCACTTGGAAGACCTGGACATGACACGGCTAAGGAAGGGCATGGGTGGTGGCCAGTAATAGCCAACAGTACCACCCCCAACAGCACTGCCTCTAGCTTAGTCTTCTCCCATGATGTGAGGGAGTGACTAGGGATGTGGGTGCACCTAGAGAAGGGGGAGCAGACCTTGTGCTCTGACACTGAGTCTTGCTATTTTCTCCAGCTTCAGGCAACATGTAATGTCCACCAGTCGACCTTCAATGACTGGTTCAGTGGGCACCTCAACTTCCAGATCGAGCATCAGTGAGTAGGGAGATCTGGGAAATGGTGGGCAGGAAGAGGAGGTGGGGGAGGACGGAGGAGCAGAAGCCTCTGACTATCCTGCTATTCCTGAAGCCTGTTCCCCACGATGCCCCGGCACAACTACCACAAAGTGGCGCCCCTGGTGCGGTCCCTGTGCACCAAGTACGGCATAAAGTACCAGTCCAAGCCCCTGTTCTCAGCCTTTGCCGACATTGTCCAGTGAGTATGAGACTCAGAAGTTGGCTGCGGGGTGGGAAGAGGGCAGAACAGGCATGTACTGCCAAGTGGAGTGAAACCACAAGAAGGGAATGGCAGGGTGGCTCTGCCAGTGGCCAGGGCCTGGCTTCGGCCAGCTTCCTCTAATGGGGAAAGCCTCCAAGGGGGAGGACCTTGTCGCAGAACACAGTCCCCCTGTCTGCCAGGACGTGACCACTCTCTGGTGGCTAGCCCCTACCTCCCTCACTGTCTGCTCCTGTGCTGTCCCTATAGTTCACTAAAGGAGTCGGGACAGCTCTGGTTGGACGCCTATCTTCACCAGTAGCAGCAGCGGTTTCTCTCTGCATCTGGAAGAGGAAGAGGATGATGGGAGCCAAAGCAGAGGGAGTTTGAGGGACAATACCACTAAGAACCTGATGTTCAGAGGGGGGTGGGTTAGGGGACATGAAGGTTGGCGGTCAAACCTGCCTTCTTTGCCCTGCAGGCATGAAGCCCGGGGGGAGGGCACTCAAGTTCCAGAGGAGGGAACTCTTGGGGCAGGGATGTGAGTGTGTTCTGTTGTGTTCTTTGGCAGAGGCAACTGGTAGCACTATTGAGCCAACACTAGAACTCTCCTCTTGTAAAGTAGGAGCACATTTCACTGGGCTATGTCTCGGTGACTCTCCACGCTCCTTGTTAACCTCAGTGGGCCAGAACAGTTTGAACCTTTTGAACAAGACATGAGAAAGGAAGTATTCATGCATAAAATTCCAAGGCCTGGCACAGCTCCCTGCCTGGGAGCTCAGCTCACTGCCCAGGACTGGGTGTGACCGCGACTGCCTCTGCTGCTGGGAGAAGCCATTTTCCAGTTTCAGAAGCAGGAGGGGCAGAGGCCAGGACTATGGTTTTGGAGGCATCTGGCACCACTAATTCTGGTGTGTTGTTCTGTCCAGGTCCCAAGAGAACGTTAGCGCCTAGTTCTTGATAAGATGGATGGCAAAGTTGCTGGCCATTAAAAATATTTAATTCACCTCTTTTAATCACCCCTCATGGAATGTACAAGGAAGGAAACACGGTGACTCAGTCATTCATCCTCCCCAGAAACAAATGGGGCTCCCAATGCTTTCCTTTTTTCTTTCCAACCTATAATTCTGTTTAACAAAATAGCAGTCAGCACACGACTAGTTTCAGCGATAAAGAGTGTGAGGGCTTGAAGAAGTGGTGTTCCAGCACCATTTAGTGTAGGTCCGAGTCAGAAATAGGAAGGTCTGTGAACACTGCTGCTTGTTCAAGTATCTCAGCCTGCTGGAGGCAGTTTAGGCTTTCTTAGAAAGCCTATCAATCTAACAATGGAGTACTTTTATCTTGTTTGTAAATGGAAGAACAACTCATCCTTCCAGAGAACACGCATAGGAACATGCCTTGCTGCTCCCAAACCCACAGCCTCACAGTCCAGGCACCATTTCATTTCACAGTGAAGGCATTGTTTCATTGCCTATTCAACAGAATGTACTCTAAGCATCTGGACACTGGAATTGGAGCACCTCGGGCTAGAAGGCAAACTGTAGCCCGTGTTGTTTGGGGCGGGAGACAGGTCAAGATGAGAGTATAAGGTATATAGGGGTATGGTCAGAGATGGGCAGGGCTACTTGTTTTCCAGGACAGCCCAGTGGGACAGGTTGCAGAAGAGCTCTCATCTACTTTTCTTGGCTCCTCCCCTCTAGAATAGGTGCTGATCCCTCCCCCTGCCCATTCCCTGCCACCTGAGGTAAGAGTGGGATACTGCCAGCCTGCCAAGCTCACTGACTTTAAGCACAGGCTGCCAGTCTGAGCAAACACCAGTGAGCTCCACTGTGCCAAGATCAGGTCTCCAGAGCACCTAAACCGCCGTGGCCTTCCTTCCTCAGCCTTGTGTGACTTCGGCATAGCCACAAGGACAGTGAGTAACAAGACTCAGAGTGTCACAGTGGTAAAGCCAGGAATCTCAAATCCACTGACATAATAGGATTAGAGGAAGTTTCTGCTTGTGTAGATACTGGCAGAACACTTGAATTTAACCTTGTTAAAATTCCAGCCTCCATGTTGTTTCACCTTTCTACTACCTGGCCAAAGGCATTTCCTCTCATTGAGCCTAATGTCAGTATCTCTGTGTGTGCGTGTGTCCTTACCACATCTTCATGAAGTTAAAAAATAAATTTGGATCAAAAGAATGCTGTTCATCGAGTATCCATGCTGCTTGTCTGCTCATGTATACAAGATTCCCTGGTGCAGGGCTGGGAGATAGCTCAGTTGGTAAAGTATCTACTCTGACGGCAGCAAGTACCTGTGTTTGGATCCCCAAAACCCACATAAAAGGTGTGGAGGTATGTGGTTCTGTAACCTCAGCATGGGGGAAGGCGAATCCCTAGTTTGCTGGCTAGCCACTCTTTAGCAAATTGATGAGCTTCAGATTTGGTGAAAACCCTGTGTCTAAAAACAAGGTGGAGAGTGACTAAGGGAGACCTATGCTGACCTCTGGTTTCCACACAAGTGCACACACACAAAAGTCCCTGGTGCCGCCACTGCAAGTCACTGTTCATCTGTGTTCGACTCCCTGTGGAACATGAATCTCTCCAGCACTCTCAGAGTGCTGAGGAAAGGGCAGGACTCTCCAGGCAGGGAGCAAAGCCAGGTCCTTCCTTTAACACCCACTTATTCACATGCTGCACTGCAGCAGGCCTCATGGATGTCAGTGCTCCAAAGCCCTCCTCAGCCTTTGTCTTTTCAGTCCTCCATTAAGTCACTTCCCCCTTGACTTAATCTGAACTTAGCACAGCTGTCCCCTGAAGTCCCCCGTTTGCCTATCTTTGCCAATGCTGCTTCAGATTACAGAGCAAGGCCTCGTAACTCTTCACACACAAGTATATTTTAAAAAATATTTTATCTTTTTTTTTTGTGCGTGTGTGTATGTATGTGTGTATATATATATAGAGAGAGAGAGTCACCGCATGTATGTAACTACACCCACACGTGTCATGTCGTGCAGTGCCTTCGGAGGTCAGAAAGAGGGCATCAGATCCCCTGGAACTGGAGTCATGGATGGTTGTTAGCCACCAGGTGGGTGCTGGGAATCAAACCCAGGTCTTTTGCAAGAGCAGCCTGTGCACTTAATTGCTGAGCCATCTCTCTGGTGCCATAAATAAAATGTTTTTTAAAAAAAAGATTTGTAAATCAAGGCCAGTGAGTTGGCAGAGCAGGTGAAAGCCTGCCGACCTGAGTTCAACCTCCTCAACACCCATGGTGGACAAAACAGACTCCTGAAAGCTGTCCTCTGATCGCCACACATGTTCCATGACACATGCACACCTGCCCCACCCCATCATACACACATACAACATACACTTTTAAAAAATAAATTATTTTTATGTGTATGCATGTACTGCCTACATGTAGGGAAGTGCACCTGTGTCGTGCAATGGCCACAGAGGACAGAAGAGGCTGTCAGATCCCCTGGAACTGGAGTTACAGTTATTAGCTGCCATGTGTGTGCTGGGATTTGAACCCAGGTCTTCTGCAACAACAGTCAGTGTTCTTAACCACTGAGCCACCTCTCCAGCCCACAACATACACTTTTAAAAGATTTGATTAATCCCAACACTCAGGAGGCAGAGGCAGGCGAATCTCTGTGAGTTCAAGGCCAGCCTGGTCTACATAGTGAGTTCCAGGACAGCTGGGGCTACAGGGAGACCCTGTCTCAAAAAGACCAAATGAAAAAAACAAAAAAGATTTAAAAACCAACAGTATTAGTCCTCTATCCACTTAACCAGTCAAGATATTTACAACTTAAAATTGTGTAGTGGCAGTATCAAAAATGTTAGAAAAAATCAGAAATTCAAGTATGCCAACTCCCCACCAAGCTTTATTAGCACTATGAAACTTTCAAACATACATCTCTGAGAACCTGAACTTGCCATCACAATAGAACAAGGTTTCAGAATGGCAGTTCATCAAGTGATGAAACAAAATGCCTAGACATTCGGATAGCTGATCTAAATTACAAGATTGTTTCAAAGGAATCCCTTCAGGTGGGTAGACTAGGCAGCACACACTATTCAAACTCCTCACAGTACAATAAACTAGGCCTCAGAGCCACAGCTGCTCTGGCCATTATGCAGGGTATGGTGCCACCTTGTGGTCACTCTCAAACAAACCACCTGTTAAAGAGGGCAATCCCAACCTGTTATCCAACCTTACAGGGAACAGACGGCATCTAGCTGGACCCCAAAAGCACAAAGGGTCTTTTCAAATGTCTTCAAAGAACACAAAATTCTGGTCATTTTTATAATTTTATCGATTCTTTTCTCTTCACATCTTAAACTCCCAAACCCAGACTTGCCGTCATACTCTGAAGTAGTCACTCACTGCACAAGTTCCAGCTTCTGCACATGATCCCAGTCTTACTCCCACCAGACGCCTGCTCTGCCTGCCTCTTCTCTTCGGAACTCAATCATGTGCTAAGCCTGGACTGGGAGCTATCTTTCAGGGCACGGTAAAATTAGAACAGTCACATTCTGCAGTCACCTCCCATCCACCAGCTGGCCTCATTCTCCACCTGTCTTCCTTTAAAACTTATCAATCTTACGTCACAACGGATCCAGTGTCCATTAACCTGCCTGAGCAACGGTTTGAGCCTGGCATACTTTCCTGAGCTTAAAAAAAAAAAGCTGTGACTTTCCTGCCATCTGATCAAGGAGGGAAAAGCTCTGTAGAGAAGGCGGTACTGAAAAGCAGTGGACTCTCCTCCCCACATGAGGAAGGGGCTCTAGCTCTTGAGGGTGCAAAGCAGATATTCTGGGGTCAAGAGGGACAGAGAAGGGGAACATGTTTATTTTCCCCTCTTGAACTTCCCTGCTCCCCCAGTCTTTGCTTTCTTCTTAGCAGACCCCTTGGGTTCTGGCTCCTTGCGCTTAGCTGAAGACAGTGAGCCCGTCACCTTGAAGAAGTCATCCAGGCGGCCCTGGGTGCTGCCTTGGCGGCTCTTGCTCAGCCTCTTGACCCCACTGCGGATTCGCTCCTCAGAGAACTGCTTTTCCCCACACATGAACTTGACCAACTCTTCTTCATTTGGCTCGCTCCACTTCAGCTCCACCGACTCTGGGTCCAGCACCTCGGGCTCCAAGAAGAGCTGCTGGGCCTCCTTGTGGAGCCAGTTTTCTGGCACAGGGTACTTGTTGGGGTCCAGCTGCCGCACGATCTCCTCAATGCTCTTGTGCTTCCGGATGAGGTCCACAGCCCGTTTGGGCCCAATGCCTCGGATACTCTCACAGTAGTCACTACCCAGCAGGATACAGAGATCCACAAACTGCTCCTGGTTCAGACCCAGCTCCTGCAGGACCCGGCTCAGGTGGAATTCCTGGATGGGCAGCTTCTTGGCCTCACTGGCAGTCAGGTGTCGCATCAGCACAGGGCTGCCAAAAGTGAGGCAGTCCATATCCTCGGTGGCCGCAGCGTAGACTTTGCCAGCCTTCACCAGGGCAGCGCAGCTGGCCTCTGCCTCACTGGGTGCCTCGAGGTATGGGATGCCCATGAGGCTCAGCAGGTGTTTGCACTCGTCGTTGTGTTGCTTGGTGACCTTCACCAGCCGCTTTGTGAACTTTTCAACCTCTTCCTCAGCCCCAGCCGACTGAGCCTGCTGCAGCTGCTTCTCAGCCTCAGCCCGCCGCTCACTGCGTTTGGCCAGCTCACCTGACTTCAGCTGTGGTGGTTTGCCATCGAAGACGTACACGGGCTTGATGCCATTCTCCATCATGCGGATGGTGCGGTAGAACATGCCCATCAGGTGGCTGGTGGTCTCCCCCTCCTCGTTCTGCAGCACATCCCCCCCTTGGCGCACGGCGATCAGGAACTGGTAAATGCTCATGGAGGCATCGATGGCCACCTTTCGGCCAAAGTAGCTTTTGATGTCATTCTCCCGGATGGCGTTCGGGGCCACGTCGGCAATTAGTTTTGCAAGGCCTTGAATTCCCATGGCAAAGCAGGAGGAATGGCTAAAAAAGAACTAAAAGGAGAGAAGTATTAAAGATACAAAAGGAACTGGGGATATAACGGTTGTTATTCGCCATTTCATGTCTCATCAAAATTAACATGATAGAAAAACAAAAAGATGGGACTCCAAGTCAGCACAGCAGAAGATGAAAAGGTAGACCAGGCAAGGTGCCTCAGGTTCAAGGGGCTTACAGTTCACTCACTCAATGTTCCGGCAGGAGCTGATCTGGGCACTTCGAGGAACGAGCACTAGAGATGTTCTTGAACAACTTACAAGTTTTATGAAGAAGGCAATGGCATAATCCATTATACAAAGCACTTTAACCTTTTGCCTACATTGTGGGCTGGCTCAGCTTGAAGAGTCCAGAGATCATACTGGCAGAACTGGGCCAAGAACAGGTAAATACCAGCCAAACCAACATGGTTATGTCCAATTTCTTCTGTTTCTCTACAGCTGTCTAGCTGATACAGCAGCCCTGAAGGACTTGCCAAGAACAGCACTTCTGAACGGGGACCGGGAAGCCATCATACATGGTGCCATCTTCTCCCTTAGCAGGTGAGTTTCTACTCTGATCAGGCTATGAGGGGTGGGGGGTGGTTAAGGCCCCCCTCCGCCCCCGCTTTGTACTTCTCTCCATCACTAAGTCTGAAATGTGAATCCCTTGGCTCCTGCCCCACCTAGTCCTGAATTAGGGGCTGGCATCCTGTACTCACACAGCCCAATACTGCCTTTCTGGGTTCAAGTCCTTTCCTATCTTTCCTAGGGCACTGTTTCCCAAACTACCCTCACAAGTTTTGCCACTTCCAAATGAAATTCAATTTTTCATTCATCTAGCATTTTCTTTAAATGGACTTGATTTACACTAAGTTGGAAAAGAGAAACAATCTTTTCAGGGGGTCTTTTTGGGACAGGACCTTCCTGTAGCCACAGCTGGCCTGGAACTCACTATATAGACCAGGCTGGCCTTGATCTCAGAGATCTGCCTGCCTCTGCCTCCCAAGAGCTGAGATTAAAGGCATGCGCCACCATGCCTGGCTAAGAGAAGCAATTTTGAGCAACAGTATCTGCACAGAATCAGTCATATTTTAATGTGTTAAATGTTCCTGTCTCACTTCTCCCCAGTCCTATTTTGGTTCTCCTGTAAACAGAAGCAGTAAAAGCTTAGCCTTAGGGCTGGGGATTGTAGCTTGGTGGTAAAGCAGCTTGCCTAGCATGGATGAGGCCCAGGTTATATCCCCAGCACCAGAGAACAAATTAAAAGCTCAGTTTAAATCTAGCTACCACGTTTCAAAACAGTTTGGTATGTTCCTGGTAATGGAGACTGACCCAAGGCCACACACACCCTAGGCCAAGTGTTTAGCTACAGAGCCACATCCCCAGCCCTGTAAAATATTATTAAACCACCTATCTGGTGGTCTTCCCAGCTATAAAATAAGAACTTGCAGAACTGGTGAACTGACCGATTGAAAACTCCCTGCACAACACTAAATGTTCTGCAAATGTCCACCAGTCAGTCCTTTGCTTCATGCCTCATGCTGGCTGTTTTGCTAGGCATACGTATAAAGAGACCCTCATGTCATAAAGGCTGGAAACCTGTATGGTAGTCTTCTGTCTCTACACCCCACCCCCAATCCCAATGGGACCTTCCAGATAGCAAAGCCCTAAATGTAAAAGGTTGTAGGCAAAGTAAAAGCACACCCAGCTTCCCTGCTCCAGGCCCAGAGGCTGACTGAGCAGTGCATTGTCACTGCCACTATTCTGAGGACTCTTACAGACACCTCTTATCCAGACATGTCCTCCTGACTTTTCAAACACCTTGTTCTGCCAGAAGCACAAGTGAGTTTGGTGATATCAGTCAGCCTTGGACCTATTATTTCCTAGTGACACACCACTTCCTGCTCCCTACTCCTCACAAGGGACCTTAGAAAAATGGGCTCTACATCCCTGGTGACAGCATGCAACGAGACCCATGCAAGCTCAAGCCAGACAAAATCCCAGCACAAGAGTGGGGAAGTGGGTCAGAAGCCTAAACTTAGCTGAGGAACTAGTAGTACCTGATAATTACTGGGAGAGGGAGAGTTAGTTTCATGTAAGAAAATGTGACACTAGAGAGGTTAACCAGGATCCAGCGCACCCACTCACACAGTAGGACATTTGGGGACATAAACTTGACCCCAACAGTCATTAACATATATGACAGACTACATGAATTCGGTATGGGGGGGGCTATAAGCGGGGTACAGATAGGGGAGAGGGTCTAAATGTGCTCAAAATATACTGTAAGAAATTCGCAAAGTATAAAATAAAGAATAGAGGGGCTGGAGAGATGGCTCGGCGGTTAAGAGCACTGACTGCTCTCGCAGAGGACCCGGGTTCGATTCCCAGTACCCTCAAGGCGGCTACGAACCGTCCTTAACTCCAGTTCCAGGGACTCCAAAGCCCCCTTCTGACTTCCGCGACACTGCACGACACGGGTGCACTCACATACATGCAGGCAATATACTCATACATATAAAATAATAATAATAAATAAAGCATTTTAAAAAAAAAAAAGAAGAAAGAATAGACTGCCAGCCTGGGCGGGCTGAGGCTATGCTTCGGACCCCCGCAGTGCTAGCTAAGAACCCCAGTCTCCCCCAAACCCAACAATACCCTTCTTCCTTTCGAAGCATCCCACAGACGCGGGCAGGAAAAGGGCTGAACAAGGTTCTGGTGCTCCTAGCACAGGCCTCTGGTAAAACACACACTACCGCCTCATTCTTCTTCCTACCCCTGAAGGGAGGCTCAGAGGAGCCGAAAACGCCGAGACCTGCGGCCTGAACACAGTCCTCGCGGGCCCGCGACCCCGCCTCTCCCCAGGGCTTCTCCGGCCTCACCTGGCCTCAGCGGCACGAGGTCTCGGCAGCTGGTGCTGGTCGGTGCTCCTGAGACAGTCCCGAGTCCCCGCGCCTCCGCGGTTCGACCCCTACCGCTCCACCGCGGACAGTCTCCCGCTTCGCTGCCTTCCAAAGCCCGCGCTCCGCTCACGTGACCCGCCACCGCGCACAGCCTCCTGGGAATGTAGTGCAGGCCTCGCCCTTACAGCCAGCCGCTCTTCTCACTGTAAACAGGCCTTCCGGGGAAAAAACGAATTCTCTCAGAGACTTCGCCCTACTCTTCCCCACAGTCTGACCCCACGCCACCTACACCGCGGTCCCACAGGCCCAGCTCCCGCTACTCCTGGAAAGTCGGGACTACAAGTCCCACAATGCCATGCGCGAGACCACTTCCTTTTCCGGCTGCGCAAGGTGTCAGCCCCCGCCGACGTGTTCTTCCGGTGGCGGACCGGTGGCTTATCTTGTGCGAGGCAAAATGGTAAGAGGGTTGAAGGGAGTTCGGGAGAGGGCTGGGTGCCCGGTCCACACCGCGTTCTTCCGCGGAGGCCTCGGACGCGGGTGTCCCGAGGACGGGGCGCTGCTGGAACCCATGTTTGAGTTGGGGGTCGGAGAAAGCAAGCCCCTTGCCATGGACTCTCAGGCTGGGATGACTTCACACTGGGCTTAAAATACCGGCGATTTTTAAGGATGAGTGGCATGGGGTTAACTTTGAATACAATACTATGATCAGTTATCTCTCTCTGGAAAGTTCCTCTTGCTGAACTTGTACCCATCCTGCAAGGCCCTGGGTGAATGTCATTTCTTGGTGAAGCACTTGGAACTATTAGAGGCTCTTGTCATCTGTCTTCTGAGAGCGCCCACAGTCGGTACACACCTCTTGCCACGTTTCATGAACTTATTTTTTTTAATCTGCCACGCCTCCTAGTGACCACCATCTGACGTGCCTGTAGTTCTGGGATGGTGTCTATTCATCTTTGTATTCCCAGTGCCAAACACAGGGCTTCCAATTGGTGGCTCAGTAAATGGAAGCAATTGTCCTTGTCTCTTTTAGGGGGGTGTGGGGGACATAATTGTTTACTGAATTGAATTCCTGTGTCTCTTAGAACAATGGGCTCCGTTTACTTCTCTGGAGTTGTTATGTTCTGGTTTTTAGAAGCCTTGGCTGGCGGGTGACAATGGAAGTTAACATTGGTACAGAACTTTACGTTTACAACCCCTTACACAGGCATTATCTCATAATCTTCTCTGCAACGTTAGGAAGGAAACAAATACCTATTGAGCATCTACTTGTTGCCAGGCAGTAAGCTAGATGCATCAACATTCATCATCTTTGTCAAATCATGTGTCAGCCCTATGAGACAGCTATTGTTATAACTTCTTTACTCAGACTCAGATGACGGTGTAGAGCTAAAATTATCATCGGTGTCTTCTGCCAGGAGTTCCTGTGATTCCATCATAAAGTAGTGAAAAGAGTACTCCTGAATTAGAAGTTGAGATCTGGGTACCAGTGTAGGCTCTGACTTCCTGCACAGGTTAGTCACTTAGAGTCGACAGACAGAGGCTCTTAAAGATCTAGAAATTGTAGGCAGGCTTTTTCTTGTCTCCCCCGCCCCTGAGCAGATCCATGCCTTACATAGTGATCATTGGCCTCAGAAAATTCTAAGGACCATTGATCTGTAGCCAGTAACCTTCTGTATCCAAACCTCTGACTCAGCTGCCTTCTTGTCTCACTGGAAGAAAAGGTGCTGCCTTCATACTTTTGTTTTTGTTTTCCAGTGTTAAGAATTGAACCCAGGGCCCCATGCATGCAAGGCAGATGTTCTACCACAGAACCTGCCACATTTCTACTTTAACATGTGATTGTAGGGCCGGGGAGATGGCTCAGTGGGTAAGAGGATTTGGCGTGCAATCCACATTTTCAGAGCCAGATGTGGGAGCACATATCTGTAATCCCAGCACTTCTGTAGCAAGATGGAAGGTAGGGATAGGAAATTCACCTCAAAGCTAGAGAGACAGCTAGACTGGAGTGCACAACACAGTGACAGAAACAAGAAAGACCCTGCCTCGACGTGGAAGGCAAGAACCAACTCTCAAAAAGTTGTTCTCTGATCTCCACATGTTCTCTGATCTCCATTACACATGCAGGCCCACCCCCACATTCACACAAAACTCTTTTTAAGGGCCTACAATATAGCTCAATGGATAAAGACATCTGCCACTAAGCCTGATAACTTGAGTTCAGTTCCTGGGACCCACATGGCAGAAGGACAAAACACACACACACACACACAGTTTGCTTCTTATAAACTCAGTACAAATTACCCACAATATTCAACATTCTTTTCTCCCCAACATTTGACACAGAAATGGAAGCAGATGAACCTAATT
>NW_008331995.1:403747-422288 GCF_000622305.1 Nannospalax galili | reverse complement strand
AGTGGATCTGAAATGAATCTCCAAGCTCAAGGAGACCCTTTCTCAAAAACTAGGATGAAGAGTGAGAGAAGACAAGTCCCTAACACCAACCTTTGGCTTCCACAAGCATAGGCAAGGGTGAGCAAGCATGCGTATGCACACACACACACACACACACACACACACACACACACACACGAGACTAAATAAATGTAATAAAATTTAAAAGTATATCTATATGTTTTGATTATAATTTTCATTCCCATAGTGAATCATTTGAAAGATTTTTGCATTTCCAAGGCTGACTTCAGCCTTATGTAGTCTCAGCAACACAGGGTCTCCTCAGATTGAATCACGATTCTCTGATGGCTCTTCTCTTCCTCCTGTAGGAGCTCGAGGCCATGAGTAGATACACCAGCCCAGTCAACCCGGCTGTCTTCCCCCACCTGACCGTGGTACTTCTGGCCATCGGCATGTTCTTCACCGCCTGGTTCTTCGTGTATCCTTTAACTGAGCTGCCCATGGGGCAGAATTAGTGACGTGAGAACTGAGGGAGGAACCACATTGGGTAACTGCTCCCTGCTACTTTTTTCCATTGGGGTGATGACAGCACACGGTGAGGAAAGAAGTGATGCCCAAGGACAGGCCATTTTCCAGTTTCACATGAGCTCAGTTTGCTCTGAAGACCTCTAGGACCTCTGAGCTGAGGGCCTGGCTGGAGTGGGAGCTGGGGATAGGAGCTGAAGTTGGAAAGGGGGTTTAAGGAGGGGTGTGCTTAAGTATTAGGAGGTATGGAGCCTACTCCTGAATCCACCATGACGTGTGCTGAGGCAAGTGACCTAACCCCTGTGGACTTCATTTCCTCATGAATGTGGGAGGTGAAGTGTAGAGCAGCAGGGCCCAGGTCTTCTCTTGGGCTCCTCTACCTGGCTGCCCCAAGCCGGATGAGTCTCTCAGGAAGCCTTTAGCCCTTGCTTTCCCTCTCAGACTCATGCTGAGCAGTCCTACACCCCGAAGTCCATCTTTGCTTCTCTTAACAGTTCTACCTAGTTACGAGGTCACCTCCACCAAGTACACACGTGACATCTACAAGGAGCTCCTCATCTCCTTGGTGGCCTCCCTCTTCATGGGCTTCGGAGTCCTCTTCCTTCTCCTCTGGGTTGGCATCTACGTATGAGTCTCCAAGGGTAAGAGCTGTGACAGGCTCATGTGACATGAACCTCCACCGCACAGCCTGGAGAAGCTTCCCACAGCCACCTCAATGGGTCCTTAGGCTCTTCCCTGCAAGACCCTGTGGGATCATGGGGGCAGGCACACGGGGGTGGGTGGGAACCCTCTCTCTTCACCCCTTATGAAGATTTGAGCCAAGTGTGACCCAATGTGTCAGTTCTGAGATCTCTACATTGCTGAAGGCCTCACTCAGAGTTGGGGTGTACTTCGTAGGGATGCTGGGCTGATTGCCTATGGTTTCATTCCTGTGTTCTTTCAAGGCCTACACCGATGACTTGGAGAGGATCTGTTAGTTAAACAGATAACCCACCAACAGGTTGCTGAGCTCTGATGACCCATCCTCAGATTGTCAGTCTTCCCATAGCTCTCGTGCTAGGAGCATTGGGTTGTAGGGAGAGCACGTGGAAAGGGTCGCTGGTCTCATCTTAATGCTACTCTCTTTTTTCAGGTACCCACAGGCAGTTTCACCAAGCCCCTGCTTTTGTAAATTAATTTTTTTACCATTGATACAAGTGTCCCACCTGCTGCTTACAATAAAGGCAGATGTGTGACAGTCCTGTCTGAGTCCGTTCTGGGAAGGGGATGGTGTGCTAGGGCTTCTTTGACTGCTCCAGTCCCACCTGTCCCATTCTCAGTTGCCTTTTACCAGTTCCTGCTGCGTTCTTCCCATGCAGGGCTGTGTAGCAGGGGTATCCTGTCACTGGTTTAGAGCTTACCTGTGGTAGAAAGGGTCCAGGCCTTGTTTCTCTTGTTTCTAGAACAAAGTTCTCCAGAACCAGACAGCAGTCAATTCTGCCCTGAGCAAGTCTCCTTCTTTAAACATGGCCACCCTTCTTTGGGCTAACGTCTTTCAGGCTCAGCCTGTGCCTTTAGGTGGCTTTTCCCTAGGTGAGCAGTGGCAGGTATCAGGGAAGAAGTGGTCAAAGCTTTTCCCAACCCCAAAGTAAAGCTAAGGATGAGGGGCCGTGAAGGTATGAAGTAGCCATCTGGTCCTCTAGAGTGAGGGTTCCAGGGATTCTGGGCTCTTCAGGAAGAATCCACTCAGCCTCACCACCAGTGACTCCCCTCCCTCCCACTGGAACCATCTCAAGAAGAGACGGGAAGGCAGGCTCCAATACAAAGCAGTATTTATACATTTATTTATATATGTATATTTACTTCAGAAGAAAATGACAGTTTGGGGGACAGGAAGCAAGCAGGCCCAATGGCTTCCCTCTGCCCTCCTCAGAGTCAGAATGGGTACATGATAAATATGAGTCAAAACTCAAGGAAAGACTGGGAGTTAACGGGAGGGGAGACACGCTGTATGAACACGCAGGCTATAACAGGGTATGGCATGGGCAGAGGTCTACACTGGGAGGCCCTATGTACAGCTTGAAGCTAGGGGGAGATTAGCCCAGTGGCTACAGGAACACATGTTAGTAGAGGGAGAGAGGAAGAGAAGGCCAAGCAAGCTGTCAATCACTAGCCTGTGGCCCTCACACCTTCCCTGAAGCCCTTTTATACCTGGGGCTTAAGGCAACTTTGGTGCAAGGTTGACCCCCTCAAGCAGCTTGGAGCCCAAGTTTGGCCCGAACTCATACCGAGGACCCCTCCCCAGGCATGCAAACAGCCAGATGCTAAAGGGCCTGCGGCTGGCTATGTCCAGATGGACTCCAGTGGACAGTAGAGGGTCATTTTCCAGTTAAGGACTGAGGAGTTACAATCCAAGACCATGAACACCCCCCCACCCCACACACACACACACTGAGGAAGCCCCAGGATGCTATTACAGACCGTGGGCCTCGGCAGTCTTAAGGCACTGTAGGAAGGACTCCCTCATGGAAGGAGGGAGAACAAAGTAGTCCTAAGGAAGGACGACCCCTGTATGATGTGTGGAGTCATGATTCCTATGGCAGAATGGAGGAGTGGAGCCACGTTGGGGAGAGGGCTCAGGGATAAGGTACCCCTGCTGCTTCCCTATCGTGAAGGTAAGTGCTTTGAGATCCACAGCAGAAAGGATCCACAATTCACAGGCTTCTCAAACTCAGCTCCCCCTAGAAAGGCCTCCCCTTAGAGCTGAGAATGGAAGGCAGGAACAGGCCAGGCCTGGTGCTCCCCCTTCCCACTGCTGAGCCATGACAGCTGCAGCTAAATGGCACCCACACTTCTTCAGGAGCCTACATGTGGCTTCAGAATGCTGCAGGCACCACCCAGAGATGCTGAAATTGGCACTTGAGAAAAACTTCCTTAACCCCAAGCTCCATGCCTGGGGGGTGGAAGAGACAGAGATGGGCCTACCGAGCACAGGTCCAAGCCCAGCAAGGGGAACTTTGATGTGGAGGGACCGGAGTCTTTCTGTCTAAAAGTGAGACCCCAGGCTGAGGCCCACTCAGCTTTCAGCTCCATCCTACTCCTTCCTGCCCTGGTTTAAGTGCATTTAGTAATTACCTCATTAATAATACAAGTTACTTGCATCAACCCTCCAGTGAAAACCGGCCTGCTGCAGGGATTCCTGCTCCTCCGCTCAGAGAACAAGTGTCGTCGACTCCGTCATGAGCTTGGAAAAGCCCAGGAACAATCTTGGGGGCTCACAGGGAACCTCCCCTTCCAGGATACTCCAGGTTCAAGGGCTCAAGGCTTATCTGACCTACTGGCCCCACTGGTTCAGGCCTGTGAGGGTGGCTTCATCAGGCACTGGCAGTAGACTTAAGGCACAAAGTCAGTCTCTCCAGCCATCCAGGGCTGGCCCTGGCCACCCTGGGAATTCTTGGGAGAACTCTCCTGAGCCACATTTAAAGCTTAGAAATCCAAGTCCATTGTAACAGTCAAACCCCAGAAAGTCCTCTACCAAGCTGTCCCCCCAGGAACAGCATCAAGGGTAAGAGTTATCTGCCCTTCGTGGACTCATGGGGGTCCATCTAGGTATTCTATGGCTGGGTCCAAACCTCCATAGGTGGTCTTTCCACCCCAGCTCAGGAGGGGAGGCAGGGAGAGTAGAACTGGGCAAGTGAGTGCCACCTCCCCCTCACCTCCAGGACCCCTGAAGGCAGCCCTCCAGCAGCCATATCTGGACAGCCGTCCATTGTTCCTGTCCCGCTCCAAGGAGGTGGCCAGAAGGAAGGCCCAGGAGGTTGGTCTCTCTAGCCCCTTCTGTACTGTGTGAGGATGACCAGCAGGCCCAGCAGCTCCAGTGTGAAGACTTCCAGTCTCCCCAGTTGAAGGGAGGCAGTGAACGGCAGAGAGCTGGCCTGCAGCAGACTCCAGTGTAACACCTTTGCATCCAGTGTGGAGGGCCAGGGGACCCCCAATCCCTGCTGTGGTGCTGCCTCGAGGGGCAGTTCAGTCACACAGGCGGTAGAAGTGAAAGTAGTAGTCTGTGCCCGTCTGGAGGATAGCCTCTGAGCTGCAGTTGGCCTGACCCTATGTGGAAGGGAAATGAGAAGGGATGAGGTGGTTCTGGGGTGCAGGGCAGGTAATAACTCCCCCAGCTGACAATGCATGATGCTGCCACATGCACTGCAAAACCCCCATGCCTCTCCCACACCCCCACACTGCAAATAGAGGTGCCTGGGCCTCTACAGGAAGGTGGACCCGTGTGCTTACCAGCAGTGCCACCCGAAAGTGGTATGTGAATTCACGGAAGGACAGGATGGTTACTGGCCACTGATGAGAGGTGCCCTAGAGACAGAAGGGAGAGGGGTGAGGGCAGCCCCTGTCCTTTTCAACATTCCTCATCACAGCCCCCAGATCAGCACATTCTGCTTTGGGGCAGGGGCAGCCACCCCAGACTACCTACTCTGGCCCTGGCCTACCTTCAGTCTTGTGGCTCTTCATGCTCCTCCCCATGCTCTGGGTTCAGGGGGGTATCTCATTAACCATGCCCTCAACCACAGTGCATTGAGTATATAGCTACAGATGAACTGAGTCGTTTACCACCCTCAAATGCAATGTGGCAGAGCTGGGTTCAGACACAGGTGTGTGCACTGCTCCATCATGGTGTCAGAGCTAGCCACCAGCAGCTTGCCTGTCTCCTATCTGAGGCTCTGACTTGGCTTCTTTTGTGTGGGTTCAGGCCACAGCCCCACAGCTAAGGAGTAGCTCACTGGCTGCCCCTCCATTTTCAGGTGTCCCTCTCTACAGGGCCAGGGGCCTCCCCTGGGACCCTCCTCCACTCCCTTCTCTGCTCAAGGTATTTTGTGTGTGTCTTCTCTCCTTCCCTAGACAGCAGGTTCTTGGCTTCAAAGCCTATGTCTACTCCACCTCTGTCTCCCACAGCTGGAAGCTCAGGGCAGGAGCCAGAAAGGCCCCAACAAAATGGGAACTAGCACTGCTTTCTGTAATTCACCCTGAGTCCTCTCCCACAGCCTCAGGCCAAGGAGAAACTGGAAGTCCATCAGCCCCAGACTAGAAGCACAGCCAATGAGTTAGACCCCAGAAGTTAGCCCTCCATCAGGAGCTAAAGGCTCTTCTAACATTGTCCTACCTCACATCTACCCATCACTGCCACACCCTAAGTATAAGAGCTGTAGGCCCTGTACTGCCCAGGTTTGTCCCTATGAACTGTTTTCCCCTGGGCACTACTACTGAAGACATGCTCAGCAGTAACTGGAAAGAATAATGTATAGCCTCATCCTCCAGACACAGAGGTCTGGCCCAAAGTCCCCTGGTGGAGATACCTGAACTCTGGCTCCCCATTTGGAGACCACTGGTCAGAAAGGAGGAAGGGAGGTGGCCTAGCCAGCCCACAGTTTCCAGGTTGCCCCTACCTGGGTGTCCTGATAGGGATGGAGCCTCTGCAGAAAGCTCCCTTCCTCACAGGGCTCCTCCTTTGACGTCAGGCTGCACAGCACAACAGACACTGGGGCAGAGGAGCTAGGGCATAGCCAGGTTAGCAGGGAATGGAGTTCCTGTGCCAGTAGGTATAGCCTCCCACTTTCCCATCCACTCCAATCCCACCCAGGACAAGCAATGCATCCACACAAGGCCTGAGAGCCAAGCTGAATAGCCCAGGGGCTGCAATGGTAGGAGAGCTCTCCCACAATTCCATGTGGTCCTAGTGAGCCGGGGTCATATGGCCACTTAGTTCCAAAGCAGCAGTGGCCCTCTGCAGGGCCTCCCCAGGCCGTCTGGGCCCTTCATGTAGAAAATGTAGTGGACATTCAGGGTTGATTTTTCTGAGGCTCTGGTGGCTTCCCCATGGTTTGCTCCCCCCCGCCCCAACTCACTTCATCTGCAGGGTCAGGCTGAGGTGTAGTGGAGTGCCACTGCTAATGGGGATGTGGTAGGTGAAGTTTCCAGGCCTGAAGGAGCAAAGATGGTGCCTCAGCAAGGCCACCGTGCCAAAGCCTTGATCTCTCCTCAGCCCCCTTCTGTACTGAAGCCCTCAGAGGCCTGGAAAGGGACTACCCATTGTTGGGGGAAGGGGCCCAGATTTAGGCATCTCAGTTGACTGAGCTTATGTCACCTGAAGGACCCTCTTTGGGGTGACAGGAGAGAGCCAAACCCACCTACAGGCATCCTCTGGCACACAATACTGGGAGGTGATGGGCATGGAATTCTCCAGTAGTTGGATAGAGGTCAGGGATGGCACTGGGTCTATAAGGAGAGAGGCCATTGGAGCAGGGAGGAAGGGGTAGGATACAGATGACATATAACCAAGTCTTCCCTATCACATGTGGACCATCACACACACCTTAGTATGAGGGAGTTTCAGATTCTTTCTAGACTCTTAGAATGGCTAGGATCATGTCACATCACTTTCCCAGCAGCCCTAGAACCAGCTAGTTCCCATGAGCCTTGGGGTCTGCCTCCTCCACAGAACCAGGACACCCAAAAGCAGGGATGGGTCTTCCCGGCCAATAGTGTGTAGGAGCCAGATAACAAGCCTCTCTATGTTCCTGACTGTATACATCTTCCAGCTCTGGGCTCAGTAGTGGTCTCCCTAACAACCTGAAACCAGCCACTGGGGGAGAGGTACACACAAACCAGGGCTGCCCCATTGCATGTAGCCCTCACTAAGCAGAACCACTACTGAAGTGTGACATGTGTCCAGGACACAAGGCTCCCTTGTTCATCTCAGTATCTTGGGCCTGCTGCTGCCTAGTCCTTCAAACCCAAATGTGGGAAGATACAGCCATTGGCTTCTGAACATTTGCTCAATCTGGTACATTCTTAGCTCTTTGAGGTACAGCCCAAGGTCCCTGGTATGACCTGGAATACCCTGTGTAGCCACTGGACACTTATAAGATGGCTTCCCTCCTGGGCAAACCCCAAGTGTCCTTCAAAGATAATATCACTCCAGGGAAGCCTTCCCTGGTTTTGAACCATCTTGGTCCTCCCAGATTAAGTGCCCTCCCCATTCCTGAGAGCCGTCACACCATGTCTTCACCTCTGTGCACTTGGGCAGAGCCACATCTCCAGCACCCACAGAGCTGAAGTGAGCTGCCACCCACCCCTTGAGGTTTCCCATTGCTTTGAACATCTGTCTCAGCACAAGCCACAGTTTCCAGGCTTCTGTTCACTAAGCTACAAAGTGGAAGTGAGGAGGCGCACACCATAGTGCAGAGATACTGACTAAAGGCCGCCAGGGAGGCCAGAGAACCCAAAGGAACCAGCCGGCAGTAAGAAGAGCTTCCACTTGTTAAAACCAAAGATCCAAGGTTGAGGGCCCCTATATATCTCTCTGGCACAGTGACAAGGCAAATCGAATCTGGAGTTTAGCAGACTGCAGACAAAATTCTGGCTGGGCTGCCGATGGGCTGTATAACCCTGGGTGAGTCCCTTCACCTAAATCTCTAGTTCCTCCACTGAACCATAGGGACAGTTCCTTGCTTGTGGGGACAGTTGTGAGGACTATTTGTATATGGGTGGATGCACATGTATGCACGTGCTTGTATAGGTCAGAGGACAACCTCCAGTGTTCCTCTTTCACCTTCCACCTTTTGTTTGAGACAAAGTCTCTCATTAGCCTGGGATGCCATCAGTGGGCTAGGCTAGCTGTCCAGTGAGCTCCAGAGATCTGCCTGTCTCTACAGCCTCCCATCTTGCTGTCCCTGTTATTTCAGGTGTGTGCCACCAAACCTGGTATATTCGGGGGATCAAACTCTGGTCCTTAATTCTTTCAAGGCAAGCACTTTACCTACTGAGCTATGTCCCCAACGCTGGTTGTGAGGATTACAAAAGCTAATCTACATGAGGCTCCTGGCCTGGTTCCTAATGTCTACTGACTTAATTCTGTGCCCAGGCAACCATGTGACTGGGCTGAAGTGGGTCCTGACCAGTGTGCCTGGCTGGACTGTGAAGTATTAGGGGAGGCAAGTACCTCGCCGGCCCTGGGTCTGCGTGGGCTGGTCAGGGCCCAGGCTGGGCTGAGGGGCTCCTCTGCGGGCACGGCTGTGGAGACCAAGGCTAGGGCTATTCTTGGTCTTGCTCTGCCCCCCAGGGAAAGGGACTGCGGGGCTGGCCAAAGGCTCCAGGCTCTTGGGATGTTTGGAATGACCAATGCCATTGGCTGAAATGCCCCAGGATTTGGCTCTGATGTTGGTGACTGGCAGCAGAGCCATCTGGCTGGGACCTGTGGGCAGAAACCAAGGAGAGACTGAGAAGAGAGGGGCCAGTTGCCTCCTTCCTTCCAGGGCCTCTGTGAACCCCATGTGTTTTCTGGTTCTTTTGGAGGGACCGCCAATCCTCCAGTCCATTCTAGGCTCCAATAAACCCTCTCACCTTCCCTCTGGGGCCTTCCTCTGGACTCAGATAATCCCAACATCCCTGCCAACCCAGGCCCTGCTCCAAGATAGTCATACCTGAGTAGTTGGTGCCGGGGTTGGGACTAGGGCTGGGACCAGAGGTAAAAGTGGGGCCAAGACTATGGTCTATAGCAGGCCTGGGGCTAGGGGTGGAGCAGCAGATGACAGGACAGGGATGGTTGGTACACAGGTCCAAGGTTCGGACAGCTGGACCTGAGGCTGAGCTGGTAACTAAGGAAACCAGAAGCTGCATGAGCTGGAGCCACACCCAGAACACAGCTACTGCCCTACCCCATCCCTCTAGACCCACCCAGACATGCACCCAGGAGCAAAGAGGGCTGTTTGCCTGGCAGTCCAGTGGTCACAGGAAACTGTCGGAGCTGTGTGGTCCCAAAGCTCTGGCTGGACCTGCTAGGGAAGGGTGGGCTGAGCTCAGGGGCACTGGGGGGACCCTGAGAAGGGAGCTGAGAGTCCCAGAGAAGCAAGGGGGTGGACAGGAGGAGGCAGAGAGGGAAGGTGGAAAGGAAGCAGGAAGAATGGTAGCAGGAGCCAGAGGAGAGAGGGGGATTTGGTCAGACACATACCATGGGCACATGGCCTCACTCCCCCCAGGGTGCTGGGGCCGGAGCAGGGCCAGGAGACAGGAAGTAGACACGGCAAAAGAGCTGAGAGGCAAGAGAGAGACCAGGGGGAGAAGGCACAGGGGAGGAGAGAGAAGACACAGTCAGAGGTGGCCCCAGGAGCTGGGGGCTGACAGTGACAGAGCCCAAGGTCCTGCCCTAGTCCTCCTCCCCTGTACCCTGTCTTCCCCTTCTCCCCATGGCCTGCCTGAAGGGGCACTGATCAGGCCAGAGAAGGCCTGGAAAAACACCCACAGTCCAAGAACACCCTCCCTCCCACCCCAACAGGCCCAGGCAGGCTGCAAGCCTAAGATTGAATCCCATTAGAGAGCTTCCCCGCACCTCTGACATGGAGCTGCCCCCACAAAGCTCCATCTGGCCTGGGGCATAGTACAATAGCCAAGCCTCCCAGAACATACCCATCGGCATCTACCAGGTCCTCCTCGGAGCGCAGGCTCAGCACATATAGTGTAGACATGGACACCACGCTGGGAGCCATAGAAAAGAGTCATCATCAGAACCTGAGCCACACCCAGCACCGTCTCTCTGTGACAGGCTCTGTGCTCCTCCTGAGTGATGTTTGGAAGCCTCCCCAGCCCCTAGAAGAGGCAGCCCGCCTTCTCTCACCTCAGCTTGATTCCCAAACCCTCTTCCCCACCCCAGGGTCTAGGCCCATGTGTAGCTGACCCACTGGGCAGCTACAGTCTCCAAGCCAGCCACCCCAGAGCCTAGGAAACAAGTCACCTGAAGGCCATGACCACCACTAGGGCAATGATGGTTCCCTGCAGGAAGCGCTGGCTGATGCAGGCCTGGTCCGGGACCATTGTTGACGACTGAGGGCAGGAAAGAAAGGGGAATGAAGCACACCAGAGTAGACTTAGGGAGTCTACAGCCTTGCCCTATCTCAAGCCCCCTCCCCCCATTTCCTAGGGGCAGATGGAGGGGGTAGCAAAAATGGGCTGGGAGGATTACAGAGTCAGGAGGGGGAAAGGGAGCAGAAGAAACAGAGTAGGTGAGGCTGGAGGAGTGCATGCTGTAAAGAGGAAGCCATGGAAGATGGGGAAACCCTGGCCCTATGAGTCTCCCAGCCCTGCCCAACCTCACCTTACTGGCCACCTTGGGGGCTCTCTTCTTGTGGGGGACACTGCCTGCCCGGCTAAACTGGCTCCCTGCATGGCTGCAGTGAGAAGCCAGGGTCAGGATAGCCTCCCAAAAGGAGATCTCTCCTGCCCCAGTTCCAGCAGGCATCCCCACCTGAAGGCACCCGAGCTGCCGGTGGACTTGAGGCTGTCAAGGCGCCGCAGTTTGGCCAGCTTGTGGCTCCAGCGCTCCAGCTCATCTATGCGAGTCTCCAGGTTATCGGTCAGTTTGCACAGCTCCTTCACAGCCCCCACATTCTCCATGAAGATTCGCTCCTGCCCAGGGCAATGGTGGCTTTGAGGGCTGATGGGGAGCCAGAGCAGAATCCCCACTCTCCATGGCCAACAGAGGCCCTGGAATCCTCCCTGCCTGGGCATGGGCCTCTCCTCTAGCCTATCCTAGGCTCACACGGCATGCCTGATGCCCTCAGCCTACCTCAGAGCTCCAGCTCTTAGACCTACTCCATTGGGTATATAGAAACATGTTATATGTCAGGGCTGGAGAGATGGCTCAGTGGTTAAATGCACTAGCTGACCTGGGTTCGGAGAACCTGGGTTCAGTTCCCAGGTGGCTAACAACCATCCATAACTCCAGTTCTAGGGGATCCAATGCCCTCTTCTGGCCTCTGCAGGCATTGCACACAGAGGTACACTTATAGGCAGGCAAGCACTTACATAAAATAAAAATAAATCACAAAAATTTAAATAATAAAAAAAGTTATGTGTCTCTGAGTATAAGAAGTTCATGTCACTAAGGTACAAATAACACCATAATAAACCATACATTCAGGCCTTGAGACAACTGCGTGCTGTCTTATCACTCTCCTTTAATTGACGTGAGTCCTCAGCGGTGTTCCTCTTACCCTAGACCAGACAGCCTCCAGTTGTCAACTTCCCTCTCTACCTTGAACTCTGGCCCCTCCTCCTGCGGGGTAGGAAGGGGCTCCAAGAGCAGTGGCAGGGAGACTAAACTGCTCCTCCCTCCCTCTGCCAGCCAATGCCCCCAGCTGGCCAGCCCCTCTGTTCTAGAGCCTCATCCAGTTCCTATCACTGACCTTGTTCACCACCAGGAAGTTCTCTATGGTTTTCCCATTGGCAAAGACCATATCTCCTGTGTCCTTCACAGCCTCAGGCAGAATCTCCTTCACCTCCTGGGCGATGACACCTGGGGAGGGACAAACCAAGGATGGAAGGGTTCCTGCCCAAGTCTGCCCATAACTTCCTGGAGAACTTCCTGCCCATGACTTCCTAGAAGTTGAGTTGTAATGAGCCCCAGAACAGGGGCTCCCTCTGACAGCTGGCCACAACCTGGGTTCTGAAATTCAAGACAGGATTCGAGGGGTGGGTGGAATTCCAGAAGTACCTCAGGGGAAGGAAGCAGGGTTCCAAAACGATGCAAACAGGAATCTCCGAATGTTGTGGGACAAAGCTCAGACCAGGACTCTTAGAGCTGTTGAGTCCAGGGGTAAGAGGCACAATATTCCAGGGGCAGAGGGACAGGATGCATAGGGGTCAATATTTCAGAAGGTGGCTCTCCAGGGATCAGTGATCAATGGAGGAGGTGGGGAGAGCAGGATTTCCAAGGGAAAGGACAGACTGGCCAAAGCCCGGGGACACAGATGAGTCTTACCTGTCTCTGGCGCGGTAGCCTCAATGCCCGCACTAGCAGCAAACTCAGGCTTGTATCTATAGTGCACCAATCGCATACGAGAGATCCTCTTCAGTTGCTCAGTGGTATCCACCTGCCAGGGAATGGGGCTGAGCCTGAGCCTTCCCCTTCTGCAGCCATCCAGTGAATGCAGTAGGGTAGCAGCCTGGGGGCCACAGTGTGGAGGGGATCTGGGCTCAGAGATCCAGGGCCAGTCTCCTCCCTCCTACTCTAGCAGCCTGTTCCTTCCACCTGGCCCCACCCATCACCAACAGCCCTACCCCTCACCCACAGCCCTGTCCCTACCTCCTGCACGTGCTCCTTGGCCCGCAAGTCCGAGGGGTGCATGAGGGATCCCATGACCTTGACGTTGCCATGCACAACTAGCGCCTCATCAGGCCGGTCAGTATTGATGCCCACACGGCCGTGGTGGAAAACCGTGTCTGGCAACTGTGCTCGTTGCCATAGCACATCACTGTCACTCTCAAACTGGCCTGGATTAGAGGCCTAGGGCAAGTTGGGGCTGATCAGTCTTGGAGGATGGAGGGAACTTCAGGGCACTGAGAAAAGGGAAAATCCCAGAGCCACCCGTCCTAGTCCAGTCAAATCTTACCCCGTCATGTCCAACTTAAACTGCCCTATCCACTGTGACAACTTTGAGTCACTTGTGGAACCCAGGAGTTTACCTGGTGTGATCTGCCTCCATGCTCTACAGTGGAGAAGGAGACACAGCCCAAGGCCACACAACTAGTGCCCAGCTAGAGCTGTACCTCAGTGCAGCTCTGTTGCCCAGCATTTCCTTCCAATACAGGGGAGGACACCACACCAGTGAGGAGATAGCCCTTACCCGCACAATGATGCGCTCTGAGATCTGGGCTGCCAGCGTGTAGTTCTGGTTCTGTGCGTGTGCCTGGAGGGCCACCACTAGCATGAAGTACCTGGAACACACAGGGCACTCAAGAGACTCTCGGGAGCCTCCCCACTGCCCCTGGCCACCCTCCCTGGGCCAGGTACACACTGTACAGTATACTTAGCTCCCCCAGGGTGGTCGCATCCCCCAGGAGACTGTTATCCTGGTAGGAAAATCCTGAGCCTCCACTAGAGGGCAGAATTCCCCCTGGGTCCACAGCCAGGAGCCCCAGAACTGCTTCTAAACCCAGGAGCCAGGTTTCTGCTCCCTAAGCCAGCCAGCCAAGGGATCTGAACTGGGCCATCTGTGACCCCTGTGCCTGGCATGCTCCATGGAGGTCCCTTTTTGACCCTGCTCCTCAGAAGGAAGGGGATCCCATGGCTGGGTGGTCTTCCTCACCTCTGGTCAGGATTGGGTTTGCCCTTCTTGCGCATGTTGTTGGCAGTGGTCTCACTGAAATGGAGCCGCCCTACGGTCACCTTTGTGACCTGCTCAGGAGGCAGATTGACCCTGCAGAAGAAAGGTAGGATGCTCAGGAAGCAGGAGAGGAGAGTGCCAGAAGCCAGGCTACAGAGGGGCTCCAGGCCAAGAGCATGCAGGTGAGTACTGTGGGTGCCAGCCTGGCTCCCTAGCTCCCAAGGCAGTTCCAAGGTGGGTCCTTCTAGGCACCACCCCACATAAGACCCATTACTCACGTGACAGGGTTGAAGGGCCTCTTGCTTCGGTCTGACTGTGACTGCTCAATGTTGATGGACTGGTTCAGGGCCTCCAGCTGGGCAGGACAGGGCCCAAGTTAAGGTCACCTCAGGACAGGACTCCCCACTTAGTCCTTCCCACCTTTACCTCCTCAACCCAGGTCCATCTAGAACCCTACAGCAAATGTAGCAGAACCTTGCCTCTACCTCACTTCCCCCACAAACACAGGTCCACACCCCCACATCCATACCCCACACTCCTAAGCCACTTCAAGAACACACACAGCCTTCACGAGACCTCACGATACATCACCTCCCCTACTTCTGCCTGGTGATACAGTCACCTCCATGATGGCCACACCCCCATATACCCACTTGACTCCCTAACTTCTCCATGCATGCCCACATGTCTTCCAGTTGCCCTGGTGACCCACACCCACATAACCTCACTCCCAGACTCTGTTCACCTGCAGCCAGCCTCCTCATACTCTAGACATGCTCCCACATCTCCCTCCATCTCTTCAGAGACACTAGCTGAGCCATGCCAACATGGCAGTCCTGGCTTGTGATACTGAGGCAGACCTGGCCTTTTCCCTGGGGAGCTCAATGGCTCCAAATCATCTGCCACTATGGCTGTGCTGTGGAACCCCTACATCACAAGGACCTCAAGGTAAGTTTCCCTCAGGGGCACTTGAGTGGGTTCTGCTGAGAGGGGTGAAATATGGAGCTGGGGTCATGGAAGGGTGTCCTAGGGCAAGGGAGCCATGTGAAAGATGGTGGGGGCTATGAATGTGGGACACAGCACAGACAGGGCTGGATTCCCAGCACCCTTGTGAGCTCAGTTTAGAAGCCTGACTTTGCTGGGAGGACACTGGAGCCTTGGAAGGACATGTGACCACATGTGTCATGGGAGTGAAAGGCAGAAGAGAAGTTGCTATAGACATTCGGACAAGGAAAGGGAGTGACTGGGGCCAGGAGAGAGGCCAAGGGGAAGAGATGTGGAGGGATGCTCCAGGGAAAGCAGGGCCAGGTGTTTAGTGAGAGGAGTATCGGAAGGCCCCTAAATGTATTGGGTAACCAGGTTCTTGAGGCCTTTTTTGCTGAGGGGGAGCAGGAAGTGGTGGTGGGGGCAAGTGTCAGGGAACTCAGTTTGGGCCCGAGAGCTGAGGCAGCTGATAAGAGGGCCAGAAGATGGGTCTTGGCTTGGGAACACAGACTTGGGATCACAGGGTAGAGAAGAAAGCAGGGTATAAAGGAAACTGTGAGAGCTGAGGAGCCCCTTGTCTAAGAGGTAGGTACTGGAAGAGGTGGGGAGGCAGGGCAGAAGTGGGCTATAGCTGTGGGACATTCCCTCACACACTCGCTTCTTCTAGTCTTCTGAGCCTTCCTGGCCCTCCTGCTCTCCCCTCCTGGCCTAACCCCAAACCTACCTTTACTCCATGCAGCTTTAGGTAGAAGCAGTCCAGGGGCTTGAGGCCTTCCGGTGTCTTGACATACTTGGGCTCACCCAGCATGCCGATGTACACAGTCACCTGGAAGTGGTTCTTCTTCTGGCACACAAAGGCATCATCACCCACCGAAAAGTTGAAGCCCTTGTCAGCATCCACACGATAGGTGAGCATAGGCCTGGAGGCAGGGGATGGGGTACAGTGGGGAGAGAGCATTCATCAGAAGTCCTCCAAGCTGAACCTGGACTGTTGCTTCCTCCCTCAGGCCCACGTTCCATTGCCACTCTATACTGTACCCCAAGATCCTCAAACCACCAAGCGGCCAGTCCCCACTTTCCAGACATGGAAACTGAACCCCGAGACAAGATATGCAGGATTTTTTCAGTACACACCTGGGGCCACACACAGTTCTACACCAGGATGAGGGATGCAGACAAGGCTCTAAAGGCCCACCAGAAGTGAGAGAACTCCAGAGGGACTTGGCTGCCCTTCAGCACACTTAGCCATTTCCCACATACTTCCTGAAGCCCCCTCCCTTAGGGGAGATGGTGTGAAAGGGGCTGCATCTGCAGAGCCTCACTGTGCCTGACATCTAGTTGCCATGGAAACGGTGGAACCAGGAGCCAGCTCTGCCTTAGGCCCTCCCTGGCCCACCCCAGCCCACCCACTTGCTCAAGCCCCTAACATTCTCGTTCTGACTCCCTCCCCAGAGAGAGAGAGAGGAGCACTAGTTTCTGGACTCCCCCCTCAGAATCAACTGAAGTTTGCCATCTGTTGCTGAGACAATGTCTGGCCCCTTTGGGGAACCTCCAGGGGCAGTAAAGAGAGCCTTGGCCTATGACTTGACTCATCCTCCCCTAGATCCCCACACATAAGAGGTACCCCATGAGACACAGGAGTGTCTTCCCATAAGCAGCTGGGCAGAGAGAATGCTTCCCCCACTTATGACCAAGTTCCACAGGAAGGCCTAGGCTCAGCCTCTCTTCCCTTACAGGGCTCACCCTACCTTCCTGACCTAGGGAAATATCAAAAAGTGTCTGGGCCACACTGGGGACCTCTGCTACTGGATCTCTCTGGCCTTGAGGCCTAGGTGGGGATCTGGCAAGGTGGGCTCAATAAGTAGGAGGTGTGAATGGAGGAAATTCTCTCCAGGTCATAGGGATCGGATCCCATAGATGCCCTCCAGATCACCTCAGCTGTCATAGCAACTGGATATCCCATCCCACCCCACCCTGCCCTGGGAGCTACTGGAGGAATCCCAAAGCCCAGGGCACCTACTCTTGGTCACTGTTCTAAAGAGACTTCCCAAGCCCCAGCCTCCTTGCCCATGCTCATCTAAGTTCAAAATGCACTGAGGGGAGTCACACTCTGACCCACTCACTGGCCTTTGAGAGGAACAAAGGGAGTGGTCCCTACAGGTCTCCTGGCCTAGGGCCTGGGAAGCAGAAACCATGTGAGTGTTGAGGGAGGGCCAGGAATGCCCTGGGCAGCCTCTCACCCAATCCTCCCCCACCCTCCTGCTGGAAGGGCCCAGCTTACACTAAACTTCCTGGAATGGAGGAGGAGGGCACGGAGGAGGAGCTAGAAAACACACATCTGCCCACTTCTTTCTGACTTGGCTCCCATGGCTCCTCCCTGGCAGATACCACCTCCTTAGGGAGGCTAGGGCTGACCAGGGGCCCTGAAGCCTGAGTCCCAGCCCTAGTTCTTCCCTGAGCCTCTGGGCTCTTCCATCAAATGGGACTATCTTATTCCCTGACCTAGAACCTCAATGGGGTCCTGGGCTGTCCCAAGACTAGATGGCTAGGTGGCACAGGTTACTCACAGCTCCTTGTAGTTGGCGTCATACAATGTCGCCCACTTGTTCTGCTGATGCGGCTGCCACTTGATGGATTGGTAGTTGGGGTCCAGGTAGGAACCACTAAGGCTGTCACTGTCCTGCAGGAGGCCTGGAGGGAGGGAACACCTGGGTGGGACCTAGGCCCAGAGTCCCACTCCCCAGCATCAAACAATCAGTCACCTACCTGGGGAGGGTGCACCTGGTGGGTGCCAAGGCGGTGTCTGGACCCGGGCGATGCTAAGGGGCAAGGAGCCATTGCCGGGTGAAAGTGGGCCCTGGGGAGGCCAAGGTGGGGATGGGGCTCTGGCAGGGTGCGGGGGCAGGGCTGTCACAGTCCCAGGCTCCTGCTTGATCATTCCATTCAGCATTTGGGCATTGAGGGTGTTGGGGGGTGATTCGGAGTGCTTCCTCTTCTTGGAGGGGTGGGGGGGGAGCCTGGGAGATAGAGGTGGGCACCCATGGGGGCTGGCTCTCTTTCTCTGAGCACTTTCCTCCTGTGCAGTGCGACCCATCACCCCCTGCCCCATTTCAGCAGGCTATGCCCAGTCAAGAAGACACGTTCTGCAGGAAGCCCTCAGGCACAGCCTCTTGGTATTCTGCCATCACTCAGTGTTCCCATTGGGTGTCACTGTTCCTCCCCCACCCCCATGGAATCTAGGAGGGCAATGGTCACACTTGTCTAGTCTGTATCTCCATCACACTCAGTGAAGACACTGGCACACAGAACATCTTGCAATTGTCTGTGTAATGAATAACTTGGTCCCTTCTTTGGAGTGTCACTCACAAATCTGAGGACTTCATAGGGTAGACAGAAAACCACTAGGGTCTGGGTTAAGAGTTCAGTCCCAGGTTCAAGTCCAGATGCTGCCCTTTCCTAGTTCCATAACCTAGGTAAACCATTTCCCCTTCTTAGAACCTTAGTTTACCCATCTGTGAATAAAGTAGCTGTCACCAATTAGCTATGCCTGTAGGGCCCCCAAGGCATTGCCTGGCACAGGAGTATAGTTGTTCCTGCATTTGCTACAGGGCCTCTGCTTTTCTCTAGGGTCATTCTCTACTTTTGCTGGCCTGCTGCCACCCCGACCCCCACCCCACCTTTCTGCCAAGGAGGCAGGACCCAAGCCTTACTCAGCTCCGTGCTGCTGCAGCAGCTGGTGTAGCACCTGGGACTGCTGGGTGTGGTGGAGCTCAGGGGGCACCAGACCCGGCCCCATGGCAGCATAAGGGGGGACAGGGGGTTCAGCCTTCATGTAGAGGTCTCGCTGCAGGATAGGGTAGTGAGGTGGGGGTGGCGGGGGTGGTGGG
>NW_008331995.1:386887-403645 GCF_000622305.1 Nannospalax galili | reverse complement strand
GGGGGCCTGGCAAGTGGGCTGGGGGTGGGGGCGGGTGCTCCAGTCGGGAGGGAACTCCCACGTGGCACAGAGTGTCCGGGGTTATCGTGCGCAGGAGATGGGGGTCTGTGGGAGAGATGGGGGACGGGAGTTAAGAGACCTACCTCACCCATTCTCCCTAGGCATGGTCTCTTGCTTCTTTGCCTTCCTGGGCCATGCGGAGCCTGGATGGGGAGACTGGGCAGCCGGCCACTAGAGGCTAGGCAGGGAAGCAAGACCCTGTGTAGTGGCTGGCTGCCCTTCTCCCTATCCTAGCCGGTCCTCTCCGGAAGGTTGTCCAGGCCAACCTCCTCAGGAGATCCCCAGGCTCCAACTTCCTGCAGCCCCCAACTCTTCTCAGGTTTGAGGAAAGCATCTCCGGACACCCCAGCTCAGTCCCCCACCCAGGCTCCTTCCTTCAGCAGACCCTCTCCCAGTTTCAGGGGCTGCCCCCCGCCCCCGCAGCCTGAGGGGGGCCCATGGCTCCCTTTGTTCCTCAGGAAGCATTCCAGGGATGTTTTGGTAAGATAAACAGAACTCTTGACCCCTCTTCAGGCTGCCCGTGGTCAGTCTGCTCTTGGCCACGTGGGGGCTACTGCACCCCTGAATTCCCTGTAAAGTCAGGTGGGCCCAGCAATGGCCTTCCCCAGCTGTCCACTTACCGCCAAAGGGCGCGTCCATGATGGCGCAGGTGGCTGGGTGGTGGCATCACCGGCAGGGACACTTACTCTGAGGCAGGGCCAGGCTCCCCACCCGCCCGTGGGGGAACAATAGCCAGCGCCGGGGAGTATTTGACCAGTGATAATCTGGCCCGTTGGGCAGCCACTGGCCCCTTCCCTCCCTCCTCCCTCTCTCCCCGATAAGGCCGCCCCAACCACTTGCCCAAACCCAGAGGGGGAGGTGGCACTGCCCGCTGGACTCACCATTCACCTGCTGGGGGGAGTAGGCCTCGGAGCCTGAGTCTGGGGGTGAGTCCGGCAGTGTGCTGCAGGGGGCCAGAGAAGGGAGGCTTGTAGGACAGGCAGCTGAATGCCCCAGACCCAGCCCTCAAGCCAGGAAGCTCCTCTGACTGGCAGGTTGCAGAGAGACCTCCCCAGAGACAGGAGACATTGAGATCTCCTCACACCCACCCAGGGACATTTCTCTTTTCCACCTACCCTGGAGGCCTGGCAGGCCCCGGGGCTCCGATTTGTGTGGAGGCCTTCTGGGTCCTGCCCAGGATCCCTGGACCTAATGGTTATTTATGGGCCAGTGGCCAGATCCTTGATGGTAGCACCAAGATTCAATGACCTCACCCCCCGAAAAAATCAAGGGGCTAGGCTTATGCCTCTTTTCAGCACCCACTGAAGGCCACAGTTTCTTGGAAATCTGGGGGACATGGAGGCTGAGTCTGAGGAGGTTCAGTGGGTCACCAGGGGTTGCTTTGCCAGCGCAGGTGTGAACTGGGCAAGGAGCCAGATTTTCTGGGCCTGGGCTTATTTTTTTCCTTGCAAGTTTTATCAGTGGCTCAGGCAAAAGAACAAACTCAAGCCCAGAGGTCATCACGTCCTGAACAAACCCTGTGCTTGCCCAGAGAGAGACTGGAGCCACTCAAGGAATCAGCTTTTGGTCATCTCTCATCCCCACATCTGGAGACGCTCCCCTCCACAATACCCAGGAAACTTCCAGAAGGGCTGCAGGGTCATCATGGACAGTCCTGCACTGATTCCAAAGTGCTACTGCATCTCTGGACAAGACATGCCCACTTCTTCTTTCTCCCTTCCCATCCCCCACTGCAAGTGGAGACCTCATTCACGGATCTCTGAAATCAGTTCACATATACAGACCCTAAATCTGGGCCTATGGGTGTAAGCATGTAGTCTTAGCTACTCAGGAGGCTGAAGGGGGCTCACAAGTTCAAGGCCTGCCTGGGCTACAGAGTGAGTTTAAGGCCAACTTGGACAACTTAGTGAGACCCCCATCTCAAACAGTAAAAAGGACTGAGAATGTAGCTCAGTGATAAAGCACTTGCCTAGCAAGCATGAGAAAGCCCTGGGTTTGATCCCCAGAATGTGAAAAAAAAAAAAAGGATCCTAAAACAAGGTTTCCTATGGATGACACAGAAAAGTGGGTGGGGTAGGGCCATGGCGTTGGTCCCAGGGCTGTGCCATTCCAAATCCATCGTCCACCTGCTCCCTCACTTCCTGACAATGCTTTTGGACTCCCCCAATGTGACAAGGTCTTTCACACCCTCCAGTCCCTGCCATCAAATGTTTCAAGTCCATAGGACCCTATAATCTTCTCTGATAAATTGTTTTCATGTCTTATTTCTGTCTGGTGATATAGTGTTTTATTTTCTCAGGGCTAGAGGTGGAACCCAAGGCCTTGCATGCTAGAATGTACTCTACTACTGGGCAGCACCCCCAGCCTGTTATGCACTGATACATTTCTCTCCACTTGCAGACTCCAGGAAGGGACACAAGTCTGTCTTGTTTATAACCTAGAACACAGCCTGGACCAGGGTCTCTACGTGACTCTGAGAGTCAGTTCCCAGGAAAGCCTCAGAGCTCACATGCTAAACTTATACCAATGGAGGCACTGTGAACCCAGAGGTGCCCTTTAAACCTTAGTTCTATCCCCTCCACACTCAGGCAGCTTGGGCTTAGGGAGAGTCATGCCCTCAAGCAGCCACCTACCTTCCGCTGCTACGGTTCAACCCTGGCACCCCATACCTGGCCTCCACTACTGCCATCCTGTCAGGGGTTCAGGAGACCCTGCTGACAAGGTGTCAGTGACTACCATCCATCCAACACTTCCTCTTTGCTTACTCCCAATTAGTTTCCATCATGACTGTGAGGTTCACTTTACAAAGGAGGAACCCCAGTCTCTGACAGAAGTCATCAGGGGAGGGGTCACCAAGCCCAGAAGCTGGCAAGCGGGAGGGCTTGGGCTGGTGCCAGGCTGCTGGATACAACATCATCTATGCTCCCTATAACCTTCTTCTACCCAGAGACACAGCCACTGCCCTGCTTCAAGCAGAGACCCCAGAACCTTCTCCAGTCCCCTGTACAGATCTTGGTGGATCCACATTCTGGGCCCTTCCCCTTTGAGTGTGCTCTAGAGTCTGACCAGGCTGTGGCTGCAGCTGGTCAAAGCTAGATATGAGGTTGGCCCAGTGTGGTCTCCTCAGAGAGATGAGGGAGGCTGCAGGGCCAGGCCTCCTCAGGATGTGACTGGTCTTGGTTCCCCAAGACAGGGCAGCTTGAAGGGCCACATCTGGGGCACTGACAACACATGGCCACAGAAAGTTCCCTCTGGAGGGGCAGGGGAGTGTATTGGGGTCCCCAGTCTCTTCCCTTCTGTCCTAGCATTCCTTTAGAGGTTTTTTGTTTTGTTTTGTTTTGTTTTTTTTGGGGGGGGGTCTTTTTGAGACAGGGTCTCCCTGTAGCCCCAGATGACCTGAACTCACTATGTAGACCAGGCTGGCCTTGAACTCACAGAGCTCCACCTGCGTCTGCCTCCCGAGTGCTAGGATTAAAGGCATGTGCTACCACGCCCGGTCTGAGACTTCTTTTTAGCTTGACCCTCCTCAGAAATGGTGGCCACTGCTTCAGAACAAAGTTCACAAGTCTCCCCTCAGCCTGGCATCACCCCATCCTAACCTATCCACAAGGCAGCCTATCATTTAAACCCTTCCCACCATAAGTCCATAAGCCAGGACCTGCCAAACCCATGGCCACTGTGCCCCTGTATCCTGTCCCCACCCACTCCCTGCCCCCACTCACCCTGGGGCATAGGGAGCCTGGGGCTCTGCCTTGATGGGAGGCCCAGAGCCCCCTAGGAAGGGCTTGGGAGCAGCACCCATGCCGTTGTTGTTGTTGCAGTTGAGTGGGGTGCCGTAGCTCAGGGGTGGGAGGGGGCCATGTCGCCCTGGGGATGGTCCACTCCCAGGGGGGCTCAGGTGGTGGAGCCCGCTGGAGCCAGGGATGGCTGGTGGCCCTTGGGGGAAGGAGGCTGTGCTGGCCGGAGCAGTGATGTCAGGGAAACAGCTGTGGGGAAGGGAGGAGGCTCAGCCCCCAGGTCCCCAGGCCCGAGGGAAAGTTCCCTCCCCTCCCGCAGGGAACTGCCCAGGGAGCGCAGCTGAGGTGACTCACAGATCTGAGGCATCCTCCTTGCCAATGTACTCCTCCAGGATACTGGTGTCTATGTTGGAAGGTTCCAGGGCACCGCTGATGTCATGGCCTGCAAGATAGGGGCAGCTGGGCTTACAGGCAGCTCCCCGTACACCCCAGACCTCGCACCCACCAGCCCTCCTCGAGCTGGATCCTCTGAGACCTGAAACCCAGCAACTTCTATTTAAGGCCCTTCGCTGTCCACCTAGGACCACTCCAGGAAGTGTGTCTCCCCACCCCAGAAGGCCACCTCCAGTTTCCCAGGAGATCAACAGCCCAGAGTGTGGGTTTGGGGACAAAAGAAGTAATTTTTCTAGCTATGTGACAGGATCATCATCCCCTTTTTCTCATCTGTCCCTCTGTCTTACTGGTGTCCTGGGGTGCAAGCAACATTGCCTCAGACCCAGAATGCTATCCTGTCCTGCCCTTCCAGGAAACCCAACTATGAGCTCATGGAGGCAGGAGGCCTGGCAGGGCAGGACACACATCCTGGGGCCCAGGAATATGAGAAGCCACTGAACCCTGGGCCCCAGCTTTAGAGGGCTGTGGACCAGGATCAGGAGTATCCAGCCTGCTGTACCTGGGGTAGCTAGGCCCCCTGCCTCTGTGTTGGGAGCTGGGGAGCTCAGTCCCTATTTTCCAAAGGGGACAGAGGATGAGAGAGGCAAGGTTTGCCCTAGCCCCACACAGGAAGGAAGTAGCCAGAACTCTGCTCTTCCACCGGTGCCACCTGCTTGTCTGCCAGCCTTCCTCTCCTGGGCCCTGACCCAACCCCATGAAGGGGTGGGTCAAAGAAAATCCCATGGCAAGGGAGGAGAGGGGGTGGAGATGGCCTTTCCTCTCCCAGGGTCACCTTGCGGGGGGAGCCAGAGGGAGGAGTGATAAGGGGGCTGACGTGGGAGATGCGTCAACCCCGATAATGGAGGGCACCCCACCCACGCTGCAGACTTGGGCTGGCCAGTTCCACTGAGGCAGGACCCTCTGGAGCCTCAAGTCTGGGGTATACACTTTGTGTCCTTTCTCTGGTGAATCCTGGGAACAGGGCTCAGACACATCAGGGACTAACCCCAACTCAGCCATTCCCTGCTGTGTCCTTAGGCAGGCCATATCCTCTCTGGTCCTCAGTCTCCTTAATAAACTGGGGGTATGGACAGCTGTTTCTTGGACAATTGTGACAGTTGTAAAGATAAGGATTGTTAAATGCCCAGCACACAGTGGGAACTCTGAAAATGGAGAGACTGTCCTCATCTCCCAACCCCCAGCACCCTGGGGTCTCCAAGCCCCCAGCCCAGGACCTTCCCCATCCCCAGCCCGGTATTTGAAGAATGCTGAGCCCTGCTTAGTTGATTAATGAGCATGAACCACTAAGCCTTCCTAGGAGTCACACGCTGCCTGCGACAGGCCAGGGCCTCTTGCTAACCCCCACCTTGGCTCACCCCAGCTGGGACTGAGGACACCCACCCACCACAAATAGCCACCACAGAGCAAGGTATTCTACCAGCTCTTCATGGGCAATGTGTTACTGAATCCTACCAGTCCATAATAGCAAGGAGGGAAGTGACATTGATGATGATGGCAGCTCATCCTGGAGTACTCACTAGCCCTTCTGAATTCATATTGTAATGGTAGACTCACATTGGCTGAGTAGCTCTTGGGCTGGACAGTATTCTAAGTACTTTACACTTTTACCTTTCAATCACTTCCATGAACTTGGTGTTACTATCTCTGCGTCCACCAATCAGGGAGGTCACATCTTACCCCAAAGCAACACAGCAAAAAAGAGTCAACCTGACTCTAGGGAGGAAGGTGTAGCTAATGTTGCAGTCTTCCCCCAGCCTGGTTCCTGCTAGAAGGTTCCTGAAGGAGGATCAAGCCCAGAGAGTGGGGAGGCAGAAGAGACTGGCGCCCTACCTCCATCCCGCCCCAGCCGCTGAAGCTGCAGGTTTTGAGACTGAACTTGGCACGTCCAGTGAGTGATGGGCTGCAGCGGTCATGGGCTGCTGTTTATAACCATCCCAGCCCCTCCTCCCCTGCCAGGAGCACTCCTAATCACCCCTAATCCTCCTGCCACCTCCTCTGGGGGATGAGGGCCTCAGGCCCAGGCATCCTGGGAGACCCTAACAAGAACCAGATGTGGCTGGTGGGAGGAGGGACCCTCTCGTGCCAGGGGCCGGTAGGATGGAAAGGGGAGGAGGAGGCTGATGGCAGGGTGGGATGTGCCCATGGCTGGGGGAGAAGCTAAGGCTTCCTGAGGCATGCAGACCCCCCACCTCCTTCTCTCTGCAAGTCTCATCTCCCCACACTGCCCAAACACCATGCAGGAATCTGAGCCTGCCAGTCGACTGGAGATCTACCACATGGAAATCCATATCGCAGAGCCTTACAAGACCCTGGAAATCTTGAGGCTAGAGTAGAGTCCCCGAGGTATTACCCACTCCCCACTGCCAAAAGAATCACAGAATACCGGATTCCAACAAGGGGCACTTGCCAGGCTGGAGTCTCAACAGGACATGTGTTCATCCCCTAATCTCCAAGGCCTTGGGAAGTGAGCGCTGACCTGCCACAGGCCACCCAAAACCCCACAACCAGAAAGTGGTACCTCAAGGCTACCAATCAGTATCTGTCATCCCCATCCCTCAAACCCTCCAACTTCACCCTGGTAAGGATAAAACCAGACCTGTTGGCTGTCCAAAGCCTACATGATCTGCCTTCTACTTGCTCCTCAGCTGCCTCCTCTCTCATCTGTGCTACTCTCAGAAGCCCAACCCCTGCTTCCTTCCTGTCCAAGGATAAATAGGCCAACCCACACAGGGCCTTTGCACATGCTGTTGCCTCCACCAGAGAAAGCTGGATCCCATTCTAGCAGGTTTCTATTTATCCACAATCCCGACCCAAGAAGCCTCCATCCCCTTAGCCCCTCTTCTATTTTCCCATCAGGCTATCCACTTGCCCACCCAGCACACACCTCCCTGGGGAGGGTGAGTGCCTACAATCTGCCTTCCAGATCCCAAGAGCCACCTTTCCTATGAGGCAAGTATCCTCCATTTTACAGATGAGGAAACTAAGGCTAGAGGTAGGTACCTTACCCATAGCTTCCAGGGCAGGAACTGGACCACAGCCTCCAGTTCTAGGAGATTACATACCTTCTTCTGCCCTCCATGGGCACCCTGTGCACATACATACATGCAGGCAAACACTCATACACATAATAGATAAGTAAATAAAATCTTTTTGAAAAAATCCTAGCACTGGGTGTGGTGGCGCACTCCTTTGATCCCAGCACTTGGGAGGCAGACGCTAATGGAACTCTGTGAGTTTGAGGCCAGCCTGCTGTACATAGTGAGGTCCAGGCCAGCTGGGGCTACAGGGAGACCCTGTCTCAAGAAAGAATCCTAGCACACAATAGGCTAGATCAATGTTAGTGAATGAATGAATGAATGAATGAATGAATGAGCAAAATAACAAACTGGGGACCGGAGGTAGAGCTACAGGGCCTGGGGACCTCTAGCAGCTCATTCTAGGCCTGGAAGCCAGGGCTACACAGGGCCCCCTTCCAAGTCCTGTCCAGTCCTGCAGCACTGCACTCCAGAGGCTCCACACTAATTAGGGCTTTTATTACCTGCTTGGAACAAGAGCCAGGCACTGCCCCTTCCTGTGCAGGCCAGGGTCCAGGCTGTGGGAAAATGGCCCGTTCCCCTTCTCTCCTCCTTTTAAGACCACCCAGCTGGGCACAAGGGGCTGTGAATACCCAAGCCAGGTGCAGGACGCAAGCAGGCGGGGACCCAGGTGGTCCCTCCACCCTAGACCCCTCCCTGCCTTTCTCATGCTCATGTCCCCCACCACCACCAGCTGTGGCTGCTGGCTGAGTCTTGACCATTGTCCTGGGGAACGGGGGAGGGTGGGGACACAGTACAGTGGGAGGCTTGTGCCCTGCCCACCCCCTCCCCTGCCCCGTCAATGGGGCACTTGTCAATTCATGTCCCAAACATGGCGGAAATCCCGTCAGCCACGTGGCCATGGACAGGGTAGGCCAGGCCTGGCTGATCTGAACTCAGGATGGCTAGGGCACGAGGACTCTAGCCCCCGAGTATCCATCCTGGGTGTCTGATCCAAGGATGCCCCAGCTCCTGACATCTACCCACTGACTACCTTAGTATCCTCATGATCCTCTGAGAGGGCCTGGCTATCAATACAGACCCCCACTTAGTTGCAGACTGACCTCTTGACCTCCCTGAGCCTTGGCTTCCTTCTCCAAATGAAGCGAGAAGCCATGCCATGCACACACAGTGTGGTCAGAAGCTCCCAGGGAGCTACTCCTCAGCCAACATAGGTTGACTCTCCCCTCTCCAGCCTCTGTTCTCCATCCCTGCTCTCCTGCCTCTGACTAGGTAGTGCAGCTGTAGCCGGACCTCTCTGCCTCCTGCCCACCTGCTTCAGGAACCTCTGGGCTCTGAGAGCCTATGTCTGACCCTAAGTCCCTCTAGGTATGTGACCAATATGATATGGCTACTCCAGCATACACCCTTGGGTATGCCTTCTGTGCCTCCTTCCAGTCTGCCAGTCTCCTTATTCACCAGAGCCACAGAGGGCCCCCCAATGCCATGGCCTGGCTCTCTGTATAAACTGAGCTACAAGCTCCAATCAACTCTCACTGGGGCAACTGTCATAGCCTCTGATCTGGATTTTTTTTTACCTGTAGCCCTAGCTGGCCTGGAGCTCACTATGTAGACCAGGCTGGCCTTGAACTCACAGAGATCCACCTGCCTCTGCCTCCCAAGTGCAGGGATTAAAGGTGTGCACCACCATGCCTGGCAACTTTGTTTCTTTCTTATTTAATGTGTATGAATGTTATGCCTGCATGTGTGTAAGTGTACCACAGTGTATGTGGAGGACAGAAGACGGCGTTGGATCCCCTGGAACTAGAGTTATGGATGGTTGTTAGCCACCATATGGATGCTGGGATTCAAACCTGGGTCTACTGCAAGAGCAGCCAGTGCTTTTAACTGCTGAGCCATTTCTCCAGCCCTACTTTTTAATCTTTTAAAAATTTATTTATAAAAAAAGAAGGAAAAATTATTTATTTTTATTTTATGTGTATGAGTGCAATGTTTTGCTTACATGTGTGCCAGTGTACTACATGTACGCAATGCCTGCGGAGGCCAGAAGAGAATGTTGGATCCTCTGGACTAGAGTTATGGATAGTTGTTAGTTGCCATGTGGGTGCTGGGAATCAAACTCGGGTCCTCTGCAAGAGCAGCCAGTGCTCTTAACCACTGAGCCATCTTTCCAGCCTCTGGACTTTTTGTCTTTATTCATGCATACTCTTCTTTTTTTAATGTTTTATTTATTTTTATTTTATGTGTATGCGTGTATTGCCTGCATGTAGGTAAATGCACCCGTGTCATGTGATGCCCATGGAGATCAGAAGAGGCTGTCAGATCCCCTGGAACTGGAGTTATGGACAACTGTTAGTTGCCATGTGGGATTCAAACCCAGGTCTTCTGCAAGAACAGCCTGTGTTCTTAACTGCTGAGCCATCTCTCCAGCCCCTATTCATGTACTCTTAATACTCCTTGCTAGCCCTGCTTCACGCTTCAAATGCTGACTAGAGCCTTCTTACTCAAATGCCTACAGGTCAGATGCTTGATTGTGTAACTGGCATTTTGCACCAATGCATGGGATTCTCAGTTAGTTTCAGCCCAGCAGCCACACACCAGACAACAATATGGCTCTCCTCCCACCAAATCCTTATGTCTAGATCACAGTTGTCTATGTTCCCTCCCAATTCCCCACTATAAATCGAGAGTGCCCCCACAGCCTGGTTGCAGACTCTGCTCTTCCAGGGGACCCAGAATCTCCAGCTACCCCTGAGCAACAGCAACATCTTCCCCTGGTCCCCACACAACCACCGTCTTGTGCTTGTCAGGATAATACAACCTGAACTTAGCACCAAGATACTCCCGAGCCAGGTTAGGGAGAACTGAAGCCAGCCAAGCTGCCGCCAGTTCTTAGGGGGACCAGCCCTGCTTCCAGAGACCTCTGCTTCCTTCCAGGGACCCATGGCCCTAACTCTCCAGGGGCCAAGAGCACCCCATCCAGCATCTCTGATCCTTTCACAGGAACCAGGGTGGACAGGCCACACATACTGCATGAGGATCCTGCAGCACAGAGAGCTTGGATCTCTACCAGGGTTAGCCCTGCTCATTTGTGTTAACATACCAGCATAACACCCCCCTTCCTCACAGGCGCACTCCATTGTATCTGCAGCACACACTTGCATGCTTCACACGGTCCCCTTCATTCATTCAGGAGCTTTTCATCAAGTCCCCAGTGTATGTGTCAGGCACAGTGCTAGGCTTTAGAGACAAAAGACATGCAGTTAACATTTTAAGGGATGGAGTTTAATGACAGGATAGGCCAGTCAAATCTACTTTTGGTTTTCAAACAGGGTCTCATGTAGCCCAGGTTGCCTTTGAACTCAGTATGTTCCTGGGGATGATCTTGAACTTATGATCCTCCTGCCTTTACCTCTGGAGTGTTGGCCGTACAAGAGTGCTCCACCACACCCAGTTTATTCAGTGGTGGGGACTGGGATTGAACCCAGGGTTATGCTCATGCACGGTAGCTAAGCATGCTACCAACTGTGCTATATGCCCAGCTATTCCACTGCATTTTCAAGGGGGCAGGAGAGTAGTGACAAAGCCTTCAAGGCGTGAACATGTTGGTCCAAGTTCACATCTCAGCACACCTCCCAGTCATGTCCTCAAAGACACACATACACAAATGATGCTGGCTCCATCCAGATAGGCTCGGCCACCACCCCTCCCAGGACAAAGCTTCAAATTCCTGGGTCAAGATCCCCCAGAACGAGTCCTCCCCTCTTCTTCCCTATGATACCCCCCGGCCATCAGTTAGACTCTTCCCATCACTTCAGCTGGAGTGAGACTGAACTGAGCAAATTCATATCACAAGCCCAAGTTCCCCAGAAAGGCAGCTCCCTGCCTCCAAGTCACTGACGGAAGGATAAGATTCCCCTTCCCCCCCAGGCCACGGACCCTGCCTGGAAGCAAAAGGACAAGAACAGGCTCTGGAGCCAAATGCACCCCACCCAAGTGTTCTCATTCTCCTCTTCTGCACCTTTCTCTTACCTCAGTATTCTTGGGGTCTCACTGCTCACGCCCTGCAGCCTTGACCATGTGAGTGAGGGTTCTGTGGTCTAGAGAAGCCAAGGGATGGATGGGCATCACCTAGCGTGAGGCAAGCCCCTTCTCTACCTACCCTGGGATGGCTCCCAACTGTGGTTCAGGATCCCGTCCCACATCTGTTGTGCCTGCCCTGAGTGAGCCTGACACATCACCTTCAGCTCCCCCCTTTGAAAAAGAGAATACATCAATTACCTTCCCCCAGTGCTCCAGGACTCCAGAAAGAAAACCCCTTCAGAGTACTCTGGCAAGGATGGTCAAGTTCCTTTCCCACCCAAGGAATAAGTCCCACATTTCCAAGGATGGAGGGTGGGACCAATTCAACTATTATGATGGACCAGGACCTGGTACCAGGCAAAGCAAGGCCAGGCCTGTCACAGTGAAGGTACCTACGCCCAGAATGCACTTGATAGATAATGGCTCCCTTATCCTGGAGTTCGGAGCTCAGAGAGGGTGAAAAGTTTTCCTAAAGCACACAGCACCAGCCCAACTCTAAGGTATCAACCTACTGCTGCATGGGAGGACCAATAATCTTCATGGTGGACACATGATACTTGTCCCAGGTCTGTGCAACGGGGCTGTGCAAGTCCATGGGATGTTTGTTGGATAGGGCTGGCATTCATGGAGTGGTATGCAGGCAAGATACTGTCTCTAGGCCCTCCACAGGCACTACCTTACTCAATCTCACAGAAGCCCTGAGAAGTGACCACTAACTAGTCCTGCTGTGCTCCTGACTTGATAGCTGAGACAATGAAGCCCAGCCAGCTGCAGTAACATGCCCAAGAGGAGGGCCATGTGGGAGACAGCAGGGCTAGACAGACCCTGTTGCATAAGCATTGGCTCTCCCAGCCCCTGACCAATGGGCCACGCACATCTAGGGGTGACAAGGGCCCAGAGACCTTGAGATGGGAGAGGTCCCATCCCACCCCTCTAGGGAAACTAAGGTACAGAGGAATGTCTGAGGCCTAGGCCATGAGGAAGGAAGAAGGGGAGGCTGGCTGTCCCGGCAGGGTGGGGCCACCCCAGTTAATAATCCAGTTAATGATTTCTGTTCTATCCTTATCAGGGAGGGCAAAGTCCAAGGGCAACAGCCAATCAACAGCCTCGATGGGTGGTTACCCAGCAGCCACTGCTGCCAGGGCCCCCCCAGGGCTGCAACTCTTTGTAAGTTGTGGGGACAGGTCTCCCAGGGAGAAGTCATTCTGGCCAGAGTGGCCTATCTGCCTCCAAATAGTTGTCTTGGCTCTGCCTAAGACCCCAAGAGGCACTCTGGTCAGCCCTCCAGACTCACAAAAGGCCTGAGGCCCAGGGGCTAGTGACCGACTCCCTTGACCCCTGAGATGGCCGCAGCCACTCCCAAAGAGTGGTTTTTTATGATGTACCCCCACCCCAAAGCTCTTATTCACATACAGATGAATCAATCATGGCCTCCACTGGTGGGGACCGGTTCCTTCCCCACCCTGTATTGGGTGGCCCCAAGATGGGTGTGAGGACATGGGGATGAGTCACACCCCCTCTACCTTTTCTCCCTTCCCATCTGGCTTAGGGCCTGAGTGGTGGTCCTGGCCATCAGTTCACCATAGATTGGTGTTGGAACAGGAGTCCTGGGTGGGGTTGGGAATAGAGGCCCAGGTGAGCCGAGGAGACCTTTTGCCTCCTCCTCAGTAACTGGAGTCCTGCAGGAGCCAGGAAAGCTTGCTGGTGCCTCCCTACCCACCTGAACCTTGGTGTATCACCAATAAATAGACAACACATAGAACTACCCCATCTCACAGACCAGCTCAGTCCACACACAGCTGGCTTCCTCCCTCCCAAGTTACCAGTTGGCCTCCGCCCCCCCAGACTCCTGGCTTCTAGAGGGGAGGCAAGGATGTTGTCCCCAACTGCTAGCCCCTCCCACAAGGCCTTCATGGTAGAGGAGAAAGTTGGAGACCTAAGTTAGCCACGGCTACCTGGCTAACCTTCTCTCAGGGGCCTCAGTCTTGGTCCTCCCTCCCTCCCCCACCCAGCACTCTGTTGTCTACCTTGTACATCCTATCAGAGGTCATGAGTTTGTTTTGTTAGATGGCTAAAAATAATCCCATTGGAAGCTTCTACTTGGATCTAACTGAGGGAAATTGAGGCCAGATGGGAAAGTACCAGCCCAAGCACGCCCATGGGTTCAGAAAGGGTGAGATAAGACCTCCTTCTCCAGCTCCGGGGGCTCCAGCCCCCAAACCCTCGATGGCCAGTTCAAAACTTGTTGGAGACCCAGTTCCCTTCAGTGTCTAAGCCACCCCTACATACATCTGCTTTCCAGGACACTGGCTAGGTCATGTGAGCCCCTAGTATCATAGACCAGCCCCCTCCCAGAATCTTCTGTTCATACTCTAAAATGTCCCTTCTTCCAGCATTGGGACAGAAGGTTCATCAGAGTCAAAGGCACCGTAGAGACCTCTGCCACTGGCTTCTGTGTAACAGGAGAGGACAAATGCTCTACCCAGGGTCATACAGGTTTCAGTGGCCCAGCCTGAATCAGCCCCTTTGAGCTCTTGGCCAAATCCTCTGAAGTTGTCCTGCTCCATCCCCTGACCTGGCTCTGGGAAGTCAGGGCCCTCCACCAATCAGGTACTGAGAAATATACCTGCTCAAGACCCTGTTACCTGCTGTGAGGCAGTACATCTTGCCCAGATGGTCCTCTCTCCACAGGCCCTGTGCCCTCCACTCTGGGCTACTGGTGCCTCTCTCCAGGGGATTAACTGGGCAGAGTCACAGGGACACAGCTGTACCAGCCTCAAGGGGGCCGCCCTGTCCCAGCCTCCCACCAGGGGCCCAAAGCACCTTAGCCCCCAGTCTCACCACCTGCCCAGGACCAGGACATGCTCCTATGGGCTGAGAGAGTGGGAGCCATGTCCTCAGAAGAGTCTGCCCCTCTAGCAAGATCCAGTCTGTCGCCCAGCCCAGGGCCCAAACCATGGACATCCCTGCTCACTGTCTAGAAGGAATGATGGAGGCCATGTAGGAACCTGGATGAGGACTCAGGTGTTTTCCTAGTGTGAGAGTGTATACTGTCACCAGGAGCTGAGGAACAACACATTAGCATCCACAAAGTGAGGCTTTCTGCTTCCTCTCTGGTTGGTCTCACCTCAGGCTGATGAACACACCACACTCCTGTGATTTCCCGGGGGGCATTTTCACCCCACACTGAGAACTCCATCCTACTGCCTACCAATTCCCTGCCAGGCCTTCCCTCTCAGGCAGCCCTGGAGATCTGGATCAGGTGCCCACCCACCCTCTCCCCAGCCCCAGGCTCTGGGAGGGTTCTCAAGCCTCCTGGGCCAACAGCCCCACACCCCGCCTGCTCCCCACAGACATTCTTGAGTCTCTTCTTATCTCTCTGGAGGGAGCAGCTCAGCCTCCCTGCCAGGCAGCCGCATGGCTAAGTTGTGGCGTCAGCTCCCATCCCCCCCAACCCCAGGCCAAGAGGGAAAGTTTGGCTCAGGAGTTGGGAGTCCAGGCCAACTAGGCCCGCCCCTGTACCCAGGGCTCAGGTCTAGGGAGCAAACATAGGGATACCTTCAGAAATCAAGGGACCCCGATTCATGGGGTCATTAGTAGACACAAGGCACCCCAATTGGTACCTCTCCCCTCAGCAATAAACACTGTCTCCTCACCTAGGGTCTCTACTCCTTATAAGGTCCCAGACAGCTCTTAAGCGTGTCTAGGGAAGAGGGCACTTGCTACTGAGGGGGGTTGCCTAGCATCCTCAAATGGTCTGGCAATGTTACATTAGTCACTGAACCTAGTCCAAGCCTGTCCTCTTGGGCTTCTTGGGGCTTGGTCTGCCTGGGTGTTCAGCAACCTGGAGTCGGTATAGCTGGATCTTGAGGTGTCCTCTCCTGGGTTGCTCAGCAAATAGGAATGAACAAATGTCTATTTTGTGATTCCCCAAGTCACAGAAAGAGAAACAGAGGCAGAGAAAAATCTTCTCTTGCCCTGGGAAAGAAATCTCAAGGGAACTGAGGACTGGGTTTTAAACTTGGACCTTGATTTCCACCCTGAGCCTCACAGTCTCCGCCCAGTATGGCCAGGGCAGATGCTGCTCATGGAAGGTTCTTCATTCACTGAAGAGCCAGCTATGAGCTTAGAGACTAGAGGGTAGGGTAGGACCTGAGCTCCCCAACATAGCAGGCGGGGGATACACAACGGGCTTGAATGCCTGACCTTGCGTTCCAGTGAGGGTCTGAGAAGCCCAACAGGCTGGGAGATGTCAGCCTGCACCTCCCCTCCCCCGCCCTCCTGAACCCAGATTTCAGGGGGGGAGGGGCAACCCTGGAGGAGGGGCAGGGGCTGCTCAGGAGAAGCAGAGGAAGTAGGTGGACTACAGGCAGACCTCTAAAAGCAATGTGGGGGTTGAAGTAAAGAAAATATGGTGGGGTGTACATAAATCGTACCAGAGAATGTTTTTTTTTTTTCAGGTCAAACTAGGGGGTGAGGTCACCCCTAGTTTGGGGGAGGGGGGAGAGGCGCAGCTCCAGGGACAGTTGTGAGGGACATAGGCCCAAGGAACCTCATAGGTCTGGTGGGATGTCATCCATAGCATTGTGAGGGTCTCCAAGAGCAGCGGTAGCTGATGGCAGGGATGCCAGCTTCAAAAGATTCCATCCTTAGGAAAGCATGCTAAGGAGAGGGCCTTGCCCCAGGTAGGGAAGCAATAGGGGACTTTCTCCCCTTAGGGAAGGAAGCAGCATTGCCCAAGACAGGTGACAGTCTCAAAGGGCATCTCAGTCTCCCAGGGTGTCTCAGTCTCCTGGAAGCACAGTCAGGAAGCCCCAGCTCCTGGGAGGCAGGCAGAAGTCCTAGAGGATGGAGTGGGAATCTGATCTGGATGAAGTCCCAAGAAAGTAGAGGGTCTTCAGACCGGAGAAGTGTGTCAAGGATGGAGTGTTACCTTATAAGGGGACTGACTGCAAGACCTGAAAGGTTCCAAGGAGGACAGACCCTCGAAGAGGACCCAGCTCTGAAAGAAGTAGCGTGCTAGAGACCGACACGGGGAGTCCAAGTCCAGCGGAGGTGGACAGACACCTCCTGGAGACTCCCAACCCCGAAGCCATGCACCGCGCAGCGGCCAGTCTGGAGTGCCTGTCCCAGTGAAGCTTTCCGGGGATCCGGCACGGTAGGAACCCCGGGGGAGTCCCGTCTTCAGCCAGATTGGCTGGCAGATCCGACGCAGGAGGGTGACCACCCCGCCAGCCCCGCGGTCTCTCACCTTCGAAGAAGCGCTGTAGCGCTTCGGTCTCGTCCACCACCTCCATGGCCCGTCTGCCCTGCGCGCGCGCGCTCCGGCCGCAGCCCAGCTACAGCCCGGCCCGGGGGCGCGGCATCGCCCGCGCGACCCGCGCGACAGT
>NW_008331995.1:373249-386812 GCF_000622305.1 Nannospalax galili | reverse complement strand
CCCCGCCTCCGCCCACCCCGCGCCCGGCGCCCCGCCCGACCCATCCGCAGCGCCCTCTGCCGGCAGCCCCGAGCCGCAGGGCTCCGCGTCGCCTGCAGGCGGCGCTTGTCAGGCGGGGGGGATGGGGGGTGCTTCCGGGTGCGAGGACCTCCCCTTGCTGTGGGAAGAGAGTCCCAGGGGGCTGATGTAAGGATCAGCGGCTTCCCCCTCTTTCCTTGGGGAGGGTGAGATTCCAGGTTATGAGTCAGATTTTTAGATCCACATCTCCCCATTCTTCCTATTACCCACCCCATCTCAGCCATAGCAACCTGCGTGCATCAAAAAAACGCTGGTAAGGCGCTAGACCTGCACAGGTGTTACCCGCCAGGCCACTACTAAGGCAGGACTATTATTATCTGCATTTGCAGATGAGGAAACTGAAGCTTCATGAGGTTAGCTCATGTCTGGGGAAGTACCGCTATGGAGAACTTTCTGGATTGATGGAAATATTCTTGGTGTTGTCATTAGCTACAGCTGTGACAGACTGAGTACCTGACTTTTTTATTTGCTTTGCTTTTAATTAGTTTAAATAACCACGTGTAGACTGTGGTACTGGACCTTGCTGGTGGAAGAGTTCAAGGTCAGTAGGACTAATCCTGACTCCCCCAGGAGTCACACTCTCTTTCCCCACTGCTCTGCCTGGTGAAGTGGGACCTGGAGGTTTTACCTCCAAGCCTGTAGGGATGAGGCCACAGTCCCTGTCTCCTGCCTTTCCTCACCTCCACCTTGCCCCACTGCAGACTCTCTCCTACAAGATCCTTACAGTCCTCCCAAATGACTCTTCACAAAACAGAAATCAGATTGCACCCTGCCTTTGCTAAAACCACTGGTTTCCCTTTGCAATGGACCGTCTAAACCTCCTGCCCTGGTTGTCCAGCAATAGAAATGTTCAATCTCCACTTGAAACAATGACTTCACCTCCATGCTCCCTTTTCTCCACACTCACTCAGTCATTACCACCAAGGCCTTCTGCCACCACCCAAACTCGCCATGGCCACACCTGTCCCAGGGCCATAACACATGCCAGTCCATCTGTCTATGATGCTTCTCCCCACATGGCTGGTTCTTCTTCTTGGCCACCAGATCTCATTGCACACATCAACGTCCCACCAAAAACCATTCCCATCACCTAGGCAATTCTCACTTCCATAAAAATGAAGCTTTTAACTTAGTTCCTATTTATTCTGCTCCAGAATGGGAGTCACTGCTATAGTTCCATCACCAAGAAAACACCACCTGGCACACAGTAGGTATTCAATAAATATTAGTTGAATGAATGGATAATGGCAACCGCAAACTTCAGATTCTGAGACCTCTGAAGGCTCAGAGGCAGAGAATTCTGGAATCCAAAACTGCTCAAATCACCCTACTACAGAGTGGCTCAGTGCACAGCCTCAGAGGACCCTTGGACAGAGCAAGTCAGAACTGCAAAGACCTACCCCACCACACCACTGTTTGGCAAACACAACATTGTGTTTGGGGGTGCACACCTGTCATCAAAGCACTTGGAGGCTGAGGCAGGAGGATTCAAATGGAACATCAGTGTTGGTTACACAGTAAGAACGTGCCTCAAATAAACAAAACATATACACACACACACCACCAGTACCACCACCAATACCAGCAACAATGGCCCAGAAGGGTGGGAAAACTTGCCATCAAATCAAGATGGTAACCTGGCCAGCCTAGAACATTTGGTTCTCTTTGGCAGTGGCCCCCAGACTCAGGTGAGGCACAGCTCAACTTTGCAGAAAGCCAAAAGAGACCCCATGAGCTCTCTGACACCTCCCAACCCCCACCCCCACCTCCCTCCTCCTCAGTGGCCAGAGTGGGGGAAGGGCAGCCAGTGCCTGCACTCCAGATGTGGCCCAGTCAGCAGGCTTGTGGTAGCCCGCTGAGGAGGGCTTGGGGGAGGGAATGCCCGGGCTGGCCGGTGCCTCACAATGAGGTTTTGTCCCTCTGGGGGCCATTCTCAGAGCTGTCGCTCTTAGGTATATAAAGTAGGATTTTGCTGGAGGCCCAGCTGTGGGCACTGACTGCAGCTCCCCCTTCCCAGCAGGGGCTGCGCCAAGGGGGGAGGGGGCCACACTGAGCAGCCCATTCTTTTCCAGCCTTTGCACCCAGAAGTTTGTCCTCTCTGCAGACTCCCTAAGACAATTGTTATTCTGCATTCTGGCCCTTAATCCACCCACAGTCAGGCCTGCCTATGGACAAAGTCGACACCTGGTCACTGCATGCAACTTTCAAAGATGAATTTATTTATTAGGTTGCCTGGGGCTACCACAAAAAGAGCCTCCCTTTGAGACTCCACCTACCCAAAGATCTTCCCTCCACATCCACACATTGCACAGAGGGATAGCTGAAGACTTCAGCGTTGACCTTGTCCAGGTCACCAAGGGTTAGGAGGCAGGAGAGACCCACCACATTATCAGGACGATGGTCTCTTCCAACTTTGGTATAGGCCTGAAGTTAGAGCAGGCAGAATACAGGCCCTGTTAATACCATGGGAGCTGGCCTGCTTGGGGAACTTGGGCGGTACAGTTTTCCCTGATTTCACTAGGTCGGTCCAAGCACAGGTGGACCTGCTCCATAGCAGGGCAGTGTCAGGACTGGTAAAGGAGCCTAACGAGGCCTTTGTACCAGGACTTTGAGGATTGCCATCCATGGAGATGGTTGCTTTATGCTGTGTGACCCTGAGCAAGTCACAGAAACTCTCTAGCTATTTGCTCGGCTTCTGCCACACTAGGGTGAAGATCACTTGCAGACCAGTGAGATCACCTATGGGAGAGGAGACTGCTAGGTGAGAGTGGAGGCCAGAGTCCTAGGCTAGGCGGACAAACCTCTGGATTTGGGCTCTACATCCATCCGTACGTCCTGTGTGACCTGAAACAGGCCTGTTTCCTCTTCTGTTCAGTTTGTGGGGGAAGATAAGCTTTAAGGCCAAGAGCCCCAGCACCTTATCAAGTGGGGTCACAATGAAGTTGTGGGTCAGGCTGAGTTGGGAAGGAGAAGTCAATGTTTGACTCAGCCAGGACCCCACACCAGGCTCTGCAGGCCACAGTGGGTGTAGCTGGAGAAACAGTGCCCCCTGCTGTGCAGAAGGAGCTCAGGGCCCGAGGCTCACAAGATGTTCAGCTATCTACCCACCCTAGGCTCTCTTGCCACTCCCCAGCCTCACTGCTCTGGAGCCAGGCTGAGCAGGGGTCCCTGGGCCTGGCCAGGTGTTTACATTCCCTTAGAGAAGCCCTCAACAAAATTTCTTAGTGGCTTCTATACTTCAGCTACCCCTCTAAGAGCCTCATTTCTGCCCTAGTTCTTGGCATGGGTGGGGGTGTGGGGTAGCAGAATGGTGGGCATGATCAAACCAGCCTGGTATCCCAATTGTTACTTCTGTATCTCAGGCAAGTAGCTTACCTACCCTAAGTCTCAGAACACTCAGGGAGGGACTAGGGGCTTCCCAGCTTCAAGGCCAAAATGTGATAGACACCAACCCCTCCAGTACATTTCACGTGGACTCAACAAGTGGCTGCTCTCACACACTTGGGTCTTTGAGGGTACTTGTGGCTTTCTGTAACTAGTGTCATCGTGGGCCTGGACACTGCAGGGCCAGAAGCTGGAGAGAAATGCAAGACCCTCCTTGACCTAGAAAAACACACCTGCATTTTACTTTTTAAAAATTTGTATTTATTTTTATTTTATGTGCATGAGTAATTTACTTAAATGTATGTAAGTGCACAACATGTGTGCAATGCTGCAGAGGCCAGAAGAAGGCATCAGATCCCCTGGATCTGGCTGGAGTCATGGACCGTTATTAGTTGCCATGTGGGTGCTGGGAACTAAACCCAGGTCCTCTGTAAGAGCAGCCAGTGCTCTTGACCACTGAGCCATCTCTCCAGCCCTTATTTCACTTTTCAGTTATGATTTTTTAATTACATTTATTTTTGGAGAGGGGGTTTTCATGTGCCATAGAGTGTGTGTGTGTACATATGTGTGAAGGTCAGAGGACAATTTTTCAGGAGTCAGTTCTCTCCTACCATGTGGTCTCTAGGGATCAAACTCAGATCATCAAGCTTGGTGACAAGTGCCATTTTACCAGCCTAGCACCCACAGTTTAACAAAACCCAGCCACACAGTTCTATCCCACTGGGCTGTTCCTTAAGCCACCCACTATGCCCTGTGTTTTGTGTGGAGAGGTGGTGAACCTCAAATTTCTCCATATGCTTTCTGGTTTGTCTAGGGAATGGCCTGAGGTCCTGCTACCTCACCCTGCTATGATCTTGACAGTGGGTCCCCATCTTGCCTCCATCCCCATCTGATGAAAAGATCACCTGAGGCAGTGGTGTGCTTCTACATCCAGTTTATACACAGTTCTATACAATATACAGAAACCTTTATATACAGATATATTTATAGAATAAGCTATATTAACTTGTCTCTCCTTTTTACAGCAATATTAGTGTGGATCTTTCATAAAGTACAAAAAAATTTCATGGGAGAATGGCACATGGAGTGCAGAGGGTTTGTGGGGGCCCGGCTGCTCATTGCATATGGAGGTCACCAAGATCCCTGGGAGGAAAGGCCAGCGCAGGGCTGGGAGAGCTTGTGCTGGGGTCTGGGGGACAGTGTGGGGTAGATCTGAGCTGGGCTGAGGGGGGTGGCTCAGATCCCCCTAGATGTGGCATGGGGTGGAAGGAGACGTGCAGCAAGCCCACCCTTCAGGGTTGAGCAGGGAGGGGGCAGGAGAGGGGTGGGCTGGCCCTGGGTGTCTAGGGCTGAGTCCAATTCTACCCCAGCTCCAAGCCTGTAACACAGTAAGGCTGCAGCCTTGGGGGTGGGGGGGTCTGTCCCTGATGGCTCAGTCCTGGGCATAGGAGGCACACCCTAGAGGCCCCTTCCCAGACCCACCCTGGCAGAGGAAGAGTTAAAAGACCAGACCCAAGTCTCCCTGTTGCTGGCTGGAGTGTTTGTTGGAACTTCCCTCTGATTTAAGATTTTTGTTTAATGTTTTGAATTCTAAGAGCCACTGATTTTTATCTTGCTTCTGTGCTAGGCTCAGGCACTGCCTCTGAAGGGGGCAGGGTGGCCAGGATTCTGGTAGGGATAGAAGTCAGAGTGAGGGGAGGCCCAGCTCCCAGGTCTCTGTCTCTAGCTGTCAGAGTGGACAGCCATCCAGGCCACCTCAGCTATGCGGAGTTAGGGTCAAGGCTCAGGGCCAGATACCAATGATCATTAGATGGGGCAACGTGGTCAGGGAAGCCTAGGTGGCCCAGGGAGGCTGAGAGTGGGGCCAGGGTGGGAGGGACCATGCCTCCAAGGAGACGAAGGCACAAGCGGGCAGTTGCTCGCCTGCACACCTCAGTGACTGTCTTGTCCAGAGGCCCCACTTCACAGGCTATATTCTTGGCAGGCTAGGAGGGGCAGGAGGCAGGCAGGGCAGGGAGGGCATGCAGCCCCCAGCAGCCCCTTTCCTCAGGAGTGGTGCACATTCATGCACATGCACACACACACCTGACACTAGCATGCATGACCTCCCCCACCCCAGTCCCATCTCCTGGACTACTTCTCAAACCCATAGGGAATCCTATGGAGGCCTCAGGTTAACCTGGGACAACCCCTGGGCCCTAGGCCCCTCCTCTGGGCAGTGGGCAGGGGATCTCCAGACAGATCCCGCAATACCCTACTCTTAGCCCCTCTTCCTATAGGGCAGACATAGGAGGAGGTGGAGCCCAGACCTAGGAAGGAGTGAGGCAGCCAAGAGAGCAAATGGGCAGAGGCATGTTTGGTTTCAGACCCCAGGGCCCAGAGCTGCCTAGGCTTGGTGGGGTGACATAAAGGGGTCAGGCAGGACCCTTAGGAGACAGGGGCTCCAGGTGCCTTCTTCCCTCCTAGGGCCCTGACTCTACAGCCAAAGGTGACATCATAGGATTGTCCACCACCCTTTGAATGGCCAGGGTCCCTGGGGTAGAAGGTGAGCCAGGAAGTCAGGAAGTGGCAGGTTGGCAAGGCAAGCCCCAGTGGGCAGGACCCAAGCAGATGATGGTCACTGAAGGGGCACCAGGCAGAGAAGGGGCAGTCCTGACCCCACCCTCCTCCAGGCCCCTCTGGGCCCCTCTGCTGCTTCAGGTCCTTCTTTTGCGTGGGGTGGGAGGGGAGTGGGAGGCTACTGAACACATGATTGGGTGTGGGGCTTGGGAACGCAAGATACATCCTGAGCCAAACCCAGCAGATTCTGTAAACATATACAGCACTGTGGGCCACCTTGGTTGGGGGGAGTCACCCCAGGGGGGCTGGCCAGCAGGCACCAGATCTGGGGGATTGGTGGCCAGGGCAGGTGCCAACCTGAACCACATAGAGGATATGTGGGAGAGAGCTGCTTTCTACCTTGGCCCTGGAGAGCAGTCAGAGGGCAGTGACAGGAGCCAGCTTGCCTAGTGCCACTTCCAGAACAGAGGCACCAGCCTGCCCCCGACAGAGGAGTCAGGCTAAGGGCTGAGGATGGCCCATCTACCCTGAAGGCTCCTCTCTGCTCCAAGCCCACCTGTTTTCCCCAGCCATCTTGGTTCTGGGGGTCCTAGGCTGAGGTAGGGATGCAGACCCCCTGCTCAGCAGCAGAGTCCCAGGGCCTGAGGCCACCTGGCCTCTGGGAGCCTCTCCTCAAAGCTACCCAGCCTGGAGTGGCCACCAGGTACCCACAGGGCCTCCATTTCTGGCTGGGGAGGGGCTGGCAGCTGCTGCCAGGTGCTAGCGTGCTGAGATGACCAGGTCATCCTGCTTAGTAGGGCTGGCCCCATGGCCTGTGGGGGTGGAAGTCCGGATCTTATCTGCAGCCAAGCACTCCTGGCTGCTGAGGCCAGTGGGCGTCAGGTCCATGAGCTCCCCGGAGGAGCTGAGTGGGAAGGAGGGTGAGAGCGAGATGCCAGAGGAGGGGTCAGCAGAGCCTGCAAAGAGGCGAGGGGGCTTGGGCACCAGATTGGGCTCAAACTGGGCCCGAAGCAGAATCTCCTGCTGGCTGGGAGACTTGGGGCCCTCAGTATAGTCGCTAGTGGGGCTCTCGGGCACCACCATGCAGTAGAGGTCCTGAAAGGAACTGCTCTTGCTGTCGAGGTTGAAGAGGCTGTCGATGAACTCAGCGAACTCCAGTACCTGAGGGCTGGGCGAGTCCCCCAGACGCCCGTTGTGCAGCGCCAGCTCTCCTCGCGGTGCCGCTCCACCACCTTCTCCACCCGCTGCTGCCTCCTCCTCCTCATTGACTGCACTTGGTGGCCGCTCAGGAGTGACACCCCCGCTGCCCAGAGCCGCCTCCAGGGGCTGCGTGTCCTGTGAGTGTTTGGACAGGCTGTCTGCTGCCAGCAGCTCTGTTCGGGAGCTGAGGGATGGGTTCTCCTCGGGGATGGCAGGGTCAATGTAAAAGAGGTGACCCTCATCTCTCTCTAGTACAGCGTGGAGACTGGGTGAGCCTCGGATGCTGCGGAAGCCCGAGGAGCGGCGGGAGTCGAAGCTGTACAGTGACTCTGTGTCTGAGAGGCTCTCCATAGTGGCCAATGGTGCCCGCCGGGCCTGCAGCTCTGCTGCCAGCCGCTCCTGGGTGGACAGCAGCAGCAGCTCTACAGGGTCTTGGCGGGCTGCCGATGCTGCGGCCACTGGGGACAGCAGCCGCCCTTCGGAGAAGCCCTCCAGGCTCATCTCAGACTGAGACTTGCTCCTGCAGAGAAAGAGCAGAGCCAGGGAGAAAGGGAGGGGAGGACAGTTAATTCAGCTTTTGTTGAATGGTTTGGGACAGGAGATCATGTTTTTTGTGTGTTTGTGTTTGTGTTTGTTTTTGTTTTTGTTTTGAGACAGGATGTCCCTGTAGCCCCAGATGACCTGGACCTCACTATGTAGGCCAGGCTGACCTTAAACTCTCAGAGATCCACCTGCCTCTGCCTCCCAAGTGCTGGGATTAAAGGCATGTGCTACCACGCCCATGGAGATCCTGATTTTTATGTAGCAACTTGTAGGGCTCAGTGGTTAAGAGTGCTTCCTGATCAGTCTCAAGGGTGGGAGTTCACATCCCAGCACCAAGTCAAGTGGCTTACAAATGCTAGTAGCTCTAACACCAAGGGATCTCATGCCCTCTTCTGGTCTCAGTGGGTACCTGCACACACACGTGCACATCCACCCACTTAGACACATGCATGCACATACATAAATAAAAATATAATTAAATAAATAAAATTAAAAACCAACTCATAAGAAGCTAAGATATAAGACAAAAGGTAGACACTGGGTGGACAGGGTGGGAGCCTCAAAGGACTAAAATCCCACTAAGAGCATTATGGTTCCTGGAAACTGATAGGGTCCTATGCATCCATACCCATCACTGTACTGATGGGAGATTTAGGCTTCAAGAGATTGGTTCTGGGACATTCATGAAGCCACTATGGAATGGGAGAAACATAGGGAAGCACAGAGGGATTCGGGCATGGGGAGGAGGGAGCATGGAGGAAGTGAAGGGAGGGTTCCTGCTCCCCTAACTCTCAGAGCTAGCACCCTCCCATGCCTCTCCTATCACTTCCTTCCTCATACTGGGGTTTGTCCACATCTGCTATGATACGGCCTTAAGCTTGGGGCCCCTTGCTCTATTGAGAGGAAGGGAAGGAGGAGAACAGGAGAAAAGGGGAGAGGGAAGGCTGGAAGGACTGGGAAACAGGTGGCCTCAGTGGATACAGGGACCAAGAACAGACACTGGGTTCCCTAAGGAGTCATGCAGCCACCACAGGAAACACACAGATGATGGGGAGAGCTGGCTAGAGGTCCCTACCAAGGGCCAGGAAACAATGACACCATCCCCACTTCTCAGAGGCCAGATCTATGAGCAGGGACGCAGGGCCTGGAGGTAGGGGTCCCAGAAAGGCAAGACAGCCTTTTCCTGGAGTACCACTTTTCTAGAACCTGTGACGATGAGTGTACACTTCTTGGAGTAGGTATGCGTATCTTGGTGCCTATGTGCAGCTGGACTGCATGCACCCATGTGCTGTGGGTCTGCATGGGTACATCCATGCATTTACATGTCCTGTCCAAGTATGCCCTTGGCTATGTGTGGTCTAATGCCCTTGTGTATGTCCTGTAGCTGTGTTCGACTGGATGGAGCAATCTGTGCACTTATGAGTTAATGCTTGTCATAAGCTCCAATGTATAGGTACATCTGTGTGTCTGTGTGAGTACATGGGTGTACATCTGTTTGGATCCAAGTGGGAATGAGTGAATTGGTGTTTGGGTCTGGTGTTTGTAGCTCTGTATGTGCCTTGAAGACCCTACCCAACCTGGGAAATGCCTGAGACACAGCCTCCTTCAGCAATGGCAGGCGGAGAGACAGCTGCAGCAGAACGGGTGAGATCCTCAGCAGAGGGGCAAGTTCAACCCTCTCTCCACATGTATGCAGAGCTTTGGGGATATGCATGGGCCCAGCAGGCCCAGAGGATGCATGAATATGAACACACACAACTGTGCAGACTCCGAGACCACATGCCCCTAAGATGGGGTGGGGGAGGCAGGACTCACCTGACACTGCTGTTGCGGTGGTCTGCAGCAGGCAGCTCCAGGGCCAGGCCAGTGGGCAGGGGCGGCCCCGTGGGCAGAGGCTGCTGCTGGAAGATGAGCTCCGGAGTCAGATCCACCTCGGTGGGGCTTACCATGACCTTCGCAGCAGAGAGCAGTGCCGTCTTCCCCTTGTTGTAGTTCTCCAGCACCTAGGGACAGGATGGGGTGCTGGCAGTGGAGGAGTAGCCAGGCTAGCCCTGAGACCTTCCAGAACAAACAGCATGATGGTTCAGTGGGGCCCCTTTCCTCCTGAAGGAAGTCCCAGGACTTGCTACAGGATGCCTGCCCCCAGAGTAGAGGTTGGAGTGCTCCCCCTGTGTTCAGCCCTTCAGTGGCCAGAGAAGGCAGAGACTGTCCCAGCTTGCCGACATATCTGGTAACAGCTAGCTTTCAGGGCCTCTCAGCTCAGCCTGCTGCAGGGACAGGCCCCCAGGAATCTTCTAAACTTCCTCTTCCCCACCATGGTGGCAACATGTGTGGAAGAAGCCAGGGGTATGGAGTCAAAAGATGTGAGGGGGGTTTTCTGGTCCCCAGAGCCCAGCTGTGGACCGTGGCTGGGCTGTGTAGCATCTCTGATCTTCAGCCCCTTGTCCTGGGGAAAGGGTACAGGGACTCAATCTGTAGGGCACCCATGGGCCCTGCCTGCACTCACCTTGTTGAGCCCCTCCATGACCACGTAGGGCAGGTGCTCATGGAGCATGGCCGGTGAAATGATCACCTCATTGAAGGCTTTGTTGTCACCCCAGATGGCAAAGTAGGTGGGCTCCTCCTGTTCACAGCAGCTGAGCAGGACCCGGAGGTAAAGAAGGGAGGGGTCAGGGTAGCTCTGCTCTGTGCACTTGCTTAGAGAGCTGGGGCTGGATTGGGAAGCCCCTGTCCAATGTGTCCCCAGGCCTGGCTTCTTTACCTACAGCCTGTGAATGGCTGACCTGGAGCCTCAGCTGCATTCCCTCCAAGACCTCCCACTTGCTTTTGGCCTAGGCTACACTTGTTGGGCAGGGTCCAGCTTCCCAGCTTTTTGTCAGGGGAAGCAGCCTCTGTTGGGAAAAAAGGGCTAGGACTCACTCAAGGCTCTGAGAGTGTGAAGTGGGGGCCTACCATCCCACTCTGTTCTTGCCCCTACCCTGGCCCCATTTTTTGCCCACAAGCATCTGCCAGTTAACTCAGTGAACACCAAGGTGTGAGCTAGCCTAGAGCCTGAAGGTGGCTCCTAGGGAACATTGACTCCTAAATGCACCAACAGGGAGATCTGCCCCAGGGGACACCAGGGAAGGGCTGACACAGGGGCAAAGACTGGGACTGTCAAGGAGGGGCCTGGAGGCTGGCCTTTTTCTCCCTTTCCATGCTTTGCAGCTAGGGGAACCTGCCTGTGGGGTCCTGGGCCATTGTCTCCCAGTCTCTGCCCTACTCCTACGTGGTACCTGAGCAGAGGCTAGCTCAGCTCTCTGCAGCCTCTGCCCTGGATCCTGTGCCTACAGCAGTGGCTCAGGGCCTTTGAGCGACACTTACCAGCACTGCTCTGCAGGGTGGTTGTGAACCACATGGATGATGCGGCCCGGTGGGTAGAGCGGGGTGCTGGCCGAAAGGGCAATGGTCAGATCACTGGGGTGGGTCCAGAGCCGTGTGCTGGCCAGGGTGGTCACCTCCACCTCCTCCGGCAGCTCTGACTTGGGGATGCACTTGGTGGCCCCCACGATGATCCGCCACTGTATAGGATCAGGGAAGGGGGTAACAGAGCTGAGCAGCACTGGCTAGGTGGGCAGGACTGAGGGATGCTTGCAAGGAGGGACCCAACAGGGGAAGGCTGGTGATAGCAGGGCAGTGGCCAGAGCATTAAAGGTCAGTGCCCACCTGAAGAGGCAGTGGCTGAGGTGTACTGTGGCCAGGTGGCCAATAAGATGCCAAGGACAGATGACATGGAATTGTTGCATTTCAGGGCTGGCAAGGGCCTGGAAAACCAGCCAATCCCTCATCTAGTGGATAGGAGACACACCCAGTGAGGGAAGGGACTTGCTCACTGTGCAAGTCAGAGGCCAGATAGGCCTCAGTTTGACCCAATCAGATCTGTCAGGCCTGGCCATCTTTGGGTCCCAGCTACCTGCTTCTGGATCTGATGAATGCCCAGGCCTGGCCCTGGCAGGAGGAGCTTGTGCTTCCCAGAACCAGACACCGAGTCTTACGGATCGCTCTCTCTGACTTCAGGCAGCTCCACTGGCAGGAGTACCTTGGTTCCAGTTCTGATGCCTTAACAACTTGCTGTATAAACAAAGTTCCTCCCACACTGGGCCTGGGTCTCCCCACAATGACAGGGTTAGATAATCTGAGCTTGGATATCATGTGTCTGATAGCCTGAAGCTTCCAAGACACTGCTTGGCCTCTTGTGACTTGCCCCTGGGATTGGTAGGGAACAAAGGTAGGGATAGCCAGGGCTTCCTGATGGTCAGGGAGCTGATGGGTGCTCACTTTGGGCTTGGTACTTCGCTGCAGGACATCCAGGAGCTGCCGGCGGAAACCCTCCAGCTGAGAAAGACCAATCCTACAGAAGGGGACAAGATGGCATCAGCCAGACCTGGTTATGAACTGGGAGAGGGGCAGCATATGGGGAAGTAGGGGCACCTGTCCCCAGGAACAAGAAGACAAGTCCATATGGGTCATGATGCAGAGGAGAGCCTGCAGGTCAGCAGAGCAGAGGAGAGGAGCAGCCACCCAGAAGGGTGCTGTATCTTTCTTCTCGCTACAGGACCACCAAGGATGGGGAGGGGACTAGAGTCCTTAGGAAGATGGTGGTATGGATGAATGAGAGATGTACAGCTAGGGAGCAGGGTGAGGCCCTAACAAGGGACCACAGCAAGAAAGAGAGAGGGGCTTACCTGGGCACGAGGTCTTTGCCCAGAACCACAGCAGTCACAAACTCCTTGGAGTATTCCATGGCATCCTCACTGCAACAGAAACCAAGGAGGGGGCTCAGGCCCAGAGCAGAGACTTGGCAGGAGCAGCTCTACTCCACATTCCCAGAGTTGACTTCTGGTCTCAAGGCCTTCCAGGGAGCCCATGGAGTCAGGCTGGTCTTCCATCTCTGTCCTTCCTGCCCATGTCTTACCACAGGGCTTAAGGGGGATCCACTTGGTATTTTATGCAGCCCTCATCCTACCATTATAATCCTCGTACTGGGCCACCACGTTTGTCTAGCCCCAGCCAGCCCCTGACCCTCAAGGGTCTCAGCTGCCCCAGCCAACTCAGAGGCCCCGAGCTGCTTACCTCAGCAGGCCCCCTGGGGGTGAGTAGGCGAAGCACTTGAGGGTCGGGTACTGAGGGCGCAGGAGGAAGGAGAGAATAGCGGCTGTGCCAGCGCCCAGGGAGTGGCCCACCACAATCAGGCCGTAATGTTTGGTTCCGCGGCCCTGGGGACCAAGAGATGCCTGAGAGCCCGGCCTCAGTGTCCCAGCTAACACTGGGTGTGAAGAGGGCTCTTCTCTGAGTCCTGGGATTGTGCTGTCCTGCACAGATGCTAGGGCTAAGGGAGAGCTGAGCTAGATCCTCACAGAGCAAAGAGAAACTGTTGTCACAAACTCCTGCTCATCCTCTAAAACACTGCTCAGTAGTTACTTTAAGGAAGCCCTTCCTGACTTCCCAAGAGTGGCTCACTCCCTCACATTCTGTCTGACCTTTTTTCACTTAGTGATATAATACAAAAAATGCACTCTAGGAGCTGGAGAGATGGCTCAGTGGTTAAGAACACTGACTGTTCTTGCAGAAGACCCAGCTTCAAATCCCAGCACCCACATGACAGCTAAGAACTGTCCGTAACTCCAGCTCCAGGGGATCCTTCTCCAGCACCGGACTCCAGGCTGGATAATTCTACCTAGTCAGTAGAGGAATTCTTGTAAGTCATTGATGCATGACTGTATCAGCTCGCTCTTTCTCTCTTTTTTTCCCCTTAATTTA
>NW_008331995.1:300960-373213 GCF_000622305.1 Nannospalax galili | reverse complement strand
TTTTTTGTGGGGCTTTTGGCTATTCTAACATTCCCCCTTCTGAAGAGGTAACCCTAAAATCTTTTAAGGATTAGATAAAAGCTCCCAAATATTTTTGACGTTTTTGGCCTTTGGAACGGAGTATGTTGCTAAGTGTCCCAAGCGCACTGTGAGTTTTAGCCAAGAAACTGGCTACTTTTCTTTGGGGTCTTTTACAGGTGCACTCACATACATGCAGGCAATATACTCACACACATAAAATAAAAACAATAAATAAAAAAATTTGGGGGGGTCTTTTTTGAGACAGGGTCTCCCTGTAGCTCCAGCTGCCTGGAACTCACTCTGTAGACCAGGCTGGCCTTGAACTGACAGAGGATCTGCCTGCCTCTGTCTCCCAAGTGCTGGGATTAAAGGCATGCACTACCACGCCCAGCATAAATAATATATTTTTAAAATGCACTCTAGTGTTATAATACATATAATAATTATTTGGTTGCCTAGTCCCCTCCCTCTACCCTGACTACTAGCCTAGAGTTTGTGAGACCTGGGAACAGGGGCTGGCAGCACCCTCAGGGGCTGCCCATATAGGGAGTGGTAGCTGGGCTGGCTTAGCCCACCACCCAGCTGAGTACCAGCCTTCTTCTACCAGATCTGTGACTATCTCTGGGCTCTGCATTTTGAGCATCTTTATAAAATTTCCTTCAACTAGTGGTCCTGACTATGAGCCTGGCACAGACCAGACATTTAATAATTGGGGTAGAGCACCAGGATTCTAAGAAAGGGCACTCTGAGGAGAGGGGTGGGGGTTGAAGGGCAGGGCTGAAGTGAAACGAGAAGGGGTTGGGAGCAGGTGAGAGAGGGACAGGAATCAGCTTTGGGGAGGGGAGGTGCCATCATTCACCCCTCTTTTCCAGGGCTGGATGGCACGGAAGACACCTCACCAGGTCTCTCCCGAAGGCCTGGGATAGGACCATCTCCTGCTCCAGCTTCTTCTTGATGTATTCTGCTGACAGCACCATGCCCTAGCCCGGAGGAACAGAGCAGGTTGGTGAGGGGCCTTGGGGACCATCACAGCCAGTGACCCCAGCTGCTCCCCTTTACCCCTTGACAAACAGGCTTTGGAGGCTGGTGGGTACTACCTTGTTTATATCAATTCCATTTCACAGATGAGGAAATGGAGGCATAGAGGGAGGCTTGCCTGACAGAAGCTGGTATGACTTTTCCCCAGTTACTTTCCCATGATGCTTCTGGGGACGACCCCCACCCCAAGCCTGGGGCAGGCAGGCTTGCATGAACCTTCTAGACTAAACCACACCCCTCTGGGTGATCTCTGCCAAAGGCACAGTGATCAGAGAAGACCCCCAACTGCAGGTACTGAATGCTGGGGTGGCGGGGGGGGGGTCAGAGTAAAGGCGAGGGGCCCTCAGGTGCACAAGATTGATACCTTATGGCCCAGCCAGGTGCCTCGATGTCCCTCCACAGGGAGGCGCTCAGCATCACCTGTCAGGTCAGTCAGGGCATCCTTGGGAAGAAAGGCAGGTGAGGGGCAGCTGACAAGGACAGGCAGAGGAGACAGGCACTTGGGCCTGTGGAGGGAGCCATGGGAGCATACCTTAGGGGACAGGGTTCCACGGATACTGATCACCACCTTCTTCTTGTCATGGTCCACTGCCACATAGAAGGGAGTTTCATAGACCTAGGGGTTGAGCAGCTCATGAGCCTAAGTGGCCCCTGGATAGTGCCAGACTTGGGAATGTGACTGAAGCTAGTGTCCTTCCCACTCACAGGGCCCCTAAACATCTGCCAAGATTCCTTGGTCCCCTGCTTTCCCACTCCCATCTGCCTCAGGCAGCCATTTATGAGCCCAATTGGCTTGCTGCCCCTCCCTGGGGTTTCCCTGCTTCTTCCATTTCCTTAAAGCTGGACATAGAGGCCTCAATGCCTAGTGGAAGTGGCACCCACTTCCCCAGCTAGCTCAAGGCAGTGCAGGCCTAGGGTACCAAAAAGGAGGGGGTCACCTCTGGACCACCCACTGGAGGTGTTTTGGAAGCTACAGTTGACCCCGCTGGCCTTCACGGATAGCTTTGGTGGCCTGGGCCCCCAGTGGCCTAGCACAGAACTCAGGCCCCAGCTCTGTGTGTCCCCGCCTGGCTCCTCACCGCATCATGACAGGAGGTGTAAACGATGTCCACCGCAGTCATGTTCTCATCCAGGAAGTGGCGGCGGATGGCGATGGCATTGCAACCACAACAGTTGTCTTCCTCAATGGTGACTCCAGGGGCGAATCGGGGCCGTGCAGGGCAGAGGCAGCACCTGAGGTGGGGCAGGAGCAGGGAGCTCAGGGCTGGCCAGGACCCGGTGGGTAGTTTTTTCTTCCCATCCTCTCTGAAAGTGGCTCCAGGTGGAGTTTCAGCCTTACCCCATCTATCTCCTGAATCATCTTTGCTAAGCCCTGGCGACTTCTATGTACCAAACCTGTGCGCAAGCAAGCTCATTGGTCTCTTGGCAGCCCCTGACCCATGAACCCCTCCTCACTTGGCCAGAGACATCATCACTCCTTTTTTCCCCCCAGAATGGACCTTCTCCCTGGCTTGTCCTCCATCACCATGGGCTTTGGTCTAGCCTGAACCTCCCTTCGCTCTGGCCACACTTCCTGATTTGCATACTTGCCATAAATTCACTCAGGACCCCACTAGACCTGCTGCACTCCCACACAGCATCTCCTCTTATCTGTCTCATAGCCCTCTGGGTCTCCAACCTGTCCTTACTGCTACCCCAGCTTCTCCTGCTCACCCTACGCCAGTCCACTTTGCCTTCTGATCAGGTCACCATAATTTTTCTTCTTAGGATTCCAAGGATACCCTCCTTGTCCAGCATTAAAGTCTGAGTCTTTTCCAGGATTCGCCCTATCTGGCCCTCATCAGGCTGATCCTCCCATTCTCCTCCCATCTACACCCCCCTGGCTCCCTTCTTTCTGTGCTTGATAGCTTTAGTGTCATTTGACACACCTGGGTTGAGGGAGCCTCAGTTGGGGAATTGCTTCTATTGGACTGGCCTGTGGCCATGTCTGAGGGGCATCTTCTTGATGAGTGATGTAGGAGGGCCCATCCCACTGTGGGTGGTGCCACCCCTGAGCAGGTGAGCCTGTGTTGTATAAGAAAGCAGGCTGAGCAGGGGCCAAGGGAGCAAGCCAGTAAGCAGTGTTCCTCTGTGGCCTGTGCTCCAGTTCCTGCTTCCAGGTTCCTGCCCTGAGTTCCTACCTTGGGCTCCCTGATGAACTGCGACCTGGGAGTTGTAAGCTAAATAAACTCTTTCCTTCCCAAGTTGGTAGTGGTCAGAGTGTTTTGTCACAGCAATGGAGAAACAAACTAAGAGAGTAATTGGTACCAGAGAGTGGGATATTGCTGTGACAGACCTGACCTTAGTGTTTTGGGGACGACTGTGGAAGTGTTTCGAACTTTGGGCTGGAAAAGCCATAGCGTGCTCAGAGTTTGTTGCAGTGGAGCTTGAAACAGTTATGCTGAAAGAGTTGTAGACAATGGAGGCCTGGCTTGTGAAGCTTCAAAGGGAAACTATCAGGACTGTTCGTGTGAGATTTTGGATTGATAATCTGTGGGTTCTGGTCGGCTGGAGCTGAAGAATCAGCTGTTGATTAAGAAGAGACCAGAACCTGAAGTAAAACCTTTGCTTTACTGGGACAATTGATGCTGGTTAGCTGTAAGTAACAAGATACCAGCATTACTGTGGTGAAGTCTTCCGGGAGGTATTTCCTCAGGGTCAGCACACAGAGGGGACCCACACCTCTATCTCAAGCTGGAAGCAGGACTTGGTAATGTGTAAGAGTCTCCTGCATGGTTCTGGTGTTGAAAGCGTGAAGGGGTCATAGAGAGCAGCTGAAGCTTGGCACTCTGAGAGGCCAGGAAAGGCCATAGGAGAAAGTGCAGCTTCAGTTGCAGCGAAGACCCCAGGATTGAAGGGGTCATGGAAAGAATCTGAGGCATTGCACCCCGAGAGGCCAGAAGAGGACATTGGTGAAGGTGTAGCCTCAGTTTCAATGGAGACCCCAGCTTTTTGGAGATGCCAGGACCATGGGACGACCACCAAGGACAGCGGCAGGTGTGTAATGGAGCTGGCCTGGGTCTGCGAGAGGAGCTGAGTGTTCTGTGGACGGCAAAGTCAGAGCAGTGGAGCCTTTGGAGTCCAGAGGATCGTGAGTGAATCCCAGATGTCCAGCTTCAATCTACTTTGCTGGACTTAGGTTTATGCTTAAGTGTGCCCAATTCTTCCCTTTGAAATAAGACAGTACTTGTTTTGGATTTTACAGAAGCCCACAGTTAAGAGACTTTTAAAAGAGACTATGGACTTTTAAGTGTTTGGATTTTTTAAAGGACTGTGGGGTTTTTAAGGTTGTACTGTCTTATGCTGTGATATTAACATCATATCTTAGGGACAAAAATTGGAAAGTTTATGGTTTAATAGTGATGTTTGTGCGTCAAGTTGACAAGAGGTCAATTGTGCTGAATAGCTTTAGTGTCAACTTGACACACCTGGGTTGAGGGGGCCTCAATTGGGGAATTTCCTCTATTGGACTGGCCTATGGCCATGTCTAAGGGGCATTTTCTTGATTGTTGATGTGGGAGGGCCTAGCCCACTGTGGGTGGTGCCACCCCTGGGCAGGTGGGCCTGTGTTGCATAAGAAAGCAGGCTGAGCAGGGGCCAGGGGAGCAAGCCAGTAAGTAGCATTTCTCCATGGCCTGTGCTCCAGCTCCTGCCTCCAGGTTCCTGATCTGAGTTCCTACCTTGGGCTCCCAGGTGAACTGTGACCCGGGATATGTAAGACAAATAAACCTTTTCCTCCCCAAGTTGGTATTGGTCAGTGTTTTGTCACAGCAATGGAGAGACAAACTAAGACACTTTCTTCCTCTGCCTGAAAGTCTCTCTCCCCAGATTCTGTATTCCTCATCCCTCCATATCCTTTATTCTCTGTCTTGGCAGGGTCTGCTCTGTGCTGGTCACAGGTGTGTCCTCAGCACCAAATCTGCTAGGCACACAGGAGGTTCACCAGACAGGAATAGACGAAGATGAGTCAGGGCTGAGCTGGTCACTCAGTTGGGAGCGCAGCTGCTCCTCAGGCCACCAGAGGGAGCTAGTACCCAACAGACTGGGTGCCAGAAGCCTATAGCAAGAGTGACCAGGGCTGCCAGCTGTCCAGAGCTGGCATTCATTGGAAGGTATTTGCCTTCTCAGGGCAGCGCCTGTAGGACTGTTACTTCCCACAGAGAGGCTACACAGAGAAACCCCAGAGCCAAGTGAAGAACTGAAAACTTGTGAGCCTGGAAGTGGGGACTGCCCCATTCACAGGATAGGATACACAGGATACATTACACAAGATATACATCCAGAGCTGGGCTGCTGGCCCTGATAAGCCACCATACCACCAGGCCAAGTGAGAGCAGGTTTGAGGCCAGGTCCTGAACTCCTGTGTCAGGCAGTTGTCCCCTCCTCCCTCAGCTGAGCAGGGGGCTGTGGTGAGGCAGCTTTGAGGCTAGACTTGGGTTCAAATCCTTCCTGGTATGCCACTTCCTGATTTTTGTGGCTAAGCCTGAGCTTCCTTCCTCTGTCAGAGGGGGGCACTGACTCCTGCTTCCCAAAGTTACTGTGAGAACCAAGCCTGTCCCCTGTGCTGTGTCCATTGTCCTGCTCCTCTACTTCACACACACACACACACACACACACACACACACACCAAGCTCTTCTAAAGTAGTGATATCCCACCCTTTGGGGTAGACTGCCAGTGCAAGGTCTGAGGGCCAGAGGATGGCAGGCAGCTTCTCCACCACACCTTCACCTCATCCTAACAGGCAGGACCCAATTGAGCCCTCTGAAGGCTGAGGACTTTGTTCTCTGCCTCTTTGGCACTGGCTCATACAGGTGGCTTATATCACTGCTGTCCCCAGAGCACCAAGAGCTCAGGTGCCAGTGGCTTCCTGATTCTTTCTGCTAGAACCAGGGAGTAGTGAAGCAGGACTTGCCTGAGAGCAGGTATCGGGGCTCTTGGCCCAGTACTCATCTTGAAAAGCTCTCCATCAGGACGAGGTGTCCCAGAAATGAAGGGAAGAATACTGGGCATGTGCAGAGATGGGAAGAGCACAAAGTGCTCTGAGTTCTGATCTATTGTTAGGGGTAGTGAGAACAAGGTCCCAAGAGTCACAAGCTTCCTCAGGGAGGAGGCCCTGCAGAGTGGGTGGGACCACTGTGGTCCCTAGGGAGGGACATGGAGGATTGAGGCGCAGATCATTAGGCCAGTCTTTCTGGAACAGGAGCCCAGGGAACTATCCTGCTTCTGCCTGACACAGGCAGAGGACAGAGCCACTACAGGACAGGGTCCTTCTAAAGCCCTTCCCCACCGGCCCACTTAGAAGCACAGAACCTACTCTCTCTACCTCCACTCCACCCTACCCCAGGGCAAGGGCAGAGCCAGCTCACAGGCCAGATTTGGGCCTAGGCTTTCCCAGCTCTCCAGCCTTTACTACAGGGTCTCTGTCTCTCTAAAGACTTCCATGGCTTGGGCCTTCCTCCCAAGAACACTCTTCTAGAAAAGCAGAGCACAGGAGGGAACCAAGAGAAGGGGAGATATGGGCAGGAAGGAATGGTGGGGGGCAGAGAGGATGAAGGAGAGGGAAAACCCTGCAGTGTAGATACTACTTCTCTTTAAATTACAAAAACAGTCCATTTCACAGATGCAGAAACTGAGGCTCAGAGAATGGCCTGCCAAGGCTGCAACTCAAAGTCTGCATTCAAACCAAGAGCTGTGTGATTCCAAAGCCCAGGGAGGATGCAGGAGAAAGGCCCAGTTGAAGGTGCTGGGAGAGAAACCACTTGGGTCCAGGGAAGGTGGAGACAGGATAGCAGTTTCAGAGCCCCTACAGCACAGGGGAAGGGAAGTACCTGCTCATCATCTCATCCCCTTCCTCCACCCTTTAATGGCATTGCTAGGGACTGGTGGGATACTCACGAGCAGGACCGAGCCAGCTGGCAGAGACCACAGGTGGGCTTCCGCATCAGATACATAGGCCAGCCATAGGCAGCCAGGGCGAAGAGCATATAATAGCAGACTTCTTTGTAGCGCAGCATCTCGTGCTGGAAGACAGGATATGGAGGGTAGTGACTGCTGCCCCTTTTGCCAGCCACCTCAGCCCACCAGTCCCAGAGGTGGGAGTTTGCCTACCTGCCCCCACAGAGAGGGGCTGCTGGGCGCCAGGTGAAGAGGGACGGCCCCTCTAGACACTGATTACATTTGCCTAATTATCTCCCTGCACCCAGGGCGCACATCCTCCAGAGACCTGTCCTATAGCTACAGTGTCTCAGAATTAATGATTTGGGGACAGAAAATCACTCTGAGCACTGTATCGATTTTCTGGCTTGTTTACCCAAGAAGGAAAAGAGCATGGGGCTTGAGTGGCAATCTCCCCGCCTCAGTAATCAGGCCCTGGGAAGGGACTTCTCTGCTGGGGAATTTAACCCTGTGACGCCTTGGTCACACAGCTCAGGGTATCTGGCTGTGGGCAGCAGGGCAAGCCAAGCATGGAGACACATCACCAAATGTCTCTGGCCCTCTGCTTCTCTCAGGCTTGACTCATGGAGGTTCAGGCTCCTAAGGCTGAGGGAGGCTGTCTCCACCAGATTGGGATCAGGCCAGAGAGAGGCGCCAGTTTGAAACCCAGGAGTCTGACGCCCAGCAACTGTTCTTGATGCTGAGGCTGCTATCAGTGCTAAAAGATGGTCAGAGGCAGGGACAGTGGTGCCCCAGCAAAGCCTGTCAGTCAGTCCCCAGCCCCTGGGCACTAGGACTGCGGCACTTAGAGGGAATTAGTCACCTTGTAAAAGTTAAGGAGGGTGATTAGTCATCTTGTGAAGTGAAACAGGTAGGCCTCAATCAGCACCCTTCTGCCTGCTCTTCAGGAACTCAGGAAGGAGCCGGTAGCTGCAGAGGCAATTACCCTGGGTGACAGGACAGCGAGGGCGGGGTGCTGGCAGCCTCTGCCAGGTGGCGGGTGCAGACTCTGCACCTCCCCCCAGGGTGTGGTAAGAGCCATCCAGGCAAGGCCTGTTGAGTGGCAGACGGGTGGCTAGAGGCAGTTGCTGTACATGTGGCTGTAAAGATGAAAGATGCCTGCTATGGAGAGACAGACCCCTGAGCTTTTCTAAAGATGTAGATCCCCAAGGGCTGAAGCCTCTCCAGCCACTTCCCGATTACCTCTGTACTTCCAGCACCTTGCCAGAGGGATTTAGGATGGGTCACTTCCTCTTGTTTCACCTCTGGGTGCAAGGTGTGCCCAGGGCATTTTACAGCTGTGGGACAGGCTCTGAGGGATGACAGGCTTACTCCAGGTCACAGAGACAGATGGAGCATAGGTATACCTGAACTAGTGTGCTTTTCCTGAGCCTGGCGGACGGTTCTGCCATCAGTTGTGGTTCTACCCTGTGTGGATGAGGGAAGCATGTGGGGCTGGGCCTCATCATCATGGAACTCACCTTCCCTGTAACATGGGGTTTCCACTAAAGATACTTAAAGTTTCTACTACTGAAAAGGCTTGGAAATGACAGCACCACGCTCTACTGCCCTTTGGGACAGCAGTGGCAGCAATAATGTCACAGCTCACACCAGTGAAGGATTTTGTAATCTCAAGGAGCCAGGGTCAAGTATTTTGGAGCTTGGCTAAGAGATTTGGGACTCTGCTTATAGAAACAGCACGATGTGAGGGCTCTAGAGGACATGATCTGAGAGGAGGCTCCCTGTAGGGCTGAGCAAGAGTCTGAGCAGGAGCAGGAGGGCTGGCTCACACTGTGTGATTGTGGGGATGTAGTAGAGAGGGGGACTGGAGAGGGAAGAGAGTTCTGACTCACCGAGTTCTTGAGGTCGAGGTACTTGGTGTTTCTGGTCACTGGCATCCCAGACAGGAAAGCCAAGATGTCATTGTTTGCCTATAAAACAGGCATGTTAAGATGGACTGTGGCAGCTGGGAATGGTTGTGCATGCCTTTGATCCCAGTGCCCCGGGAGACCGAGGGAGGGGGATCTCTGAGTTTGAGGTCAGCCTGATCTTGGTAGTGAGTTCCAGACCAACCAGGGGATACATAGTGAGACCCTGTCTCAAAAAAACAAAAACAAAAAAAAAACTAAAACAATAACAACAATGAAAAAGATGGGCAGTGGCCCAGCTGCGGGGTAAGAAGGGGTTCAGCTTCTGCTTGCCTCACAGAGGTCTGAAGAAGCACATGGTCTGCAGCTCTTCCAATACCCAGCAGTTTTCCAAAATCAGGTTTTCCCACTTTTCTAGTTGTTCCGATTATATACAGAGCATCAAACCCCTGAGGATGTTCCTGGGCCACTCCAGAGGAAAAGGGGTTTTGTATGAGATGTAGAAGGACAGGAACCAAAGTGTTGGCAGGGTTTACAAGGGAGTAGGACAGAGAAGCCGAGCAGAAGGCTGAGCCCTAAGCTGGCATTGGTTATCCAGCCCCAGTGATTAGAAGTCCTCAGAGGTTGGCCACACATGGCCTGGAGAGCCAAGTCACTCTATCAGGAGTCAGTGGCTGGCTGAAGTTCTCAGCTGGGACAGTGGAGGGCAGTTAGCAGGAAACAGTGGCCTGAGGGCCCATGGGGTGAGGATGCCACATGATCAACAGCAGGGTCTGCAGGAGGGCTGGGGAAGGTGCTCACCTCATCCAGCACCGCATTGCGCTTGGCTCGCTGCCGCTGCCTGAGCAGCACTAGGCCGGCGATGATGTCAGAGGGCACGATGTCGAGGTCTCGGAAAAATTCAGCGAAGAGGTAGGCAATTTCTGAGTAGGCATCCTATCAAGGTCCGGGAAGACAAAAGCCGGTGGCAGGGCAGCAGGTAAGAGGAGAGACCATGAGTGAATCCCCAAGGCAGGTTCTCTGGGACCCTCTATGATACTGACCACGCCTATCCCCAGGTGGTTCTGCAGTAGAAAGCCGAGGGCCCTGGCCTGTGTCTTAGGTCCCTATCAGCCTGCCTGCTGACCCCTCCTCTACCTCCTAGATCTCTCCTCTGAAGTCCTCTAGCTCGTGCTGCCTGCTCATAGCTGCCAACCTCGGCCATTACTCTTCTCTTTCTCTCCACAGCAAGAATCAGGGCCCAGACACCTCTGGCTTTGTTTCTCCAGTAGAGAAACCACACAAAGAAGCCAGCTGCTCCTGTTTACCAGCTGTAACCCTGGAAGCCTACTAAGGGCTCTATGAGCCTCCCAGGTCTCTAGTTCCCCCACTGCTTCCCAGGGGCCTCAGCTTAGCAAACCCCATAATGTGCCTAAGAAGGAGTGATTGCGCAGTCCATGGCCTCTCTGGCTTCAGGTAGAGGCTGGGCTTTGGAGCAGGAGGCAAGGGAAGGGGCAAGCCCTGCTAGCTGTGGGTCCTCAGCCTCTCCTGCCTTCTGTTGTCCTGAGGTCTGAGGTTTACCTTAAACTGTCAGGAGAGGCCAGGGTGGGAACAAACTTAGAGTAACTGGTTTGTCTTACTGGCACACGAGAGAAAAAGCCAGTGGTTGCAAGCTCAAATGTCAAAGGGGCCACCCAGGGCCAGCTACTGCTCAGCTCCAACTGCCTAGTCTGAGGTGCCATATTCAGAAACACAGGTATTTATGTGAACACTAATGATTTTTTCAAATGCTGGCATTCAATTCTTTTTTGTTTTTCTTTTTAAAACTTTTTTTGATTTATATATTTTTTAAAAATTTTTTAAATATTTTATTTTTTTCTAAATTTTTAATAACTACATGATTAGAAGCATTTCATTACAGTTTTAACATATTCAGTAACACACTCCAGAGCAAGAGTACATCTCTTTCACAAGTGGCTGTAAGTTTCTAGGTTCACAGTTGAATTAATACAGTTATACAATATTGAACTCAGTATAAGCCCTATAAGACATAAAATTGAATGAGTTTTTAACCTTTAAAAAAGATCTCCATTTCATTTTAGAATATATTGTTCCTTGCAGAAAGACTCATTGTTTTTGCTACTAACACTGAGATGTTGGTGCATGCATCTCTAATCTGTATGTATCTGATTATTACTAGTCATAATCGGTTGCACTTGGATCCTTGGCACCTGTGTATGTCTATAAAGTCATCGGGCAGATTTCAATGGTAATGTTTATCACCTCTACTAATTAACATGATGTAAATTTCCATGCTTCCTTCTCAAATATACATTTTTTAAAATTTGTTGATTTTTTTTATGTGTGTGTATATCATACAGAACATCCCAAACCACCTTCTTCAACTGTACACCCACTTCCCAGATGGCACCCTCCCATAGCCTCCCTCCCCCAACTAGAACCCTTATACTCTGATATCCCTGCTACTGTCTGCTGTGTTGTCGGCACCTCCAGCCATTCCCCACTACTTGTCCACCTGGTGAATCTAGTCAGCCTATCCAGAGGTCTTTGTTTTAGGAAGGTCAGCTGTTTCTCTTCTAGCAGCAATCAGTTGTCAATATTCCTTTAAATAAGATTGGGGTCTGCTGTTCATTTTCCCAGTTCTATGCTGTCAATTCTAATTCTTAAGCAATGCCACACGAGCTGATGAAAAACACTTGGACAGAACCTGCCCCTTGGCAGTCTGTGTCTAACAGAACCATGCTCCAAGCATGTGTAACCTTTGCATCCACTTCTCACAACAGTCCTGACTCTATATTGTGCCCAGAGGGGACTGCGCCCTTCACAGGCCTAGCAAGGCCCAGCTTCCACCTGCCAGGGCCCACTCCCTCCATGTACTCTGTATGGCTAGTGGCAGCCAGGCCAGAGCCATGATCCTTTAGGAATCCTCAGACAGCCCATGAGGTACTCCCCACTGGCCAGGGAACACTGGGGGTCTCTTCTACTAGGTTACTCGCTCTAAGGTCCTCTGGAGGGTGCTGATAGGGGGAGCCACTCCAGGATTTCTTGGGGCTTCTAGGGAGCACTTCACTGTCTGCCTTGAAGAAGAGTGGTCTCCTGACCATTCTGGCTCTGCTACTAAGTAGCTGTGGGTCAACGAACAAGTTGTTCCACCTCTCTGGGTGGGGACTAGATAATCTCTAAGCTCCCAGACCTGTGCTGAGGGGCCTTGGCTCTCTCTCTACTCAGAGGTGCCCGTAGCTGATGCTGTCTCCCTTCTTGTGCCTCAGCACTGCAAGTGTGGCCACTCCTAAGAGCTTTGAAGCTGAAGGTTGACTGTGTGCCATCTAGCTCTGGGCTAAGCACTCAACAGCATCCCCAGACCTTGCAGGTCCATCAGCAGCTGTTCATGTGCTACTACTTTTCTGTCTTGGGGTGTCTGACTTTTGAGCATTACTTCTCCTAAACCACACTACTACGTTCCAAGGGTCTTCACATCTGTTTCCTTGATAAAGCAGATGCACAGCTGCTTTATAGACTGAGTGAGTTGGTCAGTGCAGAGATCATCCCACAAGGAGATTGTCACTCTGTTCACACTCAAAACTCCCTGCCAGCCCTGCCCTCCTGGCATTGCCAGAGGTGTAAAATCTGCATGCAAGGCGGGAGGGGACCTGAGGCAAGCGAGCCTGGGTACTTACTGACTGGGAGTCCTTTGTCCGGGTGCAGCAGAGGAACACTTTGAGCCGGCGGGACCAGCTGGTGGCCTGACCCTCCTCTAAGCGGTGCCTGTGAAGGATGAGAGTCAACGTGTGAGGTCAAGAGGCTCGACCAGAGGAACTGGGTCAGATGTTATAGAAACAGGGTGGCCTGCTCCCAGGACCCACAAAGGGCTCCCCAGTGGGCCTAGGGAAGAACAGGCTGTAGGGTAGCCATTGGATGGCCAGTAACCTGGCTATCAGCCAGCCAGAGGACTCCCTGAGGAGTCCTACTGGCCTAACTGGTGAGCTGTTATGGGGGAGGGGAGTTGACTTTTGGAAGATTGACTTACAGGCACACCCTGGGGGCTTCAGAGCTGGAAGCTATAAGTAACGGCTACTCTGCAGCCCACGTATCTAAAGGCTTAAATCAAGAGCCCTGGAGATGTCAGCCAGAATGGCCTCTCTGTCCTCTTGTTCCAAGGGCTGGGACAGATCTGTCAGACAGATCTGCTTTTCCTAGCAAAGGACTTTAAAAAAACTGATGTATTTGGTACTTACAGGAAATCTGTGATGCTGGATGAGGCTCTACATTTCCCAGTTCCTTGCCAACTGTTGTCTGGGTAGGGCAGGCACCTGCCTGCACAGCTGCCCCCTGTCCATTCTCTCCTCCATCCCTAGCCCAATGGATCTGATTGCACATATGGAGAGCCAGGGGTTTCAGGAGTCAGTGACCAGAGGCAGAGCAGTGGACCACTGTCCCACAGACATACCTCCATGGTGGGCACCAAGAGACAGTACTTCCTGATCATAAATAGCCCTAACATCAAACACGTAGATCTCCAAACTGATCCAGAAGAGGCTTGTTGGGGTTTGAGCTACATACTCGCCCCTTAAAAGCCTGTCACCAGGCGGTAAGTGGGGGAAGACAAAGGTGGCACTCAGATGTATTCAAGGCACTTAATCAGGAACAACAGTCATCAGGAACAACAGGCTGGCTCTTCTTGGCTCCTCTGTGCAGCCAAGAACTGATCTCTACTCCTTCAACCCAGGCTGCATAGACAGATAGCCAAAAGGAGGAGTAAACAGGGTCTCCCCAGACTCCAAGAGGTGGCTGGGGAAGGTGTAAGATACCAGCTGTCTGAGACCAGCTGCCTTTAGATACCAGGGTAGCCTTGCATCCTAAACCAATGCTCCACTTCCCAGGGGCTTGATGAAGAGAAAGAGAGCTGGCCAAGCTGGGTTCTCAGAGCATCACTGACTTTAATGCTTTCTAACCCAATAAGGCTCTCAAACACAATGAGATTTCCTCCCCAGCCTCTGGCCAGATGGAAATGCAGTCTCCACACCACTGAAGTACCTTTCATGAATGCCAGGGGGAGATGATGGCAGGAATGTGTGTGAGAAGGTGACAGGTTAGGTCAAGTGCATCCACCCATGAGGCTACCGACTAAGCTAGGGAGACACAGCCTGGACAGATAGTTCATGGACCCCAGCAGCGCTCTGCTGGATGATCACTATGTGAAAGAGGGGCAGACATTCCTTCTGTAAAAACCCAAGGTCAAGGCTCTGGGGAAACAGGGCTGGGAATAACACTCCCCCAAGTCCCCACCAGATTTCACTGGAAAGAGAAAGGGCCAAAGACTTACACACCCTCCTGACTTTCAGAAACCAAAATAACCTAACCATGTGGGCAACAAGGGTGCGAGTATCCATGCCCTGGGGAGTTTTGGCTTAAAATGGTCCCTGCATCATTTTAGAGAAAACAGAGGCCTTCCAGGCAAGTGGTCAGGCTTGATAAAGCCTCACGGCCAGGCTGTACTCTCCAGCTTCCCAGGAGACCCAAAGAAACCACAACAGGTCAAGGGCCTGTGAGCTGTGGCCTCCCTCATTCACCTTCACAGGGCCTGGAAACCACAGAGAGCTTCCTAATTAAAATCACAGCAAGTGCCAGCCCCCTGCTGCACAGGCTCTGGCCACCCTGAGCCCCAAAAGCAATCACTCAGAGTCAGGAAGGGAAGGAAGTTCTCTCCAGGGTCCAGAAAGCAGGTCAGGTGGGGTGGTGCGCCTGCTTGCAGAGAGCTTCCTAATTAAAATCACAGCAAGTGCCAGCCCCCTGCTGCACAGGCTCTGGCCACCCTGAGCCCCAAAAGCAATCACTCAGAGTCAGGAAGGGAAGGAAGTTCTCTCCAGGGTCCAGAAAGCAGGTCAGGTGGGTGGTGCGCCTGCTTGGAGCAGGCAAAATGGGACAGGGGGTGGTGGCCAGTTGCACTGGGAGGGAAAATAGGCTCTTGAGTCTTGGCTCCAAGGCCTGACAGTTGGGGCTGGGAGGTGTCCAGACCGGGCAGGGGTGTGGTGCTGGCTACAGCGACAAATTTATGGACTGACGTGGAAGGTTTGAAGTATGAGAGTGTGGGTAGAGGGCAGTCCCTCTGGGCAGGTGTCTGGGCAGCCCACTTCCCTGGACTGGAGATGGCTGCCACTTCCACACCCCACTACTGTGGCTTGGGGCAAATAACTGGGACCCTCATCTGTAGAATAGGTCTCACAGCTGCACTGGGGTGGCAAAAGGATTAACTGGACTAACCACAAAGTGTTAAGCATGGAGTCTGCCTTACAGAAGCCTGATTTGGGGGGTGGTGCTATTGTGATTCACCCTGGAAGTCTCTCTTCCTTACTCTCAATAACAGAACTCAGTGTGCCAAATGTCCTCTCTCATTTTCTCTGCCATACCCTTTAAAATACTAGGTGAAGCCAGATGTGGTACATGCCTTTAATCCCTGCACTTGGGAGGCAGAGGCAGGAAAATCTCTGTGAGACAGAGGCCAGCCTGGCCATCTGGGACTATAGGGAGACACTGCCTCAAAAAACCAAAACAAAGAAACAAAAAAACCCAAACAAACCAGGCTACGCCTCTCCCTGAAGCCTTCCTTTGATGAACTTCTCCCACCCCCTGAAACCTAGAGGTAGTCTCACCTGGTGGTTAAGTGAGGGCTCCAAAATCAGACTGAGTGCTGGTAACCACTCTCATCACTAATTGGTTGCCTTGCATTAGGCAAATCACACACCCTCTATGTGCCCTGGTTTCTCTACCTCTGTCATAGGGAGGACATGGGTTATAACTTTGTGGGCAATGCTCTTCTCCTGCTGTTACTACCGTTCAGCCTATTGGTGCTGCTGCTGCTGCTGAGGCTAACAGCAACAGCTGTATTAACTTAGGCCTTACCAATATGAACTTCATGTTAGCCACTTTGCACAGACTCTCTCACTTAAATCTCACAATGACATCCTAAGGCCGTTACTGTTATCCTTGCTTTTTTGACAAACAAACCGAGACAGAAAGAAGTGAGATTTTCACAAAGACCCATGGCTCACATGAGGCTGACATGCAGTTTGGGAGGTGGGGGCAGCCAGCTAAGGAACAGGACCATCCTCTGCCCACTGATCAACAAGTTCCACTAAGGTACCACCTGCCTACTCAGCTGACTGACCGCAGATTGTAAGTCCGCAGGTTGCGCTGCCTCCTCTTGGTGGCTCTCAGCTTGACGAACGTGCGGCCCGTGGGGTCAAAGACACAGAGGACAGTAATGCAGACGCTGAGGATAACCACCCAGTTGCAGACAACCATTCCTGTTGGGGGCAGCAATGGGAAGAAAGAGGTGGCATTTGGGGCATCTTCCTGGGACATCAGCTCTGAAAAAAGGGGGCTCTGCAGTCTCCCTATCCCAGCTGCTTCTGAGACCCAAGAGCAAGTCTCAAAAGCCCTTGGTTCTAGCCTTGTAGAGCCCCTTCTCCAAGGCCCACTCTTGTCACAGAGCAGGCAGTTTTGTGGTGGGAAGGTGGTGAAGTCCTATCTGCTGCCTGGACAGTTCTGTGCCTGTCCCCACCCTAGCCAGGGTCCCAGGGCAGATGGTAGAGCACAGGGTGAAGGAAGCAGCATCACTTGGGTGTCTCCCTACAGTGGTGCCCAAGCCCCTTCCTCTGCCAGCTGGTTCTATCAGTTCCACCCCCAGAACCACCTTCAGCTGATGGGACTGTAGGGTGCATACCAAGGGTGACGTTCTTGGCAGTGAGGTCATTGCAGGAGGTGTAGTACTGTGTGAGCCAGACGATACCCACAATAGCATAGATGAACTCGATCACCAAGATGGCTGCAAGAAGAGGCAAGTTCTGGCTGAAGGCTGCAGGCTACTGTCCGCCACCAGGGAAGGGCCTATGAGCCTAGGCCTGGCTCCTACTGCCAGGCCCGTGGTCAGCTCCCAGCAGGAGTACACAGATGCCGTCCCACCACAACTCTGTACTGCTGGCCCTAGCCTGGTCTCTTTCACTGTGCCCTCAGGTGCCCAGTGCCTCCCAGGGAAGATGACTAGATAGGTGAACTAGGGAGAAGTGCTTCCCTGTTTTAGCAGAATTTCAGGAGCATATGCATGAACTCCAGAACCAGACACATCTTAGGCAAGTTACCTAATCTCTAAGCCTCCATTTATTCATTCATAAAATGCCAGTGATGTCTATGTGACAGGACACTGAGAACTGGAATTCATGAAACACTGCTAATTCTCAGCAGAAGCTTCTGGAAATTGTGAGGTGGGGTAAGAGAGGTGCCCCAGCAGCCAACTTGTAGTGGGGCATATTCTCAGCCCATGAGTACACTAAGCCCAGCCAGGTGGGAGTGAGAAGGACATTTGACAGCCTAGAAATGGGCAGCACCATGTAGCAGCTAGGAACCTGGATGTCAGAGTCAGTCAGTAATGTGGGTTCAAATCCCTGCTGTGACTCTTCCAGCCTGACTTAGCTATGTGACCTTGAGACAGCGAATTAGCCTTCCTGGGCCCCAGTGTCCTCATCTACAAAACCAGGCCAACACTTTCTGTGTACTATGGAAAAGCTCAGAAGAAGTGCACTCTGGGAATGCCCCCCAGAGGCTGCTGGGACATGGCCTGAAAGAGATATGAGCTGGTCCTCTGGGGAGCTGGCTTAACTTGGCCTGGGGAACTTCTCAGACGATTCTAGAAGGAACACAGATGCGCTTTGCAGACATGCCCAAGGTTTTGAACGGGTCAACAAACTTTGTCTATGAAAGGCCACAGAGGGCAAACATTTTAGACTTGGGCTATTTCGGTCTCAGAAGCAATGTCTCAGCCTTGCCATTGTGGTACCACAGCACTACAGATGACGCATAAATGGGTGGGTGTGTTCCAATGAAAAGATCCACAAAGCAGTTGTGGGCTAGACTGAGCCCCTGGGCCAAGAATGCCAGTCCACAGAGGTACCCCATGCTAGGTGAGGGTCTGGCTTTTAGAGTGTGTTCAGTATCACCTGAGGGAATGCATGCAGGAGAAGGGTGGGGGGCTCTGGAACAATCCCAGGCCCCAGCAGGCAGCCCTTACCCAGTCGCACGTAGAGCACATACTGCATGGAGTCACGGGGCTCCGTGTAGAGGATGCCCCCACGCATGCTCAGCCAGATGATGGCCATCTCGGCGATCATGCAGCTCAGCAGGATGCCCAGGTAGCCGCGGCCGTGGTCCACTAGGTTCAGGGAGCAGGCCTCGTGTGGGTTGTAGACCAGACCAAAGAGCACCACAGACAGGATCACAAACCTGTAGAAGGATGCATGTGAGCAAGGGTGGGCCACCTCTGTACCTTGTGCTGCCCCTAGGAGGCAAGCCCCAGGCCAACCTGGGCTCAGTGAGAGGAAGGGACAGCAGCTATCTCCCCCACAGGCCACTATCCACCTGACTCTGGGTGTCTCTGAAGAATTGGGAAGTGGGAGCAGGAAGCCATGCTGTCAGCATGGGGAGGCAGCAGCAGCCACTGTGCCCACTCCTGAGGTCAGGAGCAGTGGTGGCCAGAGGGCAGTCCATGACTCCATGTGGGTATTACCTGGAGGTGTTCTGTGTTTCAGGCCTCTGCCTGGGAGCAGGACAGGGTCAGGATTGGGCCTGGTACAGAGCAACAGATAGCCAGAAAGCTTCCTTCCAGACCTTTCTCCCCAACCCCAGGACTGTGGCCCCAGCTCTGAGACTCACCAGGTGGTGTGCAGGAGGAAGAGAAAGATGGCTGGCAAGACGAGGTCATCGCTGCCCACAGACCAGCGCCGGCGGAACACCACAATCCCGGGCATGGCTGGCAGCTCTGGGAGGCTCAGCAGGCCTGGTGCTCACCTCCTGAAAGCAAGCAGAGGTTCTTGGAGAGGTTTGGGTGGACTCAGCTGTGCTCAGGGCCACTGGTTCTCTGGAGCTGCTGAGCCACATCCAGGTGTGAACACAGCACAGGCATCCTAGGCCCTGGCTCCAAATTCTAACCCCTGGCTCAAGGATCTCTAGGCACTTGAAATGCTGACCCATTTCCAAGTAGGAGCTGTCCCCTGCCCTTTCAATTCCCATAATGCCCAGGGCTTTAGCAGTAAGACCCTAGCCTCAGCCTGTCACTGAAGGTCACTCCTGTCCCCCACCAAACTGCCACTGCCTGGGGTCGCTCCCACAGTTAAGTGCTCAGCTCCACTAAAGACCTGGGCTCTGGCTAGGAATGGTGGTGCAGGCCTGTGATCCCAGCACTTTAAAGCAAGAGGAACATGAGTTTGAGGCCAGCTTGGGCAACATAGAAAGACAGTGTCTTTAAAAAAAAAAAAAAGAGAGACCCTAGTTCACTCCCTCTTTTCCTGTAAACAGGATCAATGGGACCCTCAGCCTCCAGAGCCTTTACTGCCCCTCTACAAGGAAACTTGCCCAGTACCCACAGTCCTTGGGCCCTGACTGCCAAGGCCAAGAACAAGTGTCCTTCGGCATAAAGCCCTGTAGGGCAGGAGGGATGCTGAAGGCTTGGGGAGGATGGGGCAAGAGCAAGTGAATGGTAGTGGCTGGGATTTATTAGCACCAAGGGCAAGGAATGCCCAGCACATAGTAGGTCTCAATAAGTCTGCCAAGTGAGGTCTTCGATTTCTTGCTGTGCTGGAACCCTATGGCTATGAATGTGCTTTAACTTGGTTTTGTACCCATCTAAGAAAACTCTCAGTCACAGCCATGGCCCTGGGGAGGGAAGGCTGTGCTGAGGTAGGGACATGGGTCAGGAGTGTGGCTGGGGACATCTGACCCTCACTGTTATTCAACAGTGATTGTAGGAATAACAACCACTCTTACAGGCTCACCCTTAGCCCAGCAGCCTTTGCTACCTGGTGCCTACCTCTTGGAAGAAGTTGTATACAAACTAGCCACAGCAAGCACAGGAGTGGCCAGGAGTTCCACAGCCCAGAGGTTGGTCTGAGCAGACATCTGGGAGTTGTTCAAGGGCAGACCTGCACTGCCTTGTGCAGAGGGCGTCCACTGCTGCAGATGTCTGGGCACTCTGCTGGAGGGCAGCTGTCCCCAAGGTTAGCAGGGGTTTCCATGGAACCTGGCCTGGGGGCAGGCAGCAGGTCTTTCTCTCCCCAGTGACGGCTCCAGGGAAAACATGTCCACAGGAGACTGGCATTACTTGGGAAGAAAGCAGCGAAGCTTTCCTGGGCCAGTGAGTACATTCCCCAGAGTGGGTTTGGGGGCATGGGGTAGAGTGGGGCAGGTGGCCAGGCAATATGTCAGGCCAGGCTCTGCTGGACTAGTCTCCCAGGTGCAGCAACTGCATGCTCCAGGAGCCCCAACAGCAGAGCTGGCCACCCGAGGAGCAGTGCCTACTCCCCCGCCTCAGGAAGTGACATGATCCCACTCCACTTCAAGGGAAGGAGTCAAGTTCCAATTATGGGAAGCAGGAGAAGGATGGAGAAGGATGGAGTAGTGTTGGGGTGCTCTGGGGGTGGAGGGATCGACCCTACTGTGGACAGGGATTAGGGTGGAAGCAACATCTGTGACAAGCAGCCCATGATGGAGCTTGGGGTGTAAGTGACAGGACAGGAAAGGAGCTGGGGCTCCGAGGGTGGCAGCAAGCCTGAGGCAGGACAGAGTTGCTGACAGCTGGTGTACTTGCCCCCTCCCCGCCTGCAGGTGGCTCATGGAATAGTAAGCTGGAACACAGAGTTGCACTTAGGGGGCTGTGGGAGCCCCCCTCCCACACACTGTAACCAAATTGGTGGGGCTAATGTGGGACCAGCACTTGCTGAGGATCTGCATTCTACCCCATCAGGCCAGGGGAGAAAGGGGGCAGTGCCTGCTTGGAGGGGCTGGTCAGGGAGGGTCCTGCCTATCCCAAACTGCCCTCTGTCCTAGCCGGTCAACAGCCCAGAGCATCTCCTTCTCACTTCCCCACCCATCCTCAAGTCTAGAAAGGCTGAAATTCTAGCTCATAGGCACCTAGCACCCTGGTATTTAACACTTGGAACCCCATGTCCTGTCCTGTCCTGTCTGGCCCTGCAGTGCTCTCCCCAGTTCTCAGACTGGGAAAGTGAACCAAGTCTGGCTCCAGGACTCCCCCAAACCCAGCCATGCTATAGGACTATCAGGATAAGCAGAGGGCCAGTGGCAGCCTCTGCCCTGCTCGGGGTTGACCAGCTCAGGGTTGACAGCTGTGGCCAACACTAGATACCCCCTAGATCATGTGGCAGGGCTCCTAGAGGCTGACCCCATAAGTGTCCTATGACTGGCATGGTGGGCTCAACCTGTCCCCTCCAGCTTGTGCCCAGGGCAAGCCAAGACTATGCAATCTGAGGCCCCAGGGAGTTGGGAGTCTAGGTCCAGGAGCTTCAAACCTGGGCTCCATCACCCAACTGTGTGACTTACTAGTTGTGCCTCAGTTTTCTCATCTGCGAAATGTTGACTATGCCTCCCTCCTGAAGTTCTTGTCTGCAAAGCTGGACAAATGCCAAAGCCCATCAGTGTAGGCAGAGGGGTGGAGAGAGTGCGTGTGAACCCCTGGCAGACCAGCAGCCTCAATGGGCCAGGGGCAGGCAGTGGATTCTTCAGCTGGTCATTACCAGGTCATAGGGTAGAGGTGGCAGGGTGCATTCCCTGTGAAGACTCATAAATCCTGGGGATTCTATTTTTCTGGGTCTGAAAGGCTCCCTTTCTTTGAGACCCCAGCCCATCACAATGGGGGCCTGTTCCCTTGCTGGGGCTGTGATTTCATCTGGAGGAAATGTCTCAGGATGGGGAGGGCCCTGGCCACTTCCTGGCCTGGGGCAGCCACAGAGCACCTCCTCTGTCTCTCTTCTCTACCCTGAGAGTAGACCCCAACAACCAAACTGTGGTGGGGTCAGGACTCTGCTTCTTCTTCCTTCCTAGACCCAGAGGGCTTCAAGAGCAGGCCCCACTCCAGCAGGAGCCCTCCACAGAGGTGTGAATGGGGTACCAGGCCTCATGTGGGAGAATCACTTAAAGGTACTCACTTAACAGGATGACTTAAGCAGTAGCTCTAAGGGGCCTCTTCCACCCACTATGTACATGGCCCAATTTCCCTGCTGATGACTCAGGCCTCTGGATTAAATACTGACCGTTCTGGGAGTTCCTCTTTCCTTTTTTCTTTTTTTTTGACTTTTTGAAACAGGGTCTCCCTGTAGCCCCAGCTGTCCTGGAACTCACCATGTAGACCAGGCTGGCCTTGAACTCACAGAGATCCACCTGCCTCTGCCTCCCAAGTGCTGGAACTACAGGCATGTGCCACCATGCCCGGCTCCTTTTTTCTTCTTTCAAGATTTATTAATTTAGTGTGTGTGTGTGCACACACATGTGTGCACACACATACCACATGCACAGGAGCCTATGGAAGTAAGAAGGTATTGGATTCTCTGAAACTGGAGTTAACAGGAAGTTGTGAGCTGCCATGTTGGTGCGGGGAACAGAGCCTGGGTCCTCTGCAAGAGCAGCCAGTGCTCTTAACCACTGAGACATCTCTCCAGCCCCGAGTTCCTCTTTCTAAAAATATGAACTTCTAGCCAGGTGTGGTGGCACATGCCTGTAGTCCCAGCACTTGGGAGGCAGAGGCAGGCAGATCTCTGTGAGTTCAAGGCCAGCCTGGTCTATAGAATTCCAGGGCAGCTGGGTCTACAGGGAGACCCTGTTTCAAAAAAAGACCAAACAAAACAAAATAAAACAAAACCCCTTCTTTTCAAATGCACATGGTATCTTCTCTATTGAAAACTATTTTGAGATTGGGGGTCTCAAAATTTATTTCATACTGGCGTCAAACTCTGTTGAGACCTTAAACCTCTGATCCTCCTGCCTCCACCTCCAGAGTGCTAGGATTACAGGTAGTGTGCCACCACAACCGGTTTTATGGCTTACACACATGCCTTACCCTCTCTGATTCCAGGTACTGACCCCTGAGTGGGAAGACACTCCCCAGCTGTCAGGGGTCAGGTGCATACAACCTGCCATCTGGTAGCAGGAACCTTCTGGCTAGGGAGACTCTCCTCACAAAGCTCTACATTCCTTTCCCAAAATGTCTCCCACTTCCCCCAAACTTGCTGTTCCCTGCAGAGGTCTCCCTGGAAGGGCCCTTTGGTTACTCTGTTCTTTTTTCTCCCTTGTACGTGCTACAGGTCCCACAACCCAACCTGGCCCGGGACAACCTGTCTTGGAGTTAACTTGCTGAACCTTTACGGCCTGCTTCTGCCTGGGATCAACTGAAAGTCTAGGGGATCCAGGGTTTTCACACCCTTACAAGACCCCTGCAGCCTCACTTAGGGCCCAAATGCCCAGCCACAGCCTGGTCAAGAGGACAAGAGTAGCCTGTTCTTTCTTAGTTCACACCCTCGAGGCTTGCCTCCCTAACAGCTCAGTGGAATGCCCCCCACCCACCCGAATGGCACTAGGGCCATGATTCTGCTTCTGTAAAATGGGATGTCACCCTCATAAGGCTGCAGAGAACAGATGGGGATCACCACTCTAAAGGGCTTGACACAGTCTAAGCATATCCTCAAGGTTTGGAGGCCACTGTAGAGGCAAAACACCCAGCAGCTCCTGGAAACTTGACATGTGACCTGTAGCTGGGTTCTGGGGCCTGGGAAGTGGGTCTGGGAAGGGGCTGCTTACTGCAGCACTGGCTTCTATGAACCAACAAGGGCAACAAGAAGCAGAGAAACCTGGCTGGGAACTCCAATGGGCCAGGACCGCTGCTGTGAAATGCCCCCAGACTGGACCTCATTCTCATCCTGAGATCCTGGGGCTTGACAGAGTCATAGGCAACAGGGCTCCTGGCTGGCAGTATAGAGAGCTCACCAAGGGAAAAGGGCACATTGGACCCTCTGATGGCCTCAGAGCTCAGGTCGGGACTGGTTGGGGGCCAGGAGACCACCCTACCTGCCTGCAGCATTGCCAGGGTGTCAAGAATACCCAATGGGGGACAAGATGACATGCCTGGGAGGCCTGTCCAGAGCCACCTCCAGCCCAGGGCATTTCTTACATGGCTGGACATGGCCTTGAGCATCTGGCCACAGAGATAGGCTCGAGAGCCAACCTAGAGGAGGGATGACAGCCAGGTCCAGGTCACAGGGATTCCTCTGACATCATCTGAGCACCTTCTGTGCCCCCAGTCCTGGGATAACTATTTTCAGTCATCTGAGAGTGACGCAGGGTGACCATTGCCCTCCATATCTGCATCTGGGCTCTGCCATCTACTGGCTGTGTAACCTTGGCCATGTAACTTCACCTATCACCTCAGTTTCCCTCATTTCTACAATAGGGATAGACAAGTTGCCAACTCAGAACTGCCATGAAGATGACGGAAGTCCCAATGAAATGGGACTTGTCACCCCAAGTGCTTGGCAAGTCAAATGCTATTTCTTCCATTACTGCTACTATCTAAGCAGGAGGAGGCTGAGCAAGTAGGCCAGGCCACTCGTACCTCCATATGACCCCACAGCAAACGCAGGACTATCAGGCTAGAAGGGCCTCAGCACAGACCCCAGCTTCATTTTATGGCTCATGGCTCTTCCTACAATGTCTATCCCAGAGATTACCCAGCTGGCCCAGAGTCCCTCAGTCAGCCACCCCATTCTTCCTCACACATACCTGGTTCAAACTCCCTTTTAACACTACAATGACCAGACTGTCCCAAGGGGAGCCTGAGCCCAGACTTCTCTACCCTGCTCTTAAGATGCATAGCCTTCACAGAGGCTAAATCCACCAAGATGCTATAGCTGGAGATGGGTACGGACAGAAGCATCGGCCACGTGCCACTTCCCAGTCATGGATTGGGGGTGGAGTCCCCTCCCCATCACTCTGAGGATGCATCGTCCTTGAGCCAGTTCCCCGAACTCCCATCCATCATCCTTGCCTGCTGGGGTCGGTGACGGTAATCAGGATTAGTCACACCCTAGAACTGCCAGGGACCAAGGGCAGTGTCCACTAGACAGACAGAAGGCCTTGGCCTGTCCAGGTAAGTTCAAACAGAAAGCTGGGGACAAACCAGTTATGCACATGGGAGACAGAAAGGCCCTCTTACATTACTACATATAAGGCTGTTACTAGGCAGCAAATCTGGTGGCCAAAGTGATGGGTGCCTGGCCAGGCCAAGAGGGTTCTTGCAGATCTCTGGTGGCCTGAGTGGAAAGCCCCTAGACCCCATGCCCATGATGCAGGACTGGGATGCATAACTGCTACTGTTACCCACTCTGTCCTCCATCCGTCTGGTGGTGTCTGTCGGTGCCAGGCACTGGGGTTTCTCTAGTCTTGTGAGGGGAATCTGATCTTGGAATACTAATCATAATGAGGCTGGGGCCCTTGAAGCCTGCAGATAAATGGTGGCCCCAGAGCACAGTGATGCATCCATCAGGCCCACCCTCAGTTGGGCAGGCTTGCCCTTGGGTCTTTCTTGCCTAGCTGGGCTGACACAGGACTCCTGCTCTTTGGTGCTGTCAGAGCACCGGGTTTGGTAGTGGGTGAATCCCACCTGTTCATCTCTTCCTCAATGACCCTTTAACCTATCCTATCCATTCTGGCTTACCCTATCCTATCCATTAGAAGGCTTAAACAAGAACAGCAGGGTATCAACCCCAGTAGCTAGAATGGGTTTGGAGACTGCAAAGTGGTGGAGGAGGGCGATCTCACTAAGTTGGCCACTAAGTTACTTCATCACTTCTAACATTTGAGTTGTCTGCAATGTTCTGCCCTCCTCATCTAAGCCTGTCACAAACTCATTTTTAACTGTCTTACCCGCACCATAAAGAAGGTATTTCACAGATGAGGTAAGGTGACCTGTGCAAGGCCCAGATCTCTACATGCAGTTCAAGGTGCAGGATCCAGCTGGCTATTTCTGAACTCAAGAACTGGCCTCCACCTTCTCTTACTGCATGGGCAGCAGGGCCTCAGGGATAAGAAGTCTCTGTGGTTTCATCTGGTTCCAAGTTCACAATCCCATGGCCCCATTCTACAGATGAGGAAAACTGAGCCCATCAGGAATAGGCAAAAGGTCCAGGGAAAGCAAAATGAGAGAAACACCCTGGCCTTGCATTCCAGATTCATCAGGCTATAGATCCCAATTTTACCAATGAGGAGACTGGGGTTAAAAGACATATTTGGCCTGTAGATCCCACAGGGAGGCCCAGCAGGGCTGGGGTTTCAAGCAGCCCAAATTGCCTGTCAGCCTTATTCTCGGGCTCATACTCCTGGGCCACTGCTCCTGAATCCCTGAGGAGGCGCAGCCTTGTCATTCTCCTTTCCAGGTCTGCAGCCCACCTGGGCAGAGTGGCTGAGGGACTGGCCTTTAAAAGCACAGGAAGGGAGAAGGCAGCAGAGAGAGTCGCGTAGGCTGAATGAAGGCCTGGTGTGCCACCAGCCTGTGCCTGGGTGTGTGCAACCCAAGTTAGGGGCCTGAAAGCTGTCACTTTTCATGAATCAGCTGTGCTGGAGCAGAAGGCAGAGCCAAGCCTGCCCAGGGTCAGGACAGCATTTTAACCTGAGAGGTCCTCACATGCCCGGCCCCCAGGGCAAAGGCAGCATGCCTGGAGCAGCTGGGCCAGGAGCAGGGAGCAAGTCCTTTGTTCCCCAGCCAGGGTCTGAAACTGAGACACCTGCCCCATTTCCACCCCACCCCCTGGCCTTGAAGGGTAGAACTTCACTCTCTCTGCCTGCTCGCCATTAGGGGTCCTCATCAAACCCATAGGTGGGTCTGCCTGTTCACATCTCATCACAGATAGGGAAATTGAGTCTCTGAGACGTTAGAGATCTAGCAAGGGGTGGAGCCAGGCTTTGAAGTCACACCGATCTACTGTGTTCTGATATAACAAGCTTGTGACCAGAGACCTTTCCCTATAAAGAGTCATCTAGGAGTCAGGCATGGAGTTCCAAGAAGGGGATTATCGGGAATCAACTCTACTATTAGGGTGATACCTATGGCCACCTGCATGGGACCAGACACAGTTCCAACAATTATTCAGTCACATGTTTACTTTTTAATTATATAATGTTTACTACTGCTAGATACAGTAGCCAGAAGTCAGAGTCCCTCTTTAAATACTTCTAAGCTCCTTTATAAAGTGGTAGTCTCCCCATTTTATAGATGAGGCAACTGAGGTTAAGTAACTTGCCCAAGATCACTCAGCTCAGGGAGCAGCAGGGCCAGGCCTGTGTGGCTCTGGAGCCTGTGGCTGTCCCTTCCCCACCAACCCTCACCAGGCTCCACTTCTTATTCTCACGCTAATTATTTTCCACTCCTCTACAATGAGAAGAATTTGCCATCTGCCACGGGCCCTGCCACTGACACCAGCCAACTCCCCAGGAATCAATTGGGGCCTTTTGCTTTCTGCTGGTTGTTCTAGGAGGGCTGCTGGCTGCTGGGAAATGTAGAAGGAGGGCCCCCCTGAGAGTTGTGGGGCCCTCCCCTTGGTGTAGGCTGGACTTGCGTCCCCACATTCAGTCCTGGGCAGAAGGGTTTCCCAACAGTGGGAGGACCCCCAGGCACAGTCCAGGCCAGGCTTCGTTTCTGAATTCTTCCTCGCCACAGGCCCCTCTCATGCCTATTTCAATGCCCTGGGCAGAGATGGCCTGGAGGGGCCTAGACAGGGGGTGATGCTGGCCTCGGATGGCATTCCTCCCCTGGGAGCTGGTGAGCTACTTTCCTCTCCACCTGGGGCTGGTGCAGGCAGGCGGCAGCAAGCATGAGGCCAGTCTCCTCCTGTCCTTCTGGATCAAGCCTCCAGCTCACTCTACTGGCTATTCCAACTACTCCATCTTTCAACTACACAGGCCTAGAGAGTTGTGGCTCCAAGGAGCAGCGGCTGCCCTTCCTCACCTTAGCTCCTAGAGCAGAACAACAACTTCTTCTTCTTCTTTCTTCTTCTTCTTCTTCTTCTTCTTCTTCTTCTTCTTCTTCTTCTTACCTAGAACTCACTATGTAGCCCAGTGTAGCCTCAAACTTGCTATGTAACAGAATGATCTTAAACACTTCTTTTTTCAATATTTTATTTATTATTTTATTTTATGTGTATGAGTGTTATGCCTGCATGTAGGTAAGTGCACCCGTGTCGTGCAATGCCTGCGGAGGACAGAAGAGGCTGTCAGATCCCCTGGAACTGGAGTTACAGACCATTGTAAGCTGCCATGTGGGTGCTGGGATTCGAACCCGGGTCTCCTGCAAGAAGAGTCAGTGAGCCATCTCTCCAGCTCCGGTTTTAACATTTCTGTTGGTCTGTAACCATCACTTCTCTGAGCCCTATTTGCGTACAAAATGGGATAATAAAGTATTCACTTTGTGGGGGACCATGAGGAACAGATGAGACCGTTCACTAAGTGCATGGATCACAGAAATCCATCTGCTCCCATTTGGGTTTATTCATCAGCTTCCCCAGTATGCATGCAACCTTTGTCTTATCACCCAAGCCTACTGCTGGGCAACAGGAAGTCCCTGGCTCTCTATTCCCAGCGGCAGACAGACCTCCATTTGCCCCTATCCTTGCTTGAGTGACCTTCTCAGGCAAGACTGGTGCCATCTCTGAGGAGACTACCAGGTACTGGCTCGTTGAATCCACAAATTGATGATGTGGTATCGTACAGGACTATTCTCCCAACAGAACTGCCACCATCTTCCTGAGTTCAGCTGTCCCTGCTTACGAAAGATCATCACAACTGGACTTGTAGACTCTTTATGTTCCTTCATAGAATGAGGGGCAGGGAGGGTCATGGGACCTTCAACCAAGTACCCAGCCACTCCTCCCAACCTGTCCTAATTGCATATGGCCTTGCGGAGGAGCTAGAGCATATAGGCTAGGGAGAACTAGGGAAGGGGCTCCAGCTATACAGCCATGGGGGACTCACCATCCATGCTGGGTACAGACCTTCCAGTGTAGTTGCATTAGGCCACCTTCGCTCCTGCCTGTAACCCCTCACCCATTGCTCTCTAAACCTAATAAACTCACTGGCTCCCCAGGGTAAACTTTGGTGGAACTGAGCTTTGGTTTGTCACTAGGTCCTTGTGGGGGAGGAGGGGGGGTAAGACAGTGCCTAGTTCTAGCAACAGGTGGAATACCATCACACCCACATGGGACAGCTTGGACCACAGAGCTCCTGCCCAAGGCTACAAGGCTATAGAGCCCAAAACCCACATTCTTGTAAGGAAGCTGTGTACCTATCTGTCTGGCAACTGAGTTTTAGGTTGTCACAGTGCAAACTCCTTTCTCCATCCAAACTCAGGATGCCCCAGGGGCAGAGTCCCCACTTATACTCCCTGTCCAGTCCAGAATTCCTCCCAGCACACTGCTCCTCCCCACCAGCCACCCCTCTGCTGGAACCACGTGCTGGGAGCTCTTGGCTCCCCAGATGGTCCCCCTGCAGGGAGGTTCACCAGCTCTCAGCTGTACCCCATTCTTAGCTCCTCAGAGCTTCCTGCAGAGGAGATTGTCAGTCCCTGGTGCTGGTGACACCTCAGAGAGGAATTAGCACCTTACACTTCATTAGGGGATCCCTAATGGGGCCTTTAATGAGGTGCTAAGTGCGCACATCTAGCATGACATTTCCCCTCTGGGGACCCCCATAACCCCCCCCCCAGGCACAGCCTACCCTGAGCCCCGTCCAGCCACACCTCCTTCAGGTGGTGGGCCAGCCCTTGGGTCTGGCCTGCTTAAGTACATGCTGCTCAAAGGTGAGGGAAAGCCTCCAGATGAGGAGCTGTGTAGGCCTTGGAAGGTCACCTCCTGGGCAGCATTGCCATGTAGGGCACAGGCCAGAGGCTCAGGCTCTTGGGTTTCAGCCACTCCCCAGGCATCTACAAAGCCAGTGGGATCAAGTGACTGCAACCAGAGCTCCTTCCCCAGGGGAGCTGGTCTGCAGAGCTCTGATGGACAGGAAGAACCAGCATCCCTGCCACCGGTAGAGCATGAGAGTGCTGGTGGCATCTGTCACTATCAACAACAGAGGCTGTGGCCCAGTCCCTTCCTTTCTTGGCTCTCCTGCCCTCTGTGCCTGGATGGATGAAGGATGGTAACAGTAGCAGGCAGGTCTCTTGGGCCTAGCATGCCATGTCATTCAAAGCAGCCTTATGCATCTCTAACATACTAAACCCTGTGCTCAAAAGTAACTGAAAGCCTCGGGCACTGAACCCCTCAGGTCCACTCTGGCTTTGACTTTTTCAGACAGCCCTGGGGCTCTGCTTAGGGGCCTGGACTTGTGGGACTACCACGGGTCTCTTCCCTTTGTCTGAGCCAGGTCAGAAAACAACTGACCTCAAGGCACAGTTTCTTCCACCCTCGGGCTCCCACCCCTTAGCAGGACAAAGCTGGACCCATCACAAATTACATGGGCCTCATGAAGGGGCAGGGCCTGGGAGGACCCTCCTGCTGGGTGGAGTGCACAACTGGACCTGGCACTGGTCCTAGAGCCTCTATTTTCTCAGCCATCCACTGGACCAGGACCTCGGAGTGTAATGCAGGGGCCAGCCACTTCCTATGATGAGTCAACAATCATTACCCCATCTGCAAACAGCTGATGATGATGACAGCGCCTCCCTCATGGGCTGTGGGGAGGACAAAGCCAGTTCAGAATTGTAGAGTGTTGGGAGCAGGCTCTGCCACTGACAGAGTGCTTGGTAACATGAGTTACAGACACTCAGCTCTCTGAAATCATTCCCCTTCTCAAAAATATATCATGGGGCTGGTGAGATGGCTCAGCAGGTAGAGATGCTTGCCACGTAAGCCTGATGACCTGAGTTTGATTCACAGAACCCATGCAAAGGTGAACAGAGAGAACCAACTCCACAAGGTCATCCCCTGACTTTCACAGGCATGTTGTGACATGTGCCCACCAATGTACATCATACCCACATAAAAATAATAAAGTTTTTAAAATAAAAAATCAGTAGGTCATACTTCCTAAATGCTTTTTAAATAAAATTAAAACTTCCAACCACTGGCTCTAAAGCTATCCACCAACTGCCTAGACCCTGTAGGTCCTGCCATTGGCATCAACACCCGATGAGCCAGCTCTGTCCTGTCCACAGTTCCCACCAAGCATACCTAGTCAGAGAGTCTTGTCTTCTCTTGGCTTCCTTCCTTCAGGTGCTCCTGTGGATAAGGTCTGAGAGGCTAACCTGGGTACCTTTTGCCAACTGCCCACAAGCTCTAGCTCTGGTGATGGGTCAGTTCAGCCTGTGGTACATTTTCTGCAGGTCTCTGGTGCATTGGCTTCACCTTCTCCGTTATATATAAGCTTCCAGGGAGAAAATTTTAGCTTGTGCCTGCTTCTGTCCTGGCCCGGGGTATGGGCCCCAGGCCTCTGAGCAATCCAGAGGCTGAAAATGAGAGGACGTGGGGAGGAGGGCACAAGCCTCTGAGATGGGGCAGCCCACGTGGGGCCTGAGTGGAGCCTATGGCCCACCTTGTCCTGGATAGGTAAAGGCTAGGCAGAGGCAAGAGCACAGCCTGCTGATCTCTGACTACAGAGTTTGGTGTTACCTTCCTTCCCAGAGGACTTGTCCTTGGCAGCCAGAAGTCACATTGTGACTTCTGTGGCTTTGCTCCCTTGGTGTGACAAGAGGTAGAGCTGGGGCCCCTCTGGCTTCGGGGACATTCTGCTGCCACTTAGCAAGGCCACCATGGGGCAGTAGCAGGGATCTGGCAGGCCTTGTCTCAGTCAGCCTGGGGCTGTTGCTTTTGGCTACAACAACCCCCTCCCCTAATGGTCCACAGTGGGTCAAGACAGGCCTGAGCTGACCCTCACTGCCAGAGGGAGGTCAGCAGAGACACGTATACTGTCTCCAGGGGATGAACCTTTCAAGGAAAAAGCCAGTGGCAACATGCAAGAGAGCCTGGCAGGGCAGACCCAGTGCTAATGGGATGCCCATCTGGGGCTGTCAGGCCAGACAAGGCCCTGGCAACACCAGGAGAGGCAAAGGCTCCTGCCAAGCTGCGAGTGGCACCTCTTCTCCCCCAGGGCTCAAGACAGCAATGTGACAAGCCCTGCTTCCTCAGTAGGCACAGTCCTTCCATATGCAACCCAGGAAGGCTCTAGAGTGGGGGAATGGCAATGAGGGGGGTCGGCCTGCGTCATAGCTCGTGCTGGCTTCTCCACCCTCAATGGCCGCTGGCAGCTATAAATACCACTCCGTTCTCTGGATGTTGCAGGCGGTGACCTAGAATCGTGGGCTCAGAGGCCTCCTGGGGCCCCCTCCCTGCTTGTTTCAGATACAGTCTGCCTGACCAGACATCCTTGCAGCCGGGAGGCTGCCCCCAACAGAAGCAGTGGCCAAGACAGGAGCAGGGCCTCAGCTAGGCACGGGAAACCTCAAACCTGAGGGATAGAGTTTTGACTTCCAACCCCTGAGTTTCCTACGACCAGCATTTCTACTCTCTTCACAGGCAAGGGGTTGATGTCAGGCCCTGGCTAGCCTGAAAAACACCAAAGAGACACAGGTCCTAAGGCCACCAGCTGCCTGAGACCTGCTGCCATCTCACCATCTACCTCAGCCTCTGGCCTTGGGATCTCTCTGGAGCTGGAGGCTCCAAAGCCACTGGATGCTAATTCCTCCTCTCCTAATTCCTCTGTGATTCTTGGTTCAATCTGGATTCCAAACTTGTCATCACCCTGGGAGCCTCTCTGGGACACACTCTGCCTTGACTGTAGAGTGCTCAATGGTTATTCAGACAGGCCCTCAGTGATTTCCTCCTTCCACCTGGTGGTCTAGCTCTAACGAAGACCTCCCCTCTCAGGAGCCCAGGCCTGATTGGCCCAGGAACACAGGACAGGAGCTAGTCCCCAGAAGCATGAGAACACAAAGCCTCACAGTGGCAGGGTTTGGTTCCAGGATCCCCAGTTTGAGGCAAGGCAGGCTCCAGGAAGGCCCAAGCACAAAGCAAGCAACAGCTGACTCTGGGGAGATCCCAGGTAGTGTGAGTACAGGTATGATCAAGTCAAGAAACAACTGCACGCATCCATCCTCTACCTACTGGACTAAGTGCCCACTATGTGCCAGGGACCAGGGGGTCAGGAATAAAGAAGAGCTGACATGGGGTGATGATTGGCCAGGCTCCCATGGGGTCTACAGTCCAAAAGGAAAGAGTCTGAGCTAATCTTCACATATGACAAGGCAGAGCAGTCACATAGGCTAGGCTGCCTGGAGAGCATGGAGCTGGAGCTGAGTCAAAGTAGACAGGTCACAGGAGGAGGCAAGCACAGAGCACACACCTCAACAGGAGCCTGTGTGTGGAGAAAAAGAGGGTAGAGCCAAGACCAGATCATCAGGACAGGAGCAAGAGGAGGCTGAAGGGAAAGACTGGTGGTGGGATGGGTTCTTGGCTGTGGTGGATGTGATGGTGGAGGATGTAGGTGGTCCAGATGGAGAGTAGCATACAAAACAGTGACAGGCAAGATACAGCTGTGAAGAGGAGGGTACTTTCAAGGAAGACCCCAGTCCAAAGCTACATATTTCCCCAAGGGTTCTGGTTCAGACTAATCTTGACTCAGGGTAGGCTTGTATGTCCCCAGGGCAGGTACCACTCAGAAGTGGTCATTGGATTCTGTTCCCAAAGTTTACTTGAGGTTTGCAGCATTTCCCCTCAACAACTGACTCCTCATTCTTTCTGCTACCCAGCCCTGACCATGATAATGACCATACAGGGAGGCTTAAAGCAGGAGGAAGATTCAGGGCTGATGTAAACCCCTCACAGAAAGGGGAATGGAAAGCAGATCTGTCTATAACCAACCATCTATCCACTTATCCATCCATCCTTCCACCCATCCATCCACCCACCCATCTATCCATCTACCCATCCATCCACTCAAGCATCCATTCATCCATCCAACCATCCAATCATCTATCCATCTAATCATCCATCTATGCATTCAAGTATCCATCCATCTACCCACCCTCCCACATTCATCCATTCGTCCACCTACTCACCCAAAATATCCATCTATCCATCCACTCAAGTATTCATTTATATATCCATCCTTCCACTACCTTCCACCACCATTTCTACTCATTCCACAATACCCATCACACTAGAAAGTGCTCTTCTTCCACCTAGTCCTGCAGGTCCTGACCTCTGTCTGCCCTCACCTCCTCTCATGCTGGTTCACCCCGTTCCCAAGTACGACCAACCTTTCCAACCAACCCTACCCTCCCTTCTCCTCTTGTCCCCCACCACCTATCTCTGAATGCTTGGCTCCCTTGGATCATTCAGTTCCTAGGCCTGACCTGTCTCAGGTAGCTCTCATCATCACACAAGTCAGTTGCATTTTCCTCTCGGCACTCTGTACCTGTACCACCTAGTGCTCTCTAGAGTATTGTGTCTCCCCTACCAAGGTGTGGCTCCCCAGGAGCAAAGGCCTGTTCTGTTCTCATCCCTGCTATGTCCTTAGCACCCAGCAAAGGTTTATCCAGGTGAATAGAGCTCACCAATTTCCTGTAGACTGAAAGAAGAACCATTTCTGAGCAAGGCCCAAGGGACAGAGATAGATGATATGTAGGAGCAAGTACAGAACAGAATCCAGAGCCCAGGGCTCCTGACAGCTAGTGGTGGGCTTTTTCCATATCAGCTGATGCCAGGCAGCCAAAGCCCAAGCCAAATTGCAGCAGGAACCACACAGGATCTCACACAGGCATCTGATAAGTGTGCCATGAGTGGGGTAGGAATAAGCATGGTGTCTTCATCCTAGGGAAGAGGCCTGTGGTAGGAAGGAGATGTTGAGTGATCTGCTTATAACAGCTCAGGCAGGTCCTGCTGTCTATGGGGCTCCCCAGCAGCAATAATCCTGGTTCCCCTTCATTTCCCAGATCTATGCTCCAGGTCTCCCTGGGCATTTGAACAAGTATGATTTGTGCCACCTCTATAAAGCATCCAGGGAGAGGAGAAGAGCCTTAAGGGCTTTGTTCTAGGGACAAAGTCAGGGGGTAGTGCCCTCTCAGGTGACAGAGCCTGTGGCCTATGGCTGAGTCTTGGCCTGACTAAGGATACAGTGGCCTAGCTGTGAACAAAGAAGGGGGCCTGGGGAGGATTTTGTCTCTGAGACCCTCAGGGTTTATGGAGGAGTGGGGACTGCCTTGATGGCCTCACTTTCCTTCCCCTGTACACCCAGTTCCTAACATGTGCATCCTCTGGCTTGGGAATACAGCCCCTTGAGATAGGGCATCGGGGTCAATTGCTGCCTTTCTCAGAGCTTTCTCTGGGCCCCCTGCCATTCCCTGAGCATAGATGAGACAGGAGTCACTAGTATGACCAGCTTTATAAGTCCTCCATTTTGAAGGCCATCAAAATGAGCTCATTCAAATCTAATACTCCATTGACTCTGTGTGACCTGGGCAAGGCTCTAAGCTCAGGCTCCTCTTCACATGATGAGGACAGGAACAGCCACTGCATCCCTGGCCACTGAGGAGAGGAGTGAGACCCTGGACATTAAGCCAGCTCTCAGGATGCTCACTCTGCCCCCTCCCTGGGATCCTGACCTGCTCTCTACCAGCTTCCTACAAGGAGGTGCTACAACAAGTCCCAGTCACAATCTAATACTCCCTCAAACACACCTACACGCAGATACACCCTGCCATGGGATGGGAGGGGGCTCACCTCAATTCTCTTCCTCTGGCTGGTCCCATTACAATCCCAAAAGAGACCAGAGGAGGGGTACAGGTGAGTCTTCACCCCAACATCTTTCTCAGAGGCTAAGGGCTGAGGGAGGGCAGTGGGTGGGTATTGGGCCTAAGGCTGGGTAAGGGCTGATCTGAAGTTCCTGTGGCCCTTAGTGCCAGCCCTTCCCTATTGTCTACACAGGGCCTCCTCATAGCTCTTCTGGGGCTTTGGCAGGATGCATGAGATCACGTCTGAGAAGCGTGCTTCAGTGTGCTTCAGAAAGAAAAGGCAGGAGGGATAGAGGTGAGATTGTGTATTAATGTGTTTGTTTTATTAGCATTTCTGTTGACTGCAGCAGCAGAGTGGCAAATGCCTGGGGCCTGGGGTCAGGGAACTGGGCTGGAACTAGGCCCGACCACTTAACAGGTATGAGCAAGTTGCAGCTTCTTTGAGCCCTGATTCCCAGAGAAGGAGGATGAACATCTGACAGATGCTGAGGCAAGTGCAACACAGACCAATCACCTTACCTGTAAATAAGAACACCAGCCCTGGCACCAAGCTGTGTGTGAGTGGCATAGAGTGGGCATCATAATGGCCCCCAAGTTGGCTGACTCTGTTAGTCTCCAGGCTAGGACCCCTTATCCCCATCCCTGAATCAGAGAGACAGGACTCTCTCATCCATCCTGCTTAGTCTTGGGGCACCTGGGATCCCCCACAGCTAGGGCCCAGAGGTTGTCTCTGCAGGCCAAGCTGCCATCTCACCTCCAGCACATGGCTGAACTCTCCCAGGCCAGCATGGGAGTGACCAGACACCCTCCTAAAGCTGTGCCCTCCTAGAAAGGCTGTGATCAAGTCAAGCGAACAAGCTCTCAGTTTACAAACTCTTCACACACAAGAGGCATAGAACAGCCTCTTGGTGACAGCCTATTTGTCTTCATGGCTCTTAGGGCAGGTGACGAGAGTGACAGAGAGACCATGGGCCCCAGCATTGACTTTGCTAAAGGCAACCACACTAAGCAGAATGGAAACTCAAAGGTGGTGTTTAGAGTCCCCTAACAGGACTGAGCCACTCCATAAGCCTCCACAGGCAACACTGCAGGGAGAGAGGTGCCAGGCTCCTTACTTGACCAATGCAAGCCCCACCTTGGGCTGCCAGCTAAGGGAGAAAGGGGGCACCTCACTCCTGGAACACCAGATCAGTCACTGGTTACCTAACCTGTTCCCTTTGACCCTGGGGGCCCACATCACAGCTTCAAGAAGACACTGTGGATGACCTGTGAGTCCAGGGAAAGGTGCTGCAAGGTTAGACTCTAGTGAGGCAGGTGCAACACTGGAGAAGTTCAAGTTCAAGTTGCTTGGGCTGATTCATCTGAAAGGGGGTAAAGGGAAGGTCAGGGACAGGATGGCTTGAATCAAGACACCCTTCCTGCCAGGAGGAAGGGTGGGGGCCTGCAGATTGGCTGCTCCAGGAAAGAAAGGAGCAGATGTGTCTGCACAGGGCTCCTGGCTCTGGCCATGTGTTCCTCTGTCCCAGCCACACAAAAGTCCCATTGATGTTGCCCCTCACCCCCATGCCCTGGGGCCAGTGCCCCAGAGCAGGGCTCTGGGGGCCTTTCCTGCTCCTAGCCGACAGTCCAGCTGTTGCTGCGGCTGCCACTGCTGCCCAGGCACGCCAAGCACGCCAGGCCCGGGCAATGCAAGGTCACATGCTCTGCGTGGGTGAGGCTAGGCACTGCTGGGATGGTGTCAGGGACCACAGGAAGGCATGATGTCGATGTGCAGTGCAGGGGCCTACAGAAAAGCTGAGTGCCCAGATGCAATGCCACCTGCCTGCTTCCCTCCTTCAGGACCGCCCATCTTCCAGGAGGGCAAATCCTTGGGCAAACAGTCAGACAGGTGCAAGAGGCACAGCAAAGGCAGGGCTGGGAAAAGTAAACAACAAGGCTTCCACTCTGCCAGCCTCTGTCCTGCTGGACTGGGCTCTGGTGACCTTGCCTATAACAGCCACTAGTGTCCCAATACTGGACCTGTAAAGGGTGAATGAGTTGCCTCCCTCCTGTACACTCCCCCAGAGTGCCTGACTATGAAGTGGGGGAGGTAATAACAGGAAGAATGGGCAGGGCCTGAGGCCTCCAAACTGGGATCCTGACAGTTTCCTGCCACCCACCTCGCCCACTACACAAGTTCCTACAAGTCTTGTCTAGGGGACAGGGTAAGTGACCCCACAGGAGACATGCTGGAGAGGGGCAGGCTGACTTGGGCTTGGAGTCCACTGAAGAACTTTAACCAATCATGGGGCCTTGAGCCAGAGATGCCCATGGCTCACGACCTTGGCAAGGTTAATAGGATGAGGCCTGTGTGGGAGCACTCAGCCTGTGTCTGGCAGGTGAGGGGATATTCTAGACACACTTGTTCCCCTCCCTTTGGCTATTGGGCTATTGAAACAATAGTCCCCAAAGAATTAAAATTTCCCCAGGAATCGCATGCTGGGGGAAGGGAAAGGCTGAAGCCTAGCGCCAGCCAGAGGAGTAATGTGCCTTCCAGGAAAAGATTTCACACAGTTCTAACAACTTATTAGACCACTGCTGCAGGACAGACTGGAGCAGAGACAATGTGGGTCGATGATGGGAGGGACCACACCTTGACCAGGACTGCTTCGCTATGTATACCTCTTGTTCTCTATTTAAACCTGAACATCATAGCAGGGAGCCCCACCCCAAGATGGGGTGGTCACGGGATCCTTTTATCTCTTCCTCTTCCTCCCCCTTCCCTTCCTCATCCCCTTCCTCCTTCCTTCTCCTCCCCCCTCCTCCTCTCCCTTCCCTTCTCCTCTCCCTCCCCCTCCCCTTCTCCTCCTCTTCTCCTCCTCCTCCTTCTCCATGGTGTGTCCACACTGAATAAATCACCTTTCTCTTTTTCACTATTATTTGTTTCTAATTGGTATACTGGGGACAGAAGGTCAAGCTTAGCTTGTTGGGTCTGCCTCAGTTCAGGCTTTGACCCTAACAAGTCCAGTAACAAGCACTGGGTTCAGCACAGACAAATCACTCACTATATGGATGCTTGGCCTAGCGCTGCCTGTGGGTGTGGGTGGGCTGGGGGCAGGCTGCAGAATGAGAGATAGTGCTGTAGGGGTCTGCCCTCCAAGGGCAGAGGCTCCCCCAGCTGTTCTTGGAACCCCCTGGGCACAGTGCCAATATCTGACTGCTGAGCTGTGGCTGCAGGGCCAACCAGGAGGAAAGGACAGGCCATATCTACTCCACTTTGGGGGACTGCTTTGCTGGCCTCAAACCCAGGGCAGAATTCCCACAGCTGAAAGAGACCTGTGTCACTCTTTCTGGAGCTTTGGCTTTAGGCTGACCCTAACCCCAATGCAGATAGAAGACAGGCTATCTTCTCCTGAAGTGAAGAGCAAGTTGAGTGGGGGCAGCATGATCTTCCCCTACTCTTGCGTGTACCCCAGCCTCAGTTGGGCGCTCCGCACACAGGGCTCTGCAGGCCTCCGTGCCTTTGCACACTCTGTTCTCAGTTCACCATGGTTTTTCCAACCTAGCTGTCTATAGAGCTCTTCAACTTTACCAGGTTTAGCCTAAGCACCACCTCCTCCATGATGTCATTGGGACCCACCAAGCTCCTAAGTGGACCAATCAGTGCCCCTGCCCATTCTGGGCTCCCCGGCAAGCTGGGAGCTGCTGGAGGGCAGGGCTGCACGCCTTGCATCTCCATGTCCTTGGCACCCAGTACTGTGCCTGGTGCCTAGCAGCTGCTCAAGAAATGTCAAACAAAGCTCCAGCCCGGCTCCCTTGCTCCCCACAGATCACACTGCCAAGCACATTTGGCCAAAAAGATTCAGTTGGCCTGCAGGAACCAAAGTAAGGCAGCGTCCCTGAGGAAGCAGGGGGAAGGAAGCAGGCGGCTTCTGCTCCTTCAGAAAGTGCCCACCTTGCACGCATTAAGATTGACCCACAATCAGAGGCCGCTTGGGGACTAGCAGGCTGCCTCCTCATCGACAAAAGCAGAAACCAAAGTTAAGAGGGGGTGAGCAAGGGAAGTGCACCGGAACTGCAGGGAGAAAGGCAGTTGTGGCTGCCATCTGCTGCAAGCAAGATGTTTGGAGAACACGCACTCCTCGCACTCCTCTCCTCGCTCTGAGGTCTCCCAGCCAACTTGGGAGGGTGGAGCTGCCCCACTGCAGATGGGAGTGGGCCGCTCAGCCAAGCTTAGAGAGGCCACTGAGAGGTGCTAGGGCCCAGTCCTACCCACCGAAACTCTGTGGCTATGCCTGCCTGACCTTCTGATTCCTGAGCATACAGGGCCAGGATGCCAGTCCAGGACACTGCCTCTTCTAGGGAGCCCTATGGACTTTGGGGAGTCAACTCCACAATAATGACACTGGTAACTGAAACATTAGGGAACAAGGGCAATAGTACCAGCTATTACCTACTGAGAGCCCAGGTGCCTGCCTGAGTCTCTTTATGGGAACTGCCAGTCATTACCTCATTTCACCCCATCACTCCCATGGGAGGAAGACACAGAGGGCCCAAGTAAAGGTGGTCAAGTCCCTGCTCCTCCCTGCAGAGGAACCTGGCTACCTAGGGTCCACTGAGACAATGTCCTGAGATGCTTCATTGTTCTTTAAAGCTTAGGAAGTAATAAACAGAACACTTCATGGGAAGGAACTTTCTGGGTCATTGAACCACCTACATTCGTTTGAGGGAGGTAGATGAGGGCCAAGGATTCAGAGACCTGCCCCAAGTCACAGGAGCTCAACAGTAGACAGAGAACAAACCCCAAACCTCCCCCTGCAGTGCAGGCTTCTGCAACCTTGACCCACCCTGGTTCAAGGCTTGCCTCATCTTCCTGACCTACCACCCAGCTCTATACAAGCAGCTTAACACATTTTCTTTAAAAGAGAGCCCCTTAGAGAGACCAGGCTATTAGCCCATGGGGAAGAACCATTGCAGCTGGGGCCTGGCTAGTGCCTTATGCAGTCTGTGCATGTTGCCTGCTTAGGCCATAGCCAACTCAGCCTTAGTGCTCCTGACTGCAGTGCTGGGCTAGAGTGAGTGTCAGGTTAGGCCCAGAAAGCTGGGCAGGGCTGGGCCTGCCAGCCATATTCCTACCTGGGACACCTTACCCTGTGCCTGGCCACAAAGGAATCAGTGCAGCCTATGAGCCAGATGTGCTGTGGGCATTCCGACACCACACTCATCAGAGACTGGCACTGGCATCTGGCCAATGACATGGCTACATTTCTCATCAGGCCAGGCAGGTGGGTGCCAAGAATGAACCATGCCAGGGTGCCCCCGCCAGAGGCTGCTATTTCCTGCTACTCAAGCCCAAGAAGACAGGGGTAACAGGAAGGTGGGGATTCTGAGACCAGTCACCCAGAACTGTACATCTCATCCCACCCCTCAGCTCACCCCACACAGCACTGCACCCCACGTAGCACTGCTGCCACTGCCCCCACAGGCCTGCTAGCAAGCCTCACACTCCAATGCTGTCTGTTCAAACCTCCCCCCAACTGCCCCCCTACCCTGCTGTAACTGCAACACCTCCGTCCTACTGACTATTGGGGGAGGCCTGAGGACAAGCTCTGGGCATGTGAGCCCCAAGTAAACAGGACCTATGTGGGTCTTCTAGGGAGACAGCCTACAGTGTTCCCCTTTCTCCCAGGGGTCCTTGGCCCCAGCTAGGTCACTGGGCTGACCCCACTTCCTCCCTCTTAATCTTCAGCCTGGCTGCTCTGTGTCTGTGAAGTGCCTCTGAATCAATGGCTTCCCTATTTTCTGGCCTCTTGGCAGGGGCAGGTCAGGGAAGGCCCAGCAATCTCAGAAGCTTAGACTCCTTCCTCTCATGCTGTGAGGTCGGGGTGATGAGTTCTATGGCTGCTCCAGGGTGGTGTTCTGACTCCGCCCCATTTGCCCCATCTTGGGACTGAATGTGAGTTGCCGTCACCACTCAGACACCCTCACAAATAACTCCTGCCTCAGCAGAGGCACAGCTAGGCCCCGGGTGAGTCAGCCAGGGAAATCCCGGCACCAGCACCCACCGCTGGAGAGGCTCTGCTGACACCTACGAGTGGGGCATCCATCCCCTCTCACAGAGGGCGAGAGGAACACCCTGGGCTCCCCCACCCCCATTTCCTGCTCCTTGAAAGGGGAGCCAAGCAGGTGGGGGCGGGGAGAAATCACCCAGCAGAGAGCCTGCAAGACAGGACATGTGGCTGCCCTCCTTGGGCCTCTGACCCCTCAGGCTTGGCACATCAATGAAGAAGTCTCTACCATGTACCCTCACCTCCAAGTAACCTGCTTTCCAGGGTCTTGGCACTCTCACAGCCCCAGAGGGTGAAGGCATGGGCACCCTATCTCATTCCTAAGGGGCCTCTTCCCTGCCAGGCCAGGATTCCTGCTCTGCCTGAGCCCAGCACTCTGTGTGCTGCTTTGGACCCCAAAAAAGCCAGGAAGGAGAGAGGACTGAGGCCTAGGCTACAAGTCTACTCCATTCCTTCCCAGGAGGTGAGACCAAGGCCAAGAAGGAAGTAAGGCCAGGAGAGAACCCGGCACAGAGCCTTGGCAAGGTATCCTGTCCCAGGAGAAACAGGACAAATGGCTGGACCTGAAAACCCACCAGACCAGTTGGTGCTAGTGGTCACTGGCCACCTTCTGCCACATGCCTGAGGGTACAGAAGAGATTGTTGCCTTTTAAAGCTGCAGCATCTTGAGGTAGGATGTCCCCTAACAATACTCCATCCCTTTTTGGCCTGGCACTTGCACAAAGAGGCGTAGCTGCCTCTGCCCAGGTGGGGGCATGAGGAGGAGATGATGTTCTGAGTAGGCTCCTCCCACAGCCTCCGGTGGTTCAAAGTCCAAGGCAGGAGAGCAAACCTGTGGCTTGGGAGCTCCCAGACCAGGAGGCACTGTCCACATTCAGCAGGACCTCAGGATAAGCTGTGGTCCAACCTCCAGGAGTTCTTAGATAGATTGACAAAAAACCCAAGGTGGGCCAGTACGTACAGGGTTATAATGCAAGGGACCTCCAGATGGGGTTAATGTTCAACCAGGAGACAGAGGAGGACTACTGGAAGGGTTGACAAGTGGACAGAAAGAGGGAGGGTACCTGCCTGGCTCACCTTTCCTTCCCTCATCCCACCCCAGGGCCAGGTAGGAGTTGCACCTTACACATGGCCTGCTCAGTCAGCAGTAGCCTGTCTCTCTACTGCTGTCCAAGAGGTCTTCCCCACCACCACCACCCCCTTGCTGAGCACCACTGTTAGCTCCCCCAGCCTGGTCTGGGCCACCTGCAGAAGCACCTCCTGTGGGCTCCTGGGCTAGAGGACACATGCTAGAGAGAACACAGAGACCCAGGGGCTGCTCCCCCAGCACCTCAGGGGCACACACATGCTATTCCCTAGGCAGGTATCGGGGACCCCCTCCAGGCGGGCCATGTGGGTAGCAGGAAAGCTCCCGTCCAGGTTTCTCCAGCCCCCATCAGCTTTGATCTTCAGCTCCAGCTGGGTTTCCTCTTTCCTGGTTCTTCCTGAAGCCTGGGCCTCTTGTACTTCCCGGGTAGGGAAGTGGGTGGTGGGAGAGATCCAGAAAGCCATCCGCTACTTTGAAAGAAGACTGGAAACATGTGTCCACACAAATCTCCTGGGTTTACTTAAATGTCTTTCAAACAAATGACTAGAATGGCTTCCCCACCCCCACCCTCAACCCCTGTACTGAGCCACTCAATGGAAAACAGTAGCTCAAATTGCTGAGGCTCAGGGCTGCTGGGCTGCTGGGCTGCTGGAAATGGGGTCTCAGACACAAAGTCAGGTGGCTGGGCTCTTAGAAGGCAGCTCAGGCCAGGAGAAAAGGCAGGGCAGACCCCACCCAGGAGCTTCAAAGGGCTCAGAGAACTCTGATTTCAGGGTTAGGACAGCTCCTGTACCCCTGAGTTCTGCAGTCAGTAGGTCATACAGCCTCCCAGCACTTGCAGATAGATCTCTATGGCCACAGGCATGCAGGGACAAATAGTCCCTGCTGAAGTCCTTGTGTAGAGAGCCATGTCTTAGCAGTCACTTAGACACAAACAGCAGCTGGTAGTCAGGCAAGTTCTTCTCTGGCCAGAAAACCAGACAGGAGCCTGGCATGGTGGCACACGCCTTTAATTCACCAGAGGCAGGGGGATCTCTGTGAGATCGAGGCTAGCCTGGTCTACATAGCAAGTTCCAGGCCAGTTGGGGCTACAGGGAGACCCTGCCTCACAAAACCAAACCTAAAAGAATTTTTTTTAAAAAAAAAGAAAGAAGGGCTGAAGAGATGGTTCACCGGTTAAGAGCACTGGCTACTCTTGTGGAGGACCCAGGTTTGATTCCCAGCACCCACATGGTGGCTAACAACCATCCATAACTCCAGTTCCAGGGGATCTGACACCCTCTACTGACCTACTTGGACATTGCACAACATAGGAACACTACAAACATGCAGGCAATACACTCATATATATAAAATAAAAATAATAAATAAACTATTAAGGGGGCTAGAGAGATGGCTCAGAGGTTAAGAGCACTGGCTGTTTTTGCAGAGACCTGGGTTTGAATCCCAGCACCCACATGGTAGCTAACAACCATCAGTACCTCCAGTTCCAGGGGATCCGATGCCCTCTTCTGACCTCCGTAGGCATTGCATACATGCAGGCAATACACTCATACACATAAATTAAAATAATAAATAATTTTTTTAAATTTAAAAATAAATAAAATAATAAAAAATAAAATAAGAATGAAAGAAAACCAGACAGGGGGTAGGAGTGGGAAGGCATGCGACATCTGAACAGAACTACAGGTGCCTGGGGAAATGAAAGTTTAGGCCTCTGAATTTTCACAGTCTTATAGATAAGGACCCAGAAACGTACACTGCTTAGCCCAAGATCTCACAGCTTTGGGCTTTGCCCTGTCCTTGATAGCATTCCAAGCCTCACTCACTCAACCATTACTTCCTGAGCATGTTCCACATGTCAAGGCTCAAGAGTTCAGATTTGGGCACCTAGGTGACACCCTGGTAGAAAATGAACTACTCCCTATAGCCTTGCAAGCTAGGGGTAAAAGGCTTTTGGGCTGTCTCTCTCCACACTTTCCTCCTGTGTAGCAGAGAGGTGCCCTTATTATCACCAAAGAAAACCAAAGCACAGAGAAACAAAACACACAACAGTAGAACAATGTGAAGGAGAGTGAAGGGACCTGATGAAGGTTGCCCCCACCAGAGGAGCAGAGTCCTAGCAGAAGAGTCTGCCAATAGCTGGGTGAGTCCTCTGTGACCCTGGGACCTTGGACCAGGCATGTTTATGCCATGTTTTCCTTCTCACTACAAAATTATGTCCTTTATGGAAAACAGGAACCACCAAGAAAAAGAACAAATGAGAAGGCTGCCCAGATCCTACTAGGAAAATTAACTATGAACAATCCACTAGCCCTTCTTTTTTCTAGGTCCAAACATGGGGTGTGATGGCTAATGTTGCTGCCTGACAGGATCTAGAATCACCTATGAGACAAACTCCTGGGCATGCTTGTGAGAGTTTCTAGATTGGATTAATTGAGGTAGGAAGATCCATTCTAACTATGGCAACACCATCCCATAGGTTAGAATCCCAGACTAAATACAAAGGAGACAGTAAGTGGACCACCACCATCCATTTCTCCCTGCTTCCTGACAGGGGATATAATGTGACCAGCTGCCTTAGGCTCCTGCTGCCATGACTTTCCCACCAAGAAAGACTGTACCCTTGAACTGTGAGCCAAAAGAAACCCATCCTTCTTTAAAATGTTTCTGTCCAGTCTTTTATTGGATCAATGAGAAAACTAAAGCATGGGGCTGCTCTGTACCTGCCACTTCTCTTCACGGAACTAGAGAAGGTGAATTTTTTCCTCATCAGATGGCTTTCCACCACCTTTCCTTAATACACCAGAATTACTGTAGTTTACTCACCTAGCCCCCCACTGGTGAACAGCTAGGTTGCTTCCCTCTTCTTGCTGTGAGGAAACCCCTGAAACAGGCCTAGGGAGAGCTGCTCCAGACTCCAGGCTTGGATGGCTGGCCCATGCCAGTGCCTGTCTTCCTGACAGAGTCACTTCCTGACGGAAAACTGCATAAGGTTGGGGTTGAGGGTAGGGGTTCTGTCCACAGCTCTTGGGCAGTGAGTGATTCCCAGAGCTGTGCAAAGGTAAATGACAGAGCTGACTGATAAATGCAAACTCCCAGGCCCCCAGTCGGCAATTCCGAATCAGAGTCCAAGGTTGGGCACCAGGAGTCTATATGTTAGCAACTGACCCCTGGGGATACTGATGCTAGAGCTGACCCACCTGCATTGAGAGAGAGATCTTGCTCTAGAGAGTGGGGCCCCAGTAAAGCTGCCACCTGAGCATGCAAAAACCATACCTCTAATGCTGGGCTCTTCCCATATGCTGGGCTCCATCCCAGAGAAATCAGATGGGGGAAGTACCAAGTTTAAGTCTATTCTCCTGCCTGTACCAGGGAGAGGTTGCAGGTTCAAGGCTATATTCAGGAGCACTGAGTGGTACCAACATGGGTACCTCTGCAGGTACTGGGCAGTACCTAGACAGATCATCCCACTCTGAGGGTCACACACTGTGCCCTTGCCACTCAACCTGTGGTCCATGACCAGTAGCAGCCCACTGCTTGTTAGCAACTCAGCTTATTAGATATACCTGGCCTGAGCTGGAGTCTTCATCAGCAAACTCCTCATATAACACTGAGTGTCAGAACAGCTTGCCTAGGACAAGCAACCAAGTGCATCCCATGTCTTCCCTCCTAATACTCTCAGAGGTCCCTTCATTCCCATTTTAAGGGCAGAGAACTACACCTGAAGCTAAATGACTTGGTTAAGGACTCAGAAGCTACAACAGGGAGCCAGCCTGTCTTAACCCCACACCAGAATGCTCACTACTCTTCAGGGGTCCAGTTCCATTCCCACCTCACAGATCAGCTGCAGCTCAGTTATAGTCAGGGTCTCTGCAGTGAACAGGAAGTCAAATCAACTGTGCCGCAGCCCTCCTGGGACAGTGGAGTTGGAGCTGACCCCACTGTCTGTCTGGGGCCCTGTGTCCTCCTGGCCCATTGCATCTGCAGTCTGCAGCTCAGAGCCAGGGTGGAGGTCTGGTCTCCAAAGCCTGCAGTCTCTGCAGACACAGCTGGGGGCAGGAAGTAGGATCTGGGGCGGAGGAACCAGGAGCTCAGTTTGGTCTGAGGACATTCTTTCTTCACAGCCAGACCCAGTTCTGTGTGCCTTTTGAAAAGGAAGTAGAGAATAGCTGTGCTCAGCCCAGTGAGGCCAGCCTCTTTCAACGTTCCAGTCGCTGCCATTTCCAATTACAACTTCAGAGGGCTCCTATAATTTATACATCCCAGGATGCACTGCTCCAGCTGCTTTTATGATGGGAGTTCATTACACCATTAAGGCTAAACTTTTATAAAGTACCAAGCAGGTGGTGGGCTAGGCACCCGGCTTAGTTACCACTCCTGGAAGCCTACTGAATGGGGTTCACCTGAGGAAGGGAGGGGGTAGGCTCTCTAAAGGGACCAAGAAGCAGAGAAGGCGGCTCCCAAGGAGCCCAGAGCCTCCATTAGCCTGTTTATTAAACTGCACAGTATAGCAGGCAGGCAGCAAGGAGAACAATTTGGAACAGCTCAGCAGCACTGGCAGGGGGCATGCGGGGTGAGAGGAACCATCCTGTGTGAACCTGAAAGGCACCTGCCAAGGCCAGGGAAATGTGGGGTCTGAGGAGGGCAGGGCTGGAGCCACAAGGTAGCCGCCAGCCAGTGACAGCTCAGCCTACATGTGGGGTCCTCCCATGTCTCCCCGGTGCACAGTGGGGGCAGCAAGAAGGAACAACACCTCGAAAAGAAGGGCCAGACAGAGAGGGGCAGCAGTGACAGGGCCTCCAACAGATCTCCTGGATTTTCCAAAGAAGATGAGGTGCTGCTCTCTACATTTGCTATGAAAGGCACTTGAGGTGTCCTTCTTAGTGCCACGGGAGAGTCCTGAGCACAAAGTTGGGGGATGAGTGTCCACAACATAGAAGTTGCCAAAAGTCTGCATTAAACATGTCCCAAAGCTTGGAACACTTTAAACTGGGTCTGGCAGGAAGGACACCCCAGGAAGTGTGCGTTGAGGCTGCTGTCAGAGCTATAATATGCATTCATATGTCAGCCACTAATAAGATCCATGAAAACTGGTAACTTTTCTCTTAAGCTTCCAGCTCCACACACAAAGCCTAGCACACAGTAGGCACTTAGGTCAGGAAGTGTCCCAGGACAAATGGGACGTTACAAATGGCAGAACTAGCCCCTGCTGGAAGTCTGGCCTCAGTCCCTGGGAAGTGGCAAAGGACAAATCCAGATCTTTTTAATGACAAAACTGAAAGGACCCTAGAGAAGAATGCCCTGACTCCACAAGAGGCAGGAGTCTCCACGGCTGGTGTTCTCAGTACCCATTCACCTGGCCTTCTCTCTCACATCCTGAGAGATCAGGGAATTGTATCTGGGACTTCAAGCTTCAGGGGTTGTGCTGTAGTGCCCCTCTTTTTCCAGTTACTGCAGAGGCTGCCCAGAACCCAGGCTCCTGGGCTAGAGGGCTGAACTCTGGTTTGTTAGCACTGTGAGGCCAAGCTGTGAAGCCCAATCTGGCTGGCAAGCCACCATCCATCATCTACAGCCCCAGGGCAGCTGGAGGGGCCACACAGCTTTGCTTACAGGAGCTCTGAGAGAAACTGGCTTCCCCAGAGGCCTCAGGAGAGGAACATTAGACAAAGGAAAGAGCGGGATGGAAGGGATGCCAAAGGGAAGAAAACCAAACTAGGAGAGGGACCAAAAGGAGCTGGGGGCTGGGAAGGCCAGCTTCCGAGAGGGCTGGGGTATGAACTGGGTGAGATGCTAGAGGGAGCTGGCAAAACAGTGCCAGTTTGGAAAAGAGGTCCAGTTTGGAAAAGAGGTCCAGATGCTGGCAGGGAGTGGAAGCAACAAGGGGCCCAGGCTGCACCAAGGGACGGCACAGGGTTTTCTAACTTCAGAGGAGCCACAGCACCAGAAAAAGGGGGTCTTGTTAGCCTTGGCTGAGAGAACAATTGAGAGAGATGATCATGATAGTTATTGATTGCACTTAAGCAGTGCACACCTGTCATTCTGGGCCCTGGGTGGGAATTCCTATGTGGGTCTCATTTGATATCAGTAGGCCACATTCCAGGAGAGCCACACCTCACCCCAAACCTGTTTGGGAAATGAGGAAACCAAGAAGTCACTTGACTTGCCCAAGTAGCAATGGACTCCAATGAAGCTCTGTCTTTATTCAGGGCCCATGTCCAAAGACCTATGCTACGCTGTTTTAAAGCAGAGTCAAAGCACTTGGGGGTGGCACACTCTTGGAGGCAGGAAGTCTCTGGAAGATGATGAAACAAGCAGGTGCCACCTAGGAGGCAGGGCATTTGGGGTTACAGGGCTCTGCACTGCAAAGGCCAGGATGTCCCCTTAGCCACCAGGCTAGGGCTGCTAGCCATTCTGCAGCCTGTGCAGAAACTGCAGCAGGGCAGCTGTCCCAGGACAGTAGAGGCGCTGCATGAAGTGGGAGTAGGCTCCAGGGCGTGCCAGGGGAGCCTGATGTAATCCCAGCCTACAGAAGGCGGAAACTTGGGAAGTGAAATGAGTCGTCACCTAACGGCAGCCCAGCCATAGCTTTCCGATGAGCGGTGCCAGGCCTGCCTCACCACCCCCCACACAAGTCAGCCCTCAGCTCTGCCCTCTGCTCTGGGGGTCTGGGAGGAGCCATGTAGAGCCATGCAGAGCCCCGTGGCCTTCCTCAGAGAGCTCCAGCCAAGCACTGTGCTGATTGGCTCTGGGGAGAGCTGATGAGAAAGCAGAGGATTCCTAGCCGACGCCCTGGGAACAGTGCCTGGAGAGCCTGGCAGTCTTCTACTTCACCCCCATCGGATGGATGCAAGGCTTACCTTTGTACCAGGCTTCTGCTTGCTGTAGGGAATGTAGGGGAGATCTAGGCAGCTGCTCAGTGAACTATCTTCCTTCCTCACTAAACCCAGCCTGAATCAACCTACTTTACTATGCGCATGGGAGACAAAGGAGGGGAAGCAAGGCCCAGAATCCTGGAGAGCCCCTGCATTTTGCAAAACTAGGGCCCAGGACAAAAGGGGACTCAGGCACTGGTCAGCCAGCCAGGACTGATTCCCTCTCTCAGGACTTCCTGTCCCTCTTCTGGTACCACAAGGTTCTGAAGCAAGTTCCTGGCAGCTGGTATACCATAGAATTCTCTCACAGTCTGTCTGAGTAGCTTGAAGGGTGGGAATAGACACTTCAGTCTGAGTTTGTGTGTTCAGCCTTAAGCACTCCTGACCTGCATGCCAGGGACATCACACACACACACACACACACACACACACACACACACACAGAGTCCTAATCTTCAGTTAGCATACTGTCCTCCCTAAGTTCCTCTCTACTCAGCATCGCCTTTGAACATGGGGCAGCCAGGATAAATATCATTACTGCTGGTGTACAAACAGGGCAACCGAGGCTCCGAATGGACAAGAAACTCCTGTATACTTGGGTAGCAGAGCCAGGAACAGAATCCAGGCCCAGCATTCCACACATTTCATGTCTCCAAATCACCCATCCGATGGGAATGGGCACTCTTGGTCCTCACAGCAAAGGAGGGGCTGATGCAGGCCAGGCTGGAGACAGGGGTGTTGGTTAAACAAATGCATACTTGACTAATGGAGAGAGAAAAGCATCTCAAGGAGACTCAGGCACACACTTTCAATTCCTGGCCCTGCCACCTCTCAGCTGAGTGACCTTGAACAGGTTTCTAAACATCATCCATAAAATGGGTGCATGCCACCCGTCCCAGGAGTGGTGAGGATGAAATAAACAGAGAGTGCTCAGCCTGGTGCCAGCATCTGTGCTCTGCAAATGTTTCATCACTAGTTCCTCACTCCTCTGGGCAGACATGGGCATATGAGGGGAGTCACACATGCTCTCAGGGGAGAGCTAGGGCTCTCTAGATAGACTATGGTCCATGGAACATGAAGAAAAGCTTGTGTGGGGCTGGAGAGGCAAGGCTGGGCCAGGTCATGGCAATGAACCCAAGCCTGTTCAAACCTTGGCTCCCAACCTGGTCGTCACATGTTCCTGAGCAGGTGAATCGAGCTCTCTAAGCTTCCTGTAAGATAGAAACTGCAGGGATGGGGTAGTGAAGGGAACACACGCTGCAAGGAATAAACAACACCCTGTGTTTCTCAAGTTGTCATTCACAAGATGGAAGCTACTGTCATTGCTCTTTGGAGATGGGGTCTCTCTAGGCAGCCCAGCCTATCCGAAAACTTCCTACAATGACCAGGCTACTCTCAAACTTGTAGTGATGCCCCTACCTCTGCCTCTTGAGCTGGATTCCCAGCTGTGTCTCACCACACTGTTATCTTCTGACTGAGCAAAGCTCCCCGCAGACACATCCTGGTGTCCTCCCTCCAAGTGTGAAAGGGTTGACAAAAGCCAAGTGCCAGCCCCTGTCCCCAGAGGGACTGAGGTACCATCCGTCCGTGGAGCCCACCCCTCACGTGCCCAGTCCATCAGGGCAACCAGAAGGGGGAGGTGCAGGATGTATGGTACGTCATGAAGGGACATCAATAATGAATTAACCACAAGTGAGTCCAGGAACATCAATCATAAATTAATTAAATGGTTCCATGAGAGATCGTGACAAGGGCCTACTGGGGATGAATTAGTACCAGAGTTCTGCCTCAGCTTCCACAGTCAAGGCCACCTTCCCCAGCCCCTGAGGAGACTTGGCAGCTCTTTGGCCAGGAAGGCCTGCAGGTGAGGGGATACTTCTTGGGAGCAGCCCGCCAGAACATAAGTGTAGACATGCCCTGTTCTCCTTCCACCCAACCCCCAGCTCAAAGAACTCTCCAAGCTGAAAGGGTTTTGATGAAACTTCCCAGAATAGTAACCTCCTGGGCTGAACTCAGGCAGGCGAAATTTCAAGGGGTAATTTGGTGAGAAAATGATAAAAACGCCTGAAAACAAGTGCTAGGAACAGCAGAAGACCTCAGTGGGCCTCTGAGATGAGGACAGCCTTGAGGGCAGTGTCAACAGCCTCACAGGGATCCTTGAAAGCCCCTCGCTTACACTCTGGCCTGGCACCACCCTGCTGGGAGCCACCAGCTGAAAATCACAAGGGAAACACATCTCAATGGACTGCAGGCCACACACAGCCTCCAGGCCTGCCTCCTGTTCCTTCCCCGTGCCCATCACCCAGAGACCAAACCCACAAATCCCAGGGCTTCAACCTCCACCCCCATATGCCATGAGGCTTTCCATCTCCCCTTCACACCCAAGGGGTGCCCCATTCAAGTCCTCTCTCCTCGGCTTCTACAGCCCTGCCCCTCAGTAGCATTGGTACCTGTGCCTCTTCCTGGGGGGTGGCACCAGGACCCACATCCTCACTTAGGACATTTCAGTGGTGACCACGTTTTCCACAGATGGAGACCCAATCTCTAACACTATCCTTGTGACCCTGGGAACCCAGCTCTGACCTTCCAACCATGGCTTTCACTGCTTTGGACAGCTTGAAGAAAATGGTCAGTAGAAGCCTTCTCTGCCACATTCACCACTGTAGTCCACCTTCCCACTGGTCCCAAGAGCCCGAGTCAAGGGCCAAGACCACCCAAGTGTCTCCTAATCAAGCAATTTGAATTACTTCCCCTCATTTGACCTCCAGAAGCAGCACTTGCAGAAATTCACCTGGTCTTTGAGTAGATTTTAAGCCTTGACAGCAGAATCTACACCTTCCACACTAGGATGCCTAACTTGTCTTCATGAGCCGCTCTGACCCCAACCCACAGTATGGGCTCAAGAAGTAACTGCCACTGAATCCAACAGAGGTAAGGTGACACTAGTGACAGAGATACAGAGTGGCCCTGCCATCCCCTCATCAAGTCCTGAAACCTATTAACCTCTGGGGTGCTAATCTATGCACGGAATAAACAAGATCACGACATAAAACTTTTGAGTGGAAAAGTTTCTAACTGGACAGTATAAACCCTGACTGAATGTGGGCTCCATGATTTCTATCACAACATCCCTGCTGACCAGGCATTATAAGGTGGAATTCTGGTTTACGATCCCCATCTTACAGATAAGAAAAACAAGGTCTAGAAAGGTAGCTGTATTCAAATCTAGATTTGTCTGCCCTCAGACTCTAGAGTCACAATATCCACAGACTACATTACTTGGACTGTCCCCAGCTGACCCCCAGGTGCTATGGGAAGGACCTGAGAGGCAGGTATGACTTGCCCCCAGGTTGTGTACATATAGGAATTTGAGGGCCAGGGCTCCTTCTAAGGAATACAGAGAAAGCAAAAGGGCTCCCCTGAAGGCACCATCATAGGACAGATAAAGCCCACCCTCCTGCCCTCCCCATCTAGAAGGTTGCCCCTCTCAAGCTCTACCGCAACAGCCCATTCCAGACACCCACTGACACCAGGCCAGCCAGACACTGGAGCCCACAAATTCCCACGCCACCAGCCGCTCACACCCCCTCAGCCCTCACTTCCCACAGACACAACTTGCAGGCACACGTGGCTCCACACATGTGTCATCTCTGAACGGCCCTGTGGTGGAAACAGCCCTGCCCTGCTCTCCTCAACCGCAACCTGCTAAACGCCCCAAGAAAACCACACCTTCAGCCTTGGCTACGGGGATCCTTGTCACATTACCGCCCCCAGATTCCTTAGCAGCAGAAAGGTCCCCACCAAAAGTCAGCTTCCTAGGTCATGGAAAGCCAGGCATATGTAGACACTTCCCCCTTGCAACTTGGCTCAAGGAGGTATCAGAAAGGGAAAAAGAATCCAGATAAACAGTTTCCAGCCCTGCCCGCTGGGGAGGCAACCACATCCTCCTATGTCCTGGGCTCCGCAGTTCTGAAAGATTCATCTTACCCTGACCACACACTCATTGATACTTCCCCCAGCGCTACTTGCCCAGTCCACTGGAGTGTAATGTTAAGCTATTCTGGTGAGAGACTGGCCCAACAGGTGATGAAACCCAGAGGTTCCCCCTCTGGTCTGGGAAGACAGAGAGAGGGCCCAGTGGCTTCCAGAGACCATCCCCGCCTTCGGCTGCAGCAGGCCCACCTGGGGCTCCCTGCTCTGGACCGCAACCTCCGGTCAGCAATGTCCAGATTCCCTGGCACCTCTCAAGTAGAGCAGTCAGGCATTGTGATTTATGGGGCAGCCAAGGAAGGAAAGGTTGCCAGAAGCTGAGGAAAGCAACTTTTGGAGAAATACAAAGAGAATGGGGATAGAGCTGATGACGAATTGAGAACCTCAGCTCCAGAGGGCGGCTTGCCCTCAGTGTCCACTCCTCTTACCAGACCCTTGCCTCTGCTGATTCTGTCAAAATCAGCATCTGTGCACAGTGACCAAGCTGGTCACCTGCCTAGGCTTTCTACTGTCCTCAAACTCTGATGACAGGGCAGAAAGCTCAGCTCTGCTTTGCGGGAACAGGCCAACTCCTCCTCCCAGCATCTTCTGATCTACCCCGCCTGCTGCCCAGCTCCACTGTGCAGAGTCCCAGCATTCCAAGCAGATGGCAAGGGGTGGCTGGAAAGGGCCCCAGAGCCCCAAACCATAAGGCTGAGCCACAAATCAGAACAAATAGGCGGTGTGGAGGGTGAGCTGAGGGGACCTGAGCACTGAATATTCACAACAGGGAGGCTGAAGGTGTCCTCATTAATGGACCTGTACTTCAGAGCGCTTTCCAGGCAGGAGTTTGCCAAGGGCTTCCTCTGGAGGTAGAAATGTCCTGCAAGGAGCATGTGGATGGCCTGTGATGCCCCTCATGCCAACCTGGGAACTGCCAAGGAAGTACTTGCTGTACCAGACTATATCTAAGTGGGACAGGTTGAGTCCCCCAGCATGGCAAAGTCAGCTTACCACCCTTCCAGGCCTCCTTATACCTATGGGGTTTGACACTGCAGCTTGAACATAGGCAAAAATTTTGTGCCTCAGGGAGCAAACTTGTGTAATGGGTTCCTAGCTGTGGCAGACACTCACATAGATGCTGGAGAAATGGGCATGGGTTCAGCAGAAACAGTCTTCCCAGCACCAAGACTCCCTCTGTGAGGTCTATAATTCAGACCCTTGAAGCCCCTTATCAGAAATTAGCCTCCCGGTGGTCAAAAGCAAAGCAATTTACAGCTTCCCTCGTCTTCCCCACCTGGAAAGGGTGTTCAGCTAGTAGGAACCACATCCAGATAGATGTCCTGGGACCGCTCTCCATATTAATCCAGCCCAAAAGCACCCTCTGAGGGTACCCGTTGCCCCTTCTCGTCCTCCGTGTATCCAGAGCATCACCCACTATTCTCACTCCCTTGCCATCCAGCCTCAACGTCACTCAGCCCTGAGCCTACTTTCTTCAGGCCATGGCCCCCAGAATGCTGATGTGACTGCTCCCCACTCCCATTCTCTGAACCAGGAGCCAAGGGAAATTCTCAAGAGAAAACACACACACTTCCTAAGTCTCCCTCCCACACAGGTACCCTAGATCTGTCAGCCACAGACACCTCCCAGCCCTTCCCAAATGATGAGGGGTGTCTGCAGCCCAAGCAAAAGGCTTCCTCCTGTTAGGGCCACTTCTGCAGAACTCCAAACTTGCCAAGGCCATGATCAGAACCAGAACCATCTTCGGGAGACCCCGGGGCCTGGTTCCAGCTTAGTAGCTGACTCACAGTGTCAACAGATCCCACTTACCCCCACCAGAAGCATGTACACTCCAGGCCTCTAATTCCCTATGACAGGCCCTCAACCTTAAGCTCTCTTCCTCCCCAGTCAGAGTCCTTGCCTCTGATTCCTACGGCCTCCTATCTCCTCTCCTGGTCTCTACCTGATGAGAATCTTTGACCTTTGTATAGCCTCTCACTGTTTATAGAAGCTTCCACGTGCAGAGTCTCCTGTCATTCTCTATGACCCCTGAGACCACTGTGTGAATGGCTACGAAAGTTAAGTCACCTATTCAAGGTCACCCAGCCAAATTCAAGTATTCTGGCTCTAAACACAGTGAACAATACTCCAGCTTTAGGCAACTCAGCACGGCTCCCTCAGATGAGGGAGGCTTCTCCAAGCACCCATGTTAGCAAATGAGCACCCACCCCACCCTAGTCTCCAGTACTCCCAGCTTCATCTTTTTGAACTCTTGAAAAAGCCTTTCTCGGACCCCAAGCTCAGGCCTCTTCTTCAACCCGCATGCCTTTCCCCAAGAGACCCACAAAGTCCTGAAGATGTCTCCCACATCCCAAGACTTCTCTGAGGGTCCCCAAACTGCCCCCTGTGAAGTAGGACATCATGTAACACTGAGTGAGACTCTCCCCTATAGCTTCTCAAAGAACTGGTGCTACACTAGCACACTCCCAGTGGCCACAGAATCATCTTCCCAGCATCCTTCAAATGGTCCTCTGGACCCAAAGATTTCCAAGCATCAAAGGAGACAACTCCCAGATGCTCAGGAGCAACTCCATCAGCCCAATGAGAAGGCAGGGCCCAGGGACCATAGACAGATAGTGTGCCACACGGACCCCTGACCTGCAGGCATGGGCCACCTCTCTACACCTTCCTGACTCTCATGTGGTCAAGGACAAGGACCACCAGTAAGAACCACCTACTCTTCCCATCTTTCCCAATGTAGATGTATTCACAAGCCAGATATAGGTTAGTACCTGGACAGGTCTCTGTCTAGCAGCATCAGGAACCTCATGGTAGAAGCATCTGTGGTGTTTCTCATTCTCCCCCATCATCAAAAACACCAGCCTTCCTGCCTTCTGCCCTCAGTCCAACGGACCCCAAAGACATTAAAACTGAACCCCATAACAGAGGCAATGCCCTTCCTGGTCTGGGTGGGAGGGTGGGTATCTACCTTCCTATCCACCAGGGTCTGAGGGTTACCAAGTCTCCCCTCACAGTGCCAGGCAGTCCCCCTGGCACTGTGCTGAGCCAAGGCTATGTCTCACAGCTGGGCCAGAGGCACCAGTCATGCCCAGGACATTGATTCTTCAAGCCCCTGGGCCATCATTCCAGACCATCTCAAGCCCAAGGCCAGAACCATCCCAACATCCAAGCAATGGCAGCACTTCCTCACACCCATGCCCAAGGCACCGGCTGGCCACCCACCCGAGTGCTGCTGTGCGCATCACCCACCTGTACAGAGGGTACACCCTCCTCACACCTGGGCGGCCACCGCCACACCAAAGCGGGGGTGAGTCTTCCTACACCCTCGCCGGGAAAATCACACCCTCGTGCCGGATCCACGTTGCCCACGCCCGTGCCACGGGTGTCACCATCCCCACAGCGGTGGCCCGGCGCTCTGCGGACCTCACACCTGCCACGGGCGCCCGTGGCAGTCGCACCTCCGCCCGCGGATCCGTCGGACCGGCCACCGCGCGCCCTGGACACTGCCCAGCCCGCCGCGCCGCTCGCTGTAAGCCCGCGCCGGGGTCCGGCCCGCCGGGCCCGCGGCCCCCCTTACCTCCTGCCCGCCGCAGGGCTCGGCCCGCCGCCGCCGCCGCCGCCGCGACCGCCACCTCCATCCTGGGCTCCCCAAGGCCCCGATTCACTAACGCGGCTTCCGCAGGGCGCCGGCGCGGGCGCGAAGGCCGCCTCCGCCCCCCGGGGGACGCTGCGTCCTTTACGTAAACCCCACTCCGCCGCCAGCGGTGACCATGGCGACGGCCGTGGGGCGGCAGCGCCCCCTGGCGCCAGGGAGGGGAGCGGCGCCCAGGCCCTAGCGGGCCGAACCTTTGGCCAAGCGCCGACCCCGCGCGTGGGGGCGGTGGGCGCCCGGCTGTGGCCTCGGAGGGGGCTCCGTGGGCAGACAGGAGGGGTTGGACTGGTGGCCCCGCACAGGGCACCGGAGCTGCCTGGTTGCCCTCCTCCTTCAGGCCCCGCGTGACCGGGTTTAGCGTGGGAGAGGAAAAATAGCAAGTAGGATCACCCGAGAACTGGTTCATTTGGGGGGAGGAAGGAGAGAGAGAGATGAGATGGGTTCCATCTCTTTGGGGTGATGGAGAAGCTCCTTGAGGAGTTGGGGGCCCGCGTGTCCGCCCTTGTACTCCTCACCTCCATTGGTACCTTCCTGTACGCCCAGCATTGTGCCGGACAGCCGAAGGGGCGCTTGGTCAATTTTGAATTTCTGGTAAATGAAGAAAATCGCTCCTCCTGTTCTCCTTCACACACGCCCATTCATTCACGCTGCAAGTCGCTTAACACGCCTTCCTGAAAGCTGCTTTTTAGCAGGGGCACAGCTATGCTGGTGTGCTGGGCTGAGCCTGGGGAGTGGGTGGGTGCCGGCCTCCCTAAAGGAGCTTGGGTCGCTGTGGGAGGCAGATGCGGGAATTGACTTCACGTGGGGGACAAGCTGAGAGGTACAGCTGCACAGAAGGGTCTTTCAGAGAGTCAGAGCTGTGTATCAGAGGGGCCACTGGGGCAAGTCTTGGGTGGGAGTGGGTCCACAGGTCGTGATGACTCAGCCAGACTGGCAAAGGTCCAGTCATCAGAGGCCAGAAGTGGAGAAACAGCCTTAGGGCACAGGGAAGCCTCTAAAATGTTCCCTGGGTCTAGTTGTCAGCCCCAAAATCAGGTCAAATGGCTGTGGCTCAGTAGGCGTCAGTGGCCACCGGTGGAATATGAGATGTGTTTGTAAGGCAGTCGGGCCACCCCGGAAGATTGCACAGACATTTGGCTGAAAGTGAAACCGCAAGTCCAAAACAGACCTTCCTTTGTTGCAATGGCGCACCTTCCCAGATCATTCAGTATCATCTATGTTTAGTTCAAAGGCAAACTCTGGCTTAGGTGAAGAAAATGGGAAGTGGGGCAAATACTAGGTGGAGCACCTCAAGGAATTCAAGGGGTGGAACTCCCCAATCTCAGGAAGGGTCAGGATCAGGGAAGGCCTTGAGGCCTTCTTTCTAGATTCTCGGGATTCAAACAGCCAGACATAATGTCTCTTTTTAATGTTTCTATATGTGTGAATGTTTTGCCTTTTTGTATGTAAGTGTTCAATGCCTGTAGAGGCCAGGAGAGGGCGTCAGATCCCCTGAACCTGGAGTTAAGGACAGTTGTGAGTTGCCATGTGGGTGTTGGAAACTAAACCCAGTTCCTGTGCAAGAGCTGCCAGTGCTCTTAACTGCTGAGCCATCTCCTGAGCTCCAATATCTCTTGCTTCAAAGTTCCAGATTCCTGGAAGACAGAATCATATTGGTCCTGCAGATCATGGTGCATCAGCCATGGCCAGGGCAGAATGGTGCTGTGCAATACAAATCCACACTTCAGAGTTCTCAAAGGAGAAAGTGTGACCTGTGGGGCCATTCCAAAAATGGCCTACTACAGTCCACCCCTTAGCTGTTGGCACACACGAATCCACACATGTCCTATGTACACACATGTTCACACACACACATACACACACACACACACCTTTCATCCCATTCATGTATTTGTCCTCCCCCAACTTGCACAAGGCTGCCATCTATCATCCAAGTTCCTCAAGGGGATGTCCATTCTTCATTAGCTGCTCCAGCAATTCCCATCTGAGCATTCCACAACAAAATTAAAAGATACATTAACCAAGACCAACATATCCTTTGAACTCGACTCTGTGTGTGACATCAACATAGGAATGCACTCAACATGCAGAACCTCTAGCCCTAGAAGCTTAGCCAGATCACAAAACCCTCAGGGGAGCTGTGTGTACATGGGTAGTTGAGAAGCTGTGCTATTATGAATACTGAGGGGAAAGGGAAAAGAAAGATAAGAAAAATGGTTTTAATTGTGATCATTCCTATAGAAAAAGACAGAGTCTAGGGATGTTCCATGCTTAGCATGTGTGAGATCCTAGGTTCAATCCCCCCCCCAAATAATTGTGGAGAAGGAGGAAGGAAAGAGAGGAAGGAAGAAAGAAAAAAGGAAAGAAAGAAAGAAAGAAAGAAAGAAAGAAAGAAAGAAAGAAAGAAGAGAAGAGGAAGAAAGAAAGGGAGGGAGGAAGGAAGGAAGGAAGGAAGGAAAGAAGGAAGGAAAGAAGGAAGGAAGGAAGGAAAGATGACAGCACTGGTTAATTATTTAAGCTTCAACAACTCCAATCAGAAATAAGGAAACACAGGTAAAAGCTTCAGGCACTATTTTTGCAATTGGCTGTGCCTTCTTTCCTTTTACTCCCTCTTCTACTTGCTGCCTGTCCATGTCTCTTTAACAGACAGGCTGACCTAAGTCTTTATCCTTTAAGGCTGAGTCTTCAGCAGTACAAAGTGAGGACCCTGGAGTGTCCTTTCCCTGTGTGTGTGAAAAAGAAGCTAAGATCCCTGACTGACAGCTGGCAGACCCAGTTTCCAATTCAGTGGAACCATGATTGTGCCTCCTGGTGGAACTGTTGCTGCCTTCCAGAACCACCAGACAGTCAATCAAATTCAGATCTGCCTACATAGGAACCATACATCCTGATGAGGGTGGGAGGCACTGCCATCACCTCTCCCAGAGTCACCTCTACCTGTCCACCTCTAGTTAGTGTGTGTGTGTGTGTGTGTGTGTGTGTGTATGTGTGTGTATATGGGGGGGCAGATGTTGATGGTGGGTACCTTACCTTATTGCTGTCCACCTTATTCTTTGAGACAACGTCTCTCACTAAACTGAAAGCTCACTGATTCACCAGTGAGCCCCAGGGATCCCCCGTCTCTGTCTCCCTGGCATGTTTACAGCTTTTTACAGGTCATGTTCAGCTTTTTACATGAGTGCCAGGAATCTAAGCTCAGGTCTTCATGCTTGCATAGCAAGCACTTTACTGAGTCTCTCCCCAGCCCTGCCACCCCTGATATGAGACCCTGTAACAGAAACGGCCACAAAGGTGGCTGGCTCTGAACACAAACTCCTTGGAGTCCATCTTGGTGTCACTCCAATGCCATGCTTAGCTGTCTTTCAGAGTTCCTTCTGGCCCAATTTGATCAGGTGTCCTTGGAGATGGTCACCAGGGAGCGGAAGAGCTGAGGAAGAAGACATGAGCAAGGGCACCAGACCAGTGATAAGCTGTGGACTGGTTCTGGTCCAGCTGCCCAGCTGTGTTCCCTGAGCTCTGTGCCAAATCCCCGTTCTGGCCTCAGTTTCCCTCTGGGTCCCGGTGGGGATAATAACATGGCTCCTCCTCCCAGGGGGCTGTGCAGATTAACTAATTAATGAGTGTGACATCGCCTGCTTCCAAAGGGGCTGATTAAATGCTGGGTGTTGTTATTAGAAGCGATGGAGGGTGTGTGACAGGCAGAGTCAGCTGGAGACAGATCTGCTCCCCTTTGCATCCTCCCCACCCCCTTCCTCTGTCTGCCCCACATTCTGTAAGCTGAACATCTTGCAAGACAAAACCAAGATGATTTTTTTGGCACCCCCCCCAAAGACGACATATAACTTTTGCGCATTTCCCCTGTGCTGGATGGAATGTGAGTCACGGCCAATCTTCATAGTATAATCTGTCTCCAACAGCTGGCATAACTGTACCCTGCCTCAAACTCTCAGCTCCCAACAGCTGCAGACAGAGACAATTTGGCCAGTGACTGCACAGGGCAGAGTTGTTTGCAAAAAGAAAGATAGCTACAGAATTTCTGAACTGGACATCACCTCTGTATCTCTGTGTTTTTGTATTGACTCTATTGCCCCTTGGAGGTAGGGACTGGGTGATCTCACCCCCAACACACACACACACACACACAAAAAAAAAAAACCAACATAACATACACACATATACACACACACAGAGACACACACACAAAACAACATAACACACACGCACATGCACACACACACACACACACACACACACACACACACACACAGAGCCAGAGGGGGGAGAGAGCCATCAAGGGAATGGGTTAGGAGAATCCAAAACACAGAGGGTTTTAAAGTATACAGTATCTGTTCATGGCTGAGGGGAATATGATGACTGTAACTTAACTTGGATGCAAAGTATTGGATAACTGGATGAAATCACAACTCTGGGGCATGGTGACTTTGCAGTACCTAGCCCTGGATCCCTGTAGCTGGTATGAAATCATTGCCAAACCCCAGCTGCTGGGTCTTCCACCCCTGAGTGGCACCTTCGATGGAAGTAGGTGGGAAGAAATCACTCAGTCCCACTACCAGGTAAATAAGCCTGTTGCTGACAACTGAAGAGGGGAATATTGTTTATCCAAATAACACAAACTCAGTCAGCCTGGGGAGGCTGGAGCAAAGCTCTGGAGGCTGAGCTGTGAGACTCCCACAGGGAGAGAGACTAGCAAGTTATGAGGTCTAAGAAACATATATGAATTGAAGTTTGGGGCACCTGGAGCCAGGCCCCAGGTCTGGATCATACTGGGCATCTCCAGGTAGGATTTAAGACCTTCCTGCCTCTGCACCCAGCTGCTGTTTATGCACTGAAGACCTTCCCCCTCCATGTCGTCCTTGGATAGCTGCTATAAAGTAACAGAAATACACTACAGGGGCTTGGGCCACATGGCTTTAATGGCACCAGAGGGACTGGAAGGTCAGCCACCATTGAGGTATGCTGAGGTCCTGTCTAAGGGATACGTTGCTTCCTCCAACTAGAGGGGAGCTGCCAGCCCACATCTTTGACCTAAATTAACATAATTTGTTGCCAGTGGCTCAACTGGTATATTAGAGGAAAGAGGGTCTCAGCAAAGGTAGTGATGATAGATGCAGTAGAGGAGGTGATCCTGCTGTGGTTTGGCTGGTGGGATGGTTGAGATCTGATGCCTCCCAGGGGCAAGGTCCGGGAAGTTTCTCCACTCCAGCCTCATCTCCAGCTCACTTGGGTATGACCAGAACTTTCCCCTGAATGACCAGATGACTGGGAGATCCTCTCATCTCATTAAGTCAGCCTGTTTGTAAGTGTCTGTTCCTTGGTGGGCATTGTAGTAACTAGTTTTTCTCCTTAGGGCACTGGGGAATGACGGGAGTGTAAACACAGATGTCTCAGGGGAAAGTCTGTATGCTCACTGACTGGTGTGATTCATCTATACTTTCTGGACACCAAAAGCCAGAGTGGAGAGTCTGGCTTCTAAAGGGTGTATATCGGTCTATCCATTCACTCATTCTTCACTCACTCACTTTCCTGCTCACCTACATACCCACCTATCTGCTCATCTGCTTGAGGTGTTCATTAATCCACCCATTAATTCATCTATCTATCCTTCCTTCCATCCTCAAACCCACCTACCCACTCATCCATTCACTCTTCCATCTACTCATCTACCCTTCCTTCTAGCCATCCATATATCCATCTTTCTATCTATTTATCCTTCCTTCCACCCATCTATGATATATCCATATAACTACTTCTTGAATTATGTGTTCTTTGTTATTCTTTCTAAATATTTTCCTTTTTGCATTTCTGTGTGTGTGTGTGTGTGTGTTTGTGTGTGTGTGTGTACTCATGCTGTAATGCATACATGGAAATCAGAGATAGCTTGTGAAAGTCAGTTCTCCTCTCCCACCATGTAGGTTCTAGGGATTGAACTCAAGTCATCAGGCTTGGTGGCAAGTACTCTAACCTGCCAAGCCATCTCTCCAGGCTTGTTCCAAATATTTTTGAAACTACCAGCTTCTGCCCATTTTTACCAGTATCTCCCAGATTCAGGGAGCTGGGATTCTCCCTGTCTTCAGAACAATTGCAGTGACTCTCACCTCTCATCCATTTTCTACCCAGCAGAGTGACCTTTTATAAATGAACATCAAATTATATCATGTCACTGCTTAAAGCCTAGCTGTGGTTTCCCATTGTTCTTAAAATATAGACTCCACTTTTTTGCTTGGATATAACTCAAACACAGTAAAGGCTGTACCTTGACAAGTTTCTCTGTGTGTACTTACTTGTGACCACACCCAGGTGACAACTCAAAGCATTTTCCGTTCTTTCTTTCACAGTCAGCATCTGCCTCTAGAAAAAAACACTATGTGAGCTGCTAAAGTGCTGTAAATGGGTTTTGTCTACTCTTGAACTTTCTGCCAGTGCAATCACATAGTAGGTATACTTCCATGTCTGCTTTATTTTGTCCAACTTTACTTCCATTCAATGCCATCTGTGAATCTGGCCTTTACGTGTATCAGTAGTTTTATGTCTGAGTCTGCCATATGTGTGTGCACATGTTTGTATGAGTGTATGTGTGTATGTGTGTGTGTATGTGTGTGTGTGAGTAGGCCAGATATCCATATCAAGTGTGTTCCTCAATCTCTCTCTACCTTATTTTTTGAGACAGGGAGCTCACCAATTTATCTAGGCTGACTGTCTAGGGAACACTAGTCTCTGACTCCCCAGTGCTGGAATTACAAGAACACCCTGCCATGCTTTGCTTTTTTTACTTGGATGATGGAGATTTAAACTCAGATCCTCAGGCTCGAACAGCAAGCACATTATTGACTGACTCACTTCCCTGGGCTCCTGTAGCAATAATTTGTTCTTTCTCATTGCTATGCAATATTTTATTAGATGAATATGTAATTGTCTAGTTTATTCTGCTATTGATAGGTATCATGCATTTTATGAAGTTGTGCTATAGTTTACATGTTCGTGCCTCTGTAAAATTCCTAATTTGAACTTTAAATCGCAAGGTGATCATATTAAGAGACAGGATGCTTGGGAAGTGAATACACCATGAGCTTAGCACTCTTCTAAAAGAGCTCAAGGGAACTAGAAATCCCCTTCTGTCCTTTCTGGCCCCAGAAGGACACAGCAAGAGACATTTTGATGGTTAATCTTACCAACTTGACAAGATTTAGAATCACCTAGGAGATAAAACTGTGGGGCATGTCTTTGGGGGAGTTCCTAGAGTGGAGTCATTGATGACAGAAGATCTGCACAGCATGTGGGCAGCACCATTCCATGGCCTGGGGTTCCAAAATGAATAAAAAGGAGAAAGGGTTCATCACTTTCTGCTTCCTGACAGTGAATGCAGTATGACCAGCCACCTCAGGTTCCCACTGCCATGCCTTAATGTGATGGACTGGATCCCCTGAGACCATGAGCCAAGATAAACCTTTCCTTCCTCGAGTTGCTTGTGTCAGGTATTTTTATCACAGCAATGAGAAAAATACCTAATAGGCACCATCTTGAAATCAGAGAGCCTGCCTTTGAGAGACTCTGAATCTGCTGGCTCTTGAACTTGGACTTCCCTGCTTCCAGAACCATGAGAAAACAAATTCTATCATTATATATTACTGAGTCTATTATATTTTTGTTATAGCAGCACAAATGGAGTTAGCCTGCTATGAATATTCTTGTCCAGATTTTACATGGACAGTGATTGCATTTATTTCTCTTGGATTGTATGATGGACAGAATCATGGTGCCCCAAAGATGACCACACCCTAATCTCCAGAGTCTAGGAATGTGTTAAGTCACATGGACAAGGAACTTAGGGCTGCAGATGGAATCTGCAAATCAATTTGTATTAACACAGAGAGATTACCCCAGATCATCTGGGTAAACCCAGAAATCCCCAGAATCTTCATGGGCTGGCTGGATGGCTCATCAGGTAAAGGTGCTTGCTGCTCAACAGTATAAGCCTCAGGACCTGAGTTCAATCCCTGGAACCCACGTAAAGGTAAAAGGAGAGAACTGAGTTCTCAAGAATCCTCATGAGCTGAGGAAGGAAGCAGAGAAAGATTCAACCAGCCAGTGGTGACTTGAAGATGTGCTGAGTGCAAGAGCCACTTTTCTGGTCTTGCAAAGACTAGAAAGCAGGTTGGCCCCTGTGGACTCCCCTAACAAGAAGCACAGCCCCATTGGCCCTTGACTTTAGCCCAGGGAGACCCATTTAACACTTCTGAGCTTCAGAGCTGTGAGGTCACAGGTTTGTCTCCAGCCACCAAAGTCATGTCAATGTGTTACAACATCAAGAGGAAACTGTTACAATGCTTGGGTCTTAGGACAGGGAAGAGTCAAACTTGCCCATCCAGGGCCACTGACCCTGCCAACCTGGTCACCCTTATCTCCAGCCAGTCTCTGCCTTTCCCTCCACACTGCAACAGATTGCTCCAACACAGACACACACAAAGACACACACACACACACACAGACACACACACACACACACACACACACACACACACACACACACTTTCCACATGCTTTCTCCCTGATGGGAGAATTCTCAGTCTGCCACCACCTTCCCCTATTTTTGAGATACGGTCTCCCTAGGCATCCCAAAGTGGCCTTGAAATCAAGATTTCCTGCCTCAGCCTCCTTTGGGTTGGAACTACAGGCATATGCCACTATGCCTCCCACTTTACATAGCAGTTCAGAGGACACTCTGGCTTGAATACACTGTCCTATCCTGTCCTGTCCAAATACTCTGTCCTTTTCTTTGGCATGCCTGTCAAGGTTTGCCATGACACTTTCATGCCTTACCCCTAGACTAGGCATTCTATGCAGGCAGGACCTGGGTCACCATCCCATCTTCATCACTTAGTCATCCACAAGCTTTGCACATAGTGGGTCCACAGCAGCTATTTGCTGGATGAGAATGAGATCTTTCTGTTTGGTGGGAAGGGGATGTGGTGAGGATATGAGAGAAGAGGAAGAGAAAAGGAGGGAGGAGAGAGAAGGAGGGAGACAGGAGGCGGGGAGAGAGTCAGAGAGAGACAGAGAGAGACAGAGAGAAACATGCAACCTGGAGCCACCATAGTCCAGGGTCTGCCCTGAGTTTTCCCATCCTATCCACCACCCCAGGATAAAAAGCCTGGGCTGTCAAGATGGGCAGCCAGATAAAGGTACTTGCCACCAAGCCTGAGTTTGAGCCCCAGGACCCACATGGTAGAAGGAGAGAACCAACTACTGAAAGTTGTCCTTTCACCTCCTTCTGCAAGTGCATTCATGCACGTGCACACACACACACACACACACACACACACACACACACACACACAAATTTAATACTAAAAGAAAACCACCCGTGTGGCCTGACCTCAGGAAGAAATGCTGCTTTACTGGTGAGAAAGGCCTATGGTCCCTTACAGACAACTCAGCACACTCCAAGGACCAGTGTTAACTGCCTTGGAAACAGTCAGTTGGCCCGGAGGCAGTGAGTTGGTAATGGCCATAGGTTGGAATCAGAGCTGGGACCCAAAGCTGGGGACTCTTATCTTTGAATTCAGTGTGTTGTTTGTGGTGGGGAGCAGGGTGGCTATATTTAGTCACTACAAAAACAGGTTAGTAGTGTACACCTGTAATTCTAGAACTTGGGAGGTATGGGACAGGAGAATCAACAGTTCAAAATCATCCTCAGCTATACAAGTCAAAGCCAAGTAAAGCCCAGACTCCCTGAGAACCTGTCTCTAGAAAACAAACAAGATCTACAATCCAATTTGAATTTTAGATAAAAAACAACCAAACATTTAAAATATAAGGTAGCCCAAAGATTGCCTGAGATATACTTAGACTAAAATAGTATTTGTGGTCCAGATGAAGTTCCATTTTAACCAGGCATGCTTATATCATCTTGGGGTTGGCGTACAACTTGACATGTAGGGTGGGGTTGACCTCTGTTGTGCTACCTTTCCAGGAACCCACGATTTGCTGAATGCAGCCTGCTTATCCCTGGGCACAGCTTGCCACCCTGACCTGTTTAACCACCTTCCCCCTTGGACTCTGAGCAGAGTCCAGTCCTTGGCTAGGTCACCCTTCCCAACTTAAACCGAAGCGTCATCTAACCAGGCTGCCCTTCCTGCTCAAATTTAAGAAGGAGATTTTATGTCTCTCCTCAGAAAGTGAGGGTGAGAGCTCCCCTAACTGCTAAAGCTCCATGGCGTGCTGATCCCAGGTAAGGGGCCTGGAGCATTTGGGAGAACAGGGAGCTACTTGGGGCTCCAGGGTAATACCCAAATGAGAGTGTTTGTTCTTTGAGGTGATCTCTGAAGCTGGTTTGGGTCTGTGGGCTCGGGGGAGGTATCTATGTACCTCCCAGATTTCTCCCCTGTAACACATTTTTCATGATTTCCTGTTAGTAACTGTCCTCCAGACAGTGGCTCAGCTCCAGGAGCAAGGGCCCAGGCCTAGCTTGTTCACAGCTCTGTCCCCAGCACTTTTCTGGTGACTGAAGTAGGGATTCAGTTAACATTTGTGTAATCAGTGGATAAGCCCTTAATAATCATGGATGTTAACCATACTGTTGAAAAGACGAGGAAACGGGCATAGAGAGAGAAAGGGCCCTGACCCAGGCTGCACAGTTTGGTGGAAGCTGAGTTAGCAGTAAAAGTTCAAGGTGATTCCTGCTATGAGTCTCTATCCACTCAGTACTCAAGGGGTGCCCGGTTCCCAGTGTGCCCTGATCTGAGCTCCCCAAGATGAGCTCTCTCCACCAGAAACCTGTCCCTCTTTCCCAAAGTTTCCTTTCCCAGGGAAGGATTGACACAGAGGGAGGACACATAGGAAGTCATTCTTGAAGCTAGAAACCTCTACCAAACTGACTTCTGGGTAATGAGCCACCACGGCATATGGGGCAGAGGCAGATTACTATTCCAATAGGCGCAGACTCTACCCCTCTTTCTTGCTGCCTCATATCTTTGAGATGGGGTTATGTAGCCACAGAGTTCACAGGGCCCACTACTCCCTGGGCCAGTCCTGGGCAAGAAGGTCCCCAACACCAATTCAGAGCCAAGAGAATCCAGCTCTCAAGTCTGCTCCCCCTTTTCTGATTGTGGCCCTCTTAGAGGCTTCGTTTTCCAATTACAAAAATGGGTTTACCAATACCAGGCTCTTAGGCCAGTATGGTGTCCAGGCAGGGTGCTTAGTGTGTGGTAGGTGCTCAGTCATGGGCCTTGCCCTGGGTTTGGGGACCCTCTCTGCCAAATGCAAGGACGAGATCCTCCAGGCTGATCCCTTGGTTGGATGAACTGCCATCCATCCCCTCCTGAGGTGGCAGCCAAAGGTGGCCTTTCTAGTTACATGAAGGATGGTGGCTTTGGAATGGGTCCCAATGGGATCCAAACCCTTCTCAAAACCTTCCCTGCCCTTTGAAATCAATGTTAAGAAGGGAAAGCAAGTCTTTGAACCCTTAGGTTCAGGAGGCAGGTGTTCAGTGGGGTCTTTCAGAATAGCCCAAGACTCCAGGACACCTTAGACCAGCCTCGGATCTCAAACACCTGTCCCCCAGCAAAGCAGCCCCTCCGAATCTGTGGAGGATGAACTGGCCAAGACCCCCAAGAATAGCAGAGCCCACCTTGCTCATACATTAATACAAAATGGTGTGTGTTTACATGTAACTCCACATCTTCCCACAAACACCTTCAGTCATCTCTAGATAGCTGATGCCCATGAGATAAGCCAATGCTATAAATGGTTGTCATGCTGTGTTGTTTACGATGATAACAAAAGCCTGCACATGTCCAGTACTTGATGGTTAACCTTGTTGAGTTGATGGGATTTAGACTTACCTAGGAGACACGCCTCTGCCCACATCCGTGAGGAGGTTTCCAGAGAGGTTTAACTGAGAGAGGAGGACCCACCCTGAATGTGGGTAGCACCACCAGCCCACAGGCTGGAGTGCCAGGCTAAATAAAGAGAAATCCAGTTGAGCATCACCACCCATTTCCCTCTGCTTTCTCACTGAGGATGCCATGTGACCAGACGCCTCACGTTTCCACGACTGTATCCATTCATGATGGACTGCTGAAACCTTCCTCCCTCAGACTGCTTGTCAGGAATTTGGTCACAGCAATGAGAGAGGTACCCAATGTAAGTACAATCCTTCCTCCTTCTCTCCCTCTTTCCCTTCCCCTCCCTCCTCCCTCCCTTCTTTCCTTTCTCTCTTTCTTGTGTCATCTATGTTGCCTAGGTTGGCTGGTCTTGAACTCCAGAACTGAAGAGATCCTCCTGCCTCAGCTTCCTGAACACTGGGATTACAGGCAAGTCCGCCAGCACCTGACCCTTGCCTGACACATTTTTTTCCTGAATATTTTTCACCTATTATTGATTGAATCAGCAAGTGTGAACAAATAGGTACAGAGGGTTGACTGACACTTTGGGGGTTTTATTTTATATTTGTTTGTTTGTTTATGTATTTATTTGTTTTTTTAAGTCAGGGGGTCCCTGTAGCCCCAGCTAGCCTAGAACTCATTATGCAGAGCAGGCTGGCCTCGAACTCACAGAGATGGAAGTGCCTCTGCCTCCCAAGCGCTGGGATTAGGTGTGTTTAAAAAATTTGTTAGCCAGGCGTCGTGGCTGTAGTCCTAGCACTTGGGAGGCAGAGGCAGGTGGATATCAGTGAGTTCAAGGCCAGCCTGGTCTACATAGTGAGTTCCAGGACAGCTGGGGCTACAGGGAGACCCTGATTCAAAAGACAAAAAAAAATTTGTTTCTATTTTTATGTGTATGAATGTTTTGTGTTCATGTATGTAAGTGTATCCATGTATACAATACCTGCAGAGACCAGAAGAGAGTGTTGGATCTCTGGAACTAGAGTTACTGACAGTTCCTAGTCATCATATGGGTGCTGGGAACCAAACCCAGGTCCTCTGCAAGAACAGCCAGTACTCTTAATTGTTGGGCCATCTCTCCAACCCCCTTGTTTTATTTTTTTAGAAAGGGTCTCACTATGCAGCCCTGACTAGCCTGGAACTCACTATGGAGATCAGGCTGGCCTTGAACTCAGAGAGCTATCTACCTCTGCCTCTGCCTCCCAACTATGGGGACTAAAGCTATGTACCACCACGACTGGCACTTTTTTGAGTTTTAAGTTTTTTTATTATTTTTTTAAATTTTATGTGTATTAGTGTATTGCCTGCATGTATGTAAGTGCACCCGTGTTGTGCAATGCCTTGGAGGTCAGAAGAGGGCTTCAGATTCCCCTGGAACTGGAGTTAAGGACAGTTTGTAGCTGCCATGTTGGTGCTGGGACTTGAACCCAGGTCTTCTTCAAGAGCAGTCAGTGCTCTTAACCACTGAGCCATCTCTCCAGCCCTGAGTTTTAAGTTTTTTTAGAAAGGTGGCCAGTGATATGACTCAGCAAGTAAGGGTGCTTGCTGCCAAACTTGACAACCTGAATTCCTACCCCTAGGACCCACATAGTGGAAGGAGAGAACAAACTCCTGCAAGCTGTCCTTTGTCCTCTGACTGCCACATGTGTGTCAAGGCATGCATGCACACACACAAGTAAATAAAACATAATAAAATTGTCGTTTAACTTGTGGTAAACTATACAGAACATCAAATTTGCCATCCCTACCACTTTTCAGTGTACAGTTTAGGGCATGAAATATACCCCTTGTGGTGCTATCGTCACCACCATCCACCTCAGCGCTTTCTCACTCTCCCCCACCTGAAACTGTCCCCATTAAAGAGTGACATCCATTCCTCTGTGTAACACACCCCTCAGTTACCACCAAGATTCTATTTTCTGAGTAGAGCTTGGTGATTTTAGAAACTTCCTGTAAATGGAATCATGAGAGAGTTGTCCCTTTATGTCTGATTGATTTCACTCAGTGTCTGTGCTCCATCCACACCGCAGAACCTGTCTGAATTTCATTCCATTTCGAGGCTGAATCATTTTCCAGCCTGGGTCTTTGTTCCATTTCTTCATCATAAACACATGGGTCTTTGCACTGGTTGCTGTGACATGCATGTGGAAGTCAGAGGACAACTTGCAAGAATCCATTGGTTCTCTTTTTCTACCATGTGGGTTCTGGGAACTGAGCTCATGTTCTCAGGCTTGACACCAAGTACCTTAACATGCTGAGCCGTATTGCTGGCCCTCCACCTTATTTTATTTTATTTTTTAATTTTCTTTATTATTTTTATTTTGTGTGTGAGAGTATATTGTCTGCATGTATCTAGGTGCACTGTGTTGTGCAATGCCTGCAGAGGTCAGAAAAGAGTGTCAGAGATCCTGGAATTGGAGTTATAGATGGTTGTTAGCTGTCATTTAGGTGCTGGGATTTGAACCTGGGTCTTCTGCAAGAGCAGCCAGCGATCTTAACCACTGAGTTATCTCTCCAGCCCCTTTATTTTATTTTTTATGGTGAAAAAATATATATATTTGGAATTAGCCACCTGGGCTGCTTAGATGATCCCAATTTTGTTGGCCACATCCAAAGCATCGAAATCAGGGGCCAGACGAATATAGTCCTTCTCTCTGTCAGGCTGATCAGGGTATTGACTTCGGCCACATCAATGTCGTAGAATTTCTTCACAATCAGTTTGATCTGGTGCTTCTTGGCTTTGACATCCACAGTGAACACAAGTGTGTTATCTGCTAGTTTCTTCATGACTGGCTCAGCGATCAGGGAGCTATTGATCATGGCATAGTGGTCAAGCTTGTTTCTCCTAGGAGCACTCTTCCAAGAGTATCTAGTTGCCTCTGGAGCCACAGGGTCTTGGGCCGCCAGAAGGTGGGTGACGTGTGGATCTTTTTTGTGGCGGTGGATGCCTTTCAACACTGCCTTCTTGGCTTCCAAAGCCTTCACTTAGGCTTTGGCTTTGGGAGGGACAGGGCTGAGGAGGAAGGAAAGAAAATTAGGAAGCGGCATTTGGAAACTGATCCTTTCCGGCCTCAAGACTTGTATCTGGCACACCTATCTCCACCTTATTTTTGAAACATGGTCTCTCTGTGAATCTGAAGATCACTATTTCAGCTAGACTGGCTAGCCATCGAGCTCCTGGATCCACCTGTCTCTG
>NW_008331995.1:287631-299117 GCF_000622305.1 Nannospalax galili | reverse complement strand
GGAGGCTCTTGGACCCACCTGTCCTTGCCCCCCCCCCCGCCCCCTGTCCTAGGGTACAGGAAGGCAATGTCGTGCCTGACTTTATTATCTTTTTCACATGGGTACTTGGGTTCTGACCTCAGGTCTACTAAGCTGTCTCCCTAACCTCTTCTCAGTTTTTATGGATGTGTATCCATTAGCTGAATCACTGAATCATATCGATGTTGATTCTTTGATGCAACAGAGCCTTTCTTCTCTGCCCCCCCCCCCGCCCCCTGTCCTAGGGTACAGGAAGGCAATGTCGTGCCTGACTTTATTATCTTTTTCACATGGGTACTTGGGTTCTGACCTCAGGTCTACTAAGCTGTCTCCCTAACCTCTTCTCAGTTTTTATGGATGTGTATCCATTAGCTGAATCACTGAATCATATCGATGTTGATTCTTTGATGCAACAGAGCCTTTCTTGGCTCTTTGTAAACTAACTTGGGGAACTAGGATGCTGGATACTGGATTATTGACAGCAACCAAAACCACCTCTGAGCCAGGGACTTCCAAATTCTTTGTCTTATGCCCAAGAAGAAGAGGAAAGAGAAACCAGGAGTGAGCAGTGCCAACATAGATTTATTAAGGAAAAGTGAGAAAGAACTTGGGAGCATGGAAGGGACTCCAAGGGAGGAATCCACACTATGTGGCCCTGCCTGGTGGGGTTTTATAGAGTTTATGGTTGAAAGTGGGTGAAGACTAGTAATCTTGATTGAGATTGGTCATTTTAAAAAACATTGCAGGCTGAACCATATAATAGGAGTCTGCATGTCACTGAACGCTCCCTTGGCCTAATCCCCAACCAGAGAGTCCCTAGGTCATTCAGGGGAGGGGTAATGTGTGCTACAGACTAGCCCATGATCCACCATGGCCCTGCCCTTACTGCCCAAGGGAAACTGGCTCCTGTCTCAATACGGCCATTCATTATTTTTCTTTCTTTCTTCTTTCTTTTTCTTTCCTTTTCTCCTCCCCCTCCTCCCCCTCCTCCCCACCAACTCCTCCTCTTCCTCCTCCACCTCCTCCTCCTCCTTTGAGGCATGATTTCATTATATAACCCAGACTAGCCTCACACTTTTGCTCCTCCTACCTCAGATTCTGAGTTCTGAGATTGCAGGTATGCACCACCAGAATTCTAGACTCATTTCTGGAAATACCACATGTCTTCCACAGTGGCTACCATGTCACACTCATAGCAACATTGCACAGGGACCCTGTCTATCCACACAGGGGCCAATGCTTATCATATTTAACTTTTGCTCCACTTTGCCTCGTACCCCATCCTCCCAGGTGTAACACGTCGTCTCCTCGTGGCACTGATTTGCATTTCTTTAATACTTAATGATATTGCACATCTCTCCCTGGATTTAATGGCTGTGTGTAAGCAGGTTCTTTTCTTTTTTATTGAGGTAAAAGTTACATACTAATCCTAAGTGGACAGCTTGGCTGTCTTATTGTATGTATATATGCAAATGAGCACTTATCATCCAGACTAAGATTCTGAACATTCCAGAATCCCAGAAGAACCCTTCATACTTCCTCTTAGTCAGAACTCCCAGAAGAAAATCATGGTTCTGTCTTCTACTGCATGGATAATGTTACATGTTCTAGAACAGCAAATAAGTCCTTTCACTCACTGCCATGTTTGTGACATCCATAATTGAGTTCCATGTGGCAGTAGCTCATTCTTTGTTCATGGCTGCACAGTACTCCAACATATAATTAGCTATATAGGGTTTAGTCATATAAAATCTCAGATAATTGACCTATTTATTGACAATAAAGAGCCATTTTGTGAAATTCAACCTTATAGTTACCTATTTTCTTGTTTAACAGATATATTTTTATTTATTTTTATTTTATGTGTATGAGTGCTTTACCTGCATGTGTGTAAATGTACCATATGCATGCAATGCCAGTGGAGGCCGGAAGAGGGTATCAGATCCCCTAGAACTGGAGTTAAGATGGTTAGTCATCATGTGGGTGTTAGGAATCAAATCCCGGTCATCTGCAAGAACAGCCAGTGCTCTTAACCAATGAGCTTTCTCTCCAGCTCCAGATACATTTTTATACAGGGTAAAGTTCACATTTAGTTGTGACTTAATTGGAGGTTGAACTGTAATTCCCTATCTATCTATGTTTTAGAGTTAGCAGATGTTGGGTGTTGTAGATCCTCATGTATATAGCTCAGTGAGCATACATTCACTTCTGTTGAATACATTCCTAGGGCTGGACAGTTTTTCCCTGCTGGGGGTGACCTAAGTCCTGCCCAAGACACCTGTGGGAGATGCTTCCTAATGCATTGAACCAGGTCCTCCTGTACTATTCTGTTTCTGCTGTGGATAACACAGCACGGCACCACATAGACTGAGGGAGATTTATTTTGGCTCACAGTTCTGGAGGTCCATCCAAGGTCAAGCATCTGCAAATTGTCATGACCTTCTTACTGGCAGTGTCCCTAAGCAGCAGAGAACCTCACAGAAGATGGAAGGGAGAGAGGGAACATGGGCATGAGAGGATGAACGTGTGTGTGTGTGTGTGTGTGTGTGTTTGTAAGTGTATCTGTGTATGTTTCTGTATGTCTGTATGTTCTGATTTCTCTCTCTCTTATAAAGTCAGTCAGTATCAATCACGGAGTCATTACCTAATGATCTTATCTAAGTTTAGTCACCTCCCGAAGGCTGAACCTCTGGCACCTGGCCAGATGAAGTTTCCATCCTCTTAATACAATAAGGATTAAATTTCAGGACATGAAGTCTAGGTGTGGTGGCAGACGCCTTTAATCCCAAGACTCAGGAGGCAGAGGAAGGTAGATCTCTGTAAGATCAAGGCCAGCCTGGTCTACATAGAGAGTTCCAGGCCAGCTGGGGCTACAGGGAGACCTTATCGCAAAAAGACCAAAACAAATAAATATATATCAGGACATGAAACTTCAGGGGACACAGTCAAACCATATCCAAACTACAGAGAAATCCAGTCAAAGCCTTACTTCAGGTCCTGTACCAGCAGAGCGTGGGTGATATAGAACAGGCTGCTGTAGGGACCCTGAATCTTTCTGGTGGAGTGACCTGAGGCCCAGGAGCATTATGAGGCAGAAGCATGCGCTGCCTGTCCTGTGCTTGTCTTTCTTCCCACCTGTGCCTCTCAGGCAGCCTCACTGGAAAGCATTTGGCTTCCACACATGAAGTGCTTCTCAAATGTATGCGAATGCCTTTGTGATTAATAATACCAGATTCTCCGAAAAGCATTTGAATTCACGGTCGTCTTTTGTGCCATATTTTCTGAGCCAACAAATATATCAACATTTAGCTATTAGACTGAAAACATGACTCAGCAAGTAAAAGGCACTTCCGGCCAAGCCTGACAACTTTAGTTCAATCCTTGGGACCCACATAGTAGAAAGAGAGAATTGATCCCCAGTGGTTGTCCTCTGACCTCCACACATACACACACATACACTCATCAGTCAATTACCAATCAATCATTGTAATCAAATCCAGATATTAACAACCAGGGTAGAAATAGGTGAGATTGAAATTTAAGAGTTCAGAAACCAAGAGAGCCTTGGATTATTAAGTCAGTAAGGTCACTCAGGGTTTCCATCAGACAGAAGGTACCAGTTGTCCACCTCCCTGGATTCCCCCTCCCTATGAGATCCCATTTAAATGCTAGCAGAATCCCTATCCTTGGTACCCAGGGAGTTCGGCATCCTTCTTAATTTTCTGAGATTCTCCAATGGACGCTTATGATCTCCTGCCACCCTGGTCCCCATTTCTGCAGCCCTGCCCTGCTCTCATTTCTCTCTAGTATATTCTGTCCAGCACCGCATAAACCAAGCACTGTGCCACACCTATAATCCCAGCACTTAGGAGGTGGAGGGAACAGGATCAGAAGTTCAAGTTCTTTTCAATTACATAGCAAGTAAATTCTGTTCCAAAAAGGAGGGGGTACTATTTGATTTTTTTCTTTTTTGGTCTTTTTTACTTTTTGAGACAGGGTCTTCCTGTAGCCCCAGCTGTCCTGGAACTCACTATGTAGACCAGGCTGGCCTTGAACTCACAGAGATCTGCCTGCCTCTGCCTCCTAAGTGCTGGGGACTACAGGCATGATTTTTAAAAATGTTTTGTTTTTTTATTTTTATTTTATGTGTATGAGTGTTTTGCCTGCATGCATGTAGGTACACCATGTCCATGCAATGCCCCACAGAGGCCAGAAGAGGGTGCCAGATCCCCTGGAACTGGAATTATGAATGGTTGTTAGCTGCAGGTGGGTGCTTGAAATCGAACACAAGTCCTCTGGAAGAACAGCAAGTGTTCTTAACCACTGAGCCAGCTCTCCAGCCCCTGACTGGTGACTTTTTTAAAGATTTATTTTTATTTTTAATTATGTGTATGCATGTGTGCCTGTGTGTGGGTATGTGCATGAGCGCAGGTGCACATGGAGGCCAGAGGTGTCAACTCCCCTTGGAACTGGAGTTTCAGGTAGTTGTGAGCCACCCAACATGGGTGCTGGGAATCAAACTCAGGTCCTCTTGCAAGGGCAGTACTTAACTGCTGAGCCATCTCTAGAGCCCTGATTGTTGTGGGTTTTTTTGAGACAGAGTCTCATGCAGCCCATGCTGGTCTTGAAGTCACTGTATAGCCAACACTGGCTTGAACTCCCAGTTCTGGCCTCTACCCCCTGAGTTCTGGGATTATAAGTACATGCCACCACACCAAGCTAAAAGGTTATATTAAATCAGGCAAATTCTCTACATAGAACCTAACTCTCACCATCTCCTTTGGCCTCAGCCTCCCCTGCTGTTGGGCACTGGTATCTCAGGCCAGGCTCCCTGCCCTCCCTTCCTCCAATCCTGGTGTTTCTGGGTGGAGACATGTCCACTGCATCCCAGTGATGTCTCATCCTCACTCTCCTCCCTCCTTCTCTGCAGAGAGTAACTTAGCTGATGGCCATGGTGGGAAGGGCTTCTGGGTATGCCTGGTCTGACCCCATCTCTTTGGGAAGCCTCTATTGATCTAGCAGAGCACAGCTTTCAGTGTCCTTGCTGACCCAGGACTGGCAGTTTCATAGATGAATGTCAAGTTCACAGGTTGGAGTGTAAGAAGCCCATTTGGCCAGGGGTCTGAAGTCACAGCTATAGGGAGAGACCTTAGTCTCTCTGACTGTCAAGTATGATTTTTGATTGGTTCTGCTCTTCAATGGGGAGAGGTGATGGGGAGAGGTGTGCTCTTCTTTGCAGCCTCTCAAATCTAACATTGTGCTCCCTCTCCCCAGCTGCCACTTTCCTCTTCCCAGCTCCAGGACCAGGTGGAAGCAATTTTCTAGAAGTATCTTACAGAGGCTATAAAAGAAGAAGTTCTGGGTAGCCAGCAGTGGAGAGGAGGGTGGTGGGAGCTGGAGGAAGGGGACAGTCTGTGCTGTTTTCCAGACCCAACTGAGTAATGTCTGCATGTTGGGAATGCATCTTAGGGCTGCTTTGGAGAAAATACCTAACCAACAGGAGGGGGCAAGAAGACTAGTCATAAGGTTATTAATCCAGAACATTCCAGGAGGCGAAGAAGAGAGTTATTTAACAGAAGGAGCAGTAAGGACAGCCTCTGCACCCCACAGGCAAGCTGTTGTGTTCTTTGCCTCAGCAACAAATCTCTCCCGGCTTATGGGTGAAGCCTGCCGCTGAGGCCAGTTGAGAAATGGGTTTCCTGAATTATGCAAAGGTAAGCCTTGAGCAGTGTGACTTGCAGGCTTGCCCATCATGCCCAGCCCCCACATGGATGATAAATATTTCCTAATGCCCTCTTTACTGAGTGGAAATGAAATTCATAAATAATCTAACCTTCCTGCACATATGCTTTTAAACAAACAAAAAAATCAATGTAATACCCTAACTATGCTATGAAGGAACAATCAAAGCAAAGTAATTTATAATAAAATAATATGAATTTCAGGATGCAGAGGCACAAGTCAACTACAGCAGGCAGATGGGAGGATGTGGCCCCACATTTGCTTCTAGAGGTTGGACGCAAGGGCCACAGCAACCACAGAGGCAGCAGACACAGGTGGCTGTGAGGCTGACTCAGACACCACGAGCGGCACAGTTGTTGGTGACATGAATTGGGCACTGAGTCTTGGCAAGATGCCGAATAAAACAAAGGACAATCTTCTCTCCACAAATACAATAGTCTCGTTCCCAGAAAATTTTGTGTATATGAGAAGCATGAAAAAATTACTTGGTGTTTATATATAAACAGGTCACATTCATTCACGCACACAGATGCACACAGCCATTATGACCAAGAAGGTGACCTTGCAGATTTCCCAGCATTCTCTGAGAGGCCATCTGGAACTCATCGAGCACCATTGTGCTTAAAGCCACAGGTGTGGTGACAGCAATGGAGAGCAAAGTGTAGGTGCTCTGTGGAGCCATTTTATACCTTCGGTGGCTGAAAAGAAGGTATAAAAGAGGATATAAGAGGAGGCTTGGAAGGTAAGGGAAGCTGGTGAGCAGGTCCCAAGAAATGTGGCTGACTACTGAGAGGTTCCCTATGATGGGATGGGCAAAAAATACCCAACTGGGCAAAGTGCATGTTCACTTGTGAGGTGTTTAGAAGCTGGGGTGTAATCTCTCTTCTCCATCCCCATACCATCCATAAGTCAGTTCCATATAATAGTGAGGAACAGGAGGATAAATAAAAATGATGACTCCTTTCTCTTAGTCACCAGGCACTGGGCCCCACCATCAACTCATATGACCTTCAACAAGCCCTAGAGTCAGGGACCACACTCAGCACCATTTAAATGGGGACACTAACAGGCTAAGGATGTACCTCTAGGCAAAGTGCTTGCCTAGCATATCCAAAGCCCTGGTTTGGAGTCCCACCAACATAAAAGCAAAACAACAGTATATGGAGCAACCAAAGCCCAGAGAAGAAGCAGTTTCTTGCCAAAGGCCAGGCATCTTGTCCTGGCAGGGAAATAAAACCCTGGATTTTGGGCATGTTAGGCAAGCACCCTACCAACATCCCCAAATGCTAAATAAGGGGCTGTCGCTCAATGGTAAAGCACTTGCCTGGAAAACATAAGGCCCAGCAACAAAAAGTAAACTAAATAACCTGGTAGTTGGATGTGGTAATGCAAATCTATAGTCTCAGCAACTCAGTGGGCTGAGGCAGGGGGATTACTTCAGCCTAAATATTTGAGATCTTGTCTCAAAATAAAAGAAAGTAGCAAAGCATGGTGGTGCACACTTTTAATCCCAGCACTTGGGAGGCAGAGGAAGGTGAATCTGTGAGATCAAGGCCAGCCTGGTCTATGTAGTGAGTTTCAAGTCAGCTGGAGCTACATATTATCTCAAAAAGGCCAAAAAATAAGACAAAATAATCTTTAGTTATCACTGAATTTCTGTTTGCACAATGTAGAAAGCACAGGGCTGAGCAAAGCTGTAAGGAAACAAAGCCGCCTTCCTGCCTCCTTGGGAGTCTCTCCGTAAATACCTTATTGTCTGGCCTCTTTATGCATGTGAATTTTTTTTAATATTTTATTTATTATTTTTATTTTATGTGTATGAGTATATTGTCTGCATATAGGTAAGTGCACCCGTGTCATGCAATGCCTGCGAGGACAGAAGAGGCCATTGGATCCCCTGGAACTAGAGTTACAAACAGTTGTTAGCTGCCATGTGGGTGCTAGGATTCAAACCCAGGTCTTCTGTAAGAACAACCAGTGTTCTTAACCACTGAGCCATCTCTCCAGCCCCACATGTGAATGTTTTAATCAACCCAAGATCTTACTGTGTGCATCAGTAACGGTCTCAGTCTCTCTCTGCCAATCTATCAGCATCTTTACACCACACAGTCTGTACTCACTCAAGTTCCCTCATTGTCCCTGAATGTCCCCCATGCTGACTGCTGTGAGTGTGGGTACTCTAAGGGACTATGCAAGGTCCCCAGCTCTGAAAGTTTCCTTCTGCCCACTAGTCCCCTTATAAATACTTGGGAGGATTGAGACAGGTCTAGAAGCTAGAAGCACTTGGGAGATACGTGTCCAAGCATGTCTATTGGGGATTATCTTATGTTCATTGCTATGGGAAGACCCATCTTATTGTGGGTAGGACCATTCCCTGGCTGGGATCCTGGAGTGTATAAATAGAAAAAGGGACTGGGCAGCAGCATCCCTCCCTGTTTCCTGAATGTGCTGGATATGATGTGACCAGCTGCCTCAAACTCCTGCTGCCATGAAGGAACATACTTTGAACTGTGAGCCAAGATAAAGTTACTTATCTCAGGAGCGGAAGCTAAGAGCGGTGGGGACTTGTCTCAGTGGCTCCGCATGGCTTCATTCATCTCTTTCTATGTCTTCTATATTTCTAGCAAGCTGGAAATGGCCAGGCCTGGGCCACTCAGTGACAAAATTCTTGACACAACATAAAGAAAAAAAAGGCGGATTTTGGCTCATGGTTTCAGAGGGTCCAACCTATCAGGAGGGGAAGGTGAGGTGGGCTCATAGCAGCTAGAATGTGTGGTGGTGGCTGTTCATATGGCATAGACCAGAAAACAGGACAGAGATCATCTTCAAAGGCCCACCCCCATCACTTAACTTCTGCCAGCCAAGCCCCACCTCCTAAAAGATCCACAACTTTCAAATAGTGCCACAAACTGGGGACTGAGCAGTCAGAACATGAACCTGTAGAAGACACATTCAGAAAAAGGCTCAGGTCTGTAATTCCAGCTACTTGGGAGACTGAGGCAGAAGGATCACAAGTTCAAGACCAGTTTGGACTACAGAGTTCAAAGCCAGTGTGAACAACTTAGTGAGGCCCTATGTAAAAATATAAGGGAAAAAGAAGTCTGAGAATGTGATAGAGACTCTTTCTTAGCATGTGTGAGACCCTGGCTTCCATCTCCAGTACAAAAAAAGACACAAAACAAACACACATTAAAAACAACAGGGTGGAGGTAGCCCCACACATCACACCGAAACATTCACAAGTGTATCAGAGTTAGAGAGATAGCATCTCACAGGACCGACTGGAGGATCCCAGTTCAAAGGCCTCTTCAGTCTCCTTGCTTGGAGACTCCCAGCGCATGAGTCCTTGTAGTTTAGCAGGGTCTTGTCAACTCCCAGGGACCTGCTTTGGAATATCTGTACAGGCCCAAGATGCATGAGAATGAGTCTTATTGAAAGGAAATTAAGACTCCCAGATTAAAGTGACCAGAGTTGGGCTATTCTTTCTGTTTCCCCTGAGCCAGGCCTCAGGGCTCTGCTGACCTTCTCCATCAGCAGAGGCCTCAGAGTATCTAGCCTTAGAGCCCTCTGGGCCTAGCCTGTGGGTCAGGCTCTGGGCCTGCTGATGTTCAGAGAAAGCCCTGCATCTGCCCTTGCCTTTTGGAGGGACTTTCTCTCTGGGCTGGCAGGCTAGGGACACAGCTGTCAGGGCCCCCAGGATCTGCCAGCTCAGCGGGGCTCAGGCTTCCTTTGGAGGTGAAGGGCCTTGCTTCAGGCAGTGAGGGACACCTGGCAGGAAGCTCTGGGACTCTAGAGGTGCCCCAACTCTGACCCTCCTTTCTGCAGCATCCTCTTTTCACTTGGGAGTAAGTGAAGTCTCAGAGAGTCTAGAATGCACTTCCGGGACAAACAACTGTATCCGACTTCCCAACCAGGGCAGCTTCCACCTTGTCCCACCTCCCCCAAACCAAGCCAGGGGAGGTCCCCATTGGCCAAGCAGTCCCCAGCTCAGTTCAAAGCCAGATGGAGTAAAGACGGCCCTGGCAATGAGCTTGGCTCACAATGCAGTCAGCTTCTACCCTGTGGTGCCCATCCACTCATTCATCCACTTCATGGTTGCCTGATGCGCAAGCACTTACATTTAATAGGGGCTGAGGAGATGGTTCAGCTGGTAAAGTGCTTGCCTTGCAAGTGCAAGGACCTGAGTTCGAATGCCAGAATGTGCATTTTCAAAAGCCAGGGATGGTGGCACTAGCTCTAGTGAGGTAGAAGCAGGCAGGTCTCTGGGGCTCAGTGGCCAGCCAGCCTAGCCTATTTAGCAAGTACCTGGCCGGTGAGAGACCCTGTCTCAAAAAAAAAAAAAAGGTGGGCAGTGCTTGAGGAACAATACCCAAGCCCTCTATACGCATGCACACATGTATGTATGTGCACATGTACATACATGTACACTCACATAAACACATATAAATAAATATAAATAAATAAGTAAATAATAAAAGTGAGCAGTGGAAACAGATAATTAATCATTTGGGCTCTCTTACCTCCAAAGACTAGCTGGTTTATCAAATGCAGGTAGAGTACCTGCTTAGCTGATGGTTACCCTGGGGACCACGCCCTAGGCATCTTATACAAAGACTATTTCATCTGCGCAACAGAGGTGGGAATTATTACTGTCCCCCCTTTACAGATGAAGAATCTGAGGCCCAGAAAAGACAGGAGGCCTGGTTAATGTCACACAGTGTAAGTGATGGAGCCAAGTTGCTGGATTTCAAAATATCAATACCTATAACCTCTATGTTTAAATTAAGACTTAGTCATAACCCTAATAAAATGCTGGATGTGATCACTGGGAACCAATGGGGAAATCACTGTTCAGCCACTCTCTTTGTTATTGGGCAAGGTTCTTAAACACCTCTAGGAACAAAAGTGGCTAGGGCAGGCATCTCTGTCTCCAGTATAGTCTGAGAAGGTGTATTAGTCAATTAATGCTGCAATAATGCTGTGTAACAAACATCCAGAGGTGCACTGGTTTAAAACAGCACCCTTGTAGATCTGCAGCATGATCTCCCTTGGCTGTCCTCCAGGAAGCAGGTGTGTTAGTCAGGTTTTCATTGCTGTGACAAATACCTGAAAGAAACAGTTTCGAGGAGGAAAGGTTCTTTTAGCTCACGGTTTGGGAAGCTGTGGTCTATGGTTGGTTGGTTTCATTGCTTTGGGCTCCTGAGGAGGCAGAGCATTCATGGCTGCAGGGGAGTGAGGAGGAGGAGGCTGTTCACTTCCTGGTGGTCAGGAAACAGAAAGAGAAGTCACTTCCCTCCTCATTCTTCTCTTTTGGTTCTATCCAGGCCCACATTCAAGACAGGACATTCCCTTTAGTTAATCTCCTGTGGAAACAGCCTCCCAGACCTACCTAGAAGTCAGCTTTACTAACACCTCAGTCCACTCCAGCCAATGGTGGAGCTTCACCATCACAGCAGGTGCAACCCAGAAATAGTGCTCAAGTATCCACCGGTGAGCTTACTGTGGAAACTGGCTCACATGACCTTGGAGGCTGAAGAGTCCTAAAATCTGCCACCTGCACACCTTGGAACAATAGAAGCTGGTGATGTTCATTAATCTGACACAAAGGAACAAGAGTCAGGAGCACCAGCAGCCAAGAGAAGGAAAAACTCTCTTCTTCTTTTTTTTTTTTTTTTTTTTTTTTTTTTTTTTGTAAAAAGGGGCCCCCCTTGCCCCCCCCCTTCTGG
>NW_008331995.1:268583-287616 GCF_000622305.1 Nannospalax galili | reverse complement strand
CTTTTCTGAAACAGGGTCTCCCTGTAGCCCCAGCTGTCCTGGAACTCACTATGTAGACCAGGCTGGCCTCGAACTCATAAAGATCCGCCTGCCTCTGCCTCCCAAGTGCTGGGATTAAAGGCATGGGCCACCACGCCCGGCCTAAGAACTCTCTTCTCTATTCAGACTCTTCATGGATTGGCTGCCGTCTACCCTGACTGGTGAGTGGGCCGTGATAGTTAATCTCCATTGTCAACTTGACAGGACCTAGCATCACCTAGGAGAAAATCTCTGGGCTTAAATGTGGGTGGCACCATTCCATAGATTGGGGTCCCAAACTGAATAAAAGAGAAAGCGAACTAGCAGCACCATTCATCTCTCTCTCTGCTTCCTGAGCCTGGATGCAGTGTGACCAGCTGCCTCACGCTTCTGCCACCACGAGTGTACCTTCAACCTGTGAGCCAGGAAAAAAAAAGAAAAAATATTCCCATCTTAAGTCACTTTTGTCAGGTATTTTGCGGAAGCAACCAAAAAACTAACTAATACAGATGGTCACCTGGACATTCAAATGTTCATCTCTTCCAGCAATACCATCACAGACATACCCACCACAGTGTGTATCAGTCATCTGGGTATCCCTTAGCCCAGTACAATGTACCCTTACAATGAACCATCCCCAGCCCAGGCTGATAGGCAGCAACCATGTGGCATGTACTCAGCCTCTGCCCACTGCTCAGTGCAAATTACATGATCATGGTCAAAGCCAAGGAGTAGAGGGAACATCTAGCCCACCATGAGGCATGGCCAAGGGGCCATGTGTAATGTCATTGCAGGTGACGTCACTGCAGGGTGACAGAGAATTGGATCAAATCTATAAACAGAGGAGGATCCAGGCCTGGGAAGCCCAGTCTGTGGCCAGCCATTAGGTCTGGAATCTCTAGAAGCCAAAGGCTTTGGGCCCCGTCGTGTGTGTGTGTGTGTGTGTGTGTGTGTGTGTGTGTGCGCATGTCTGTGATGGTGTGAGTGCTTGTGTGTGTGCACGTGTCTAGAGGCCAGAGGTCAACCACCTTCTTCAAACTGTTCACTTTGTTTGAGACAGTGTCTCACTGGAACTGGCCCAGTAGCTAGACTGGCAGACCAGCAAGCCCCAGCCTGTCTCTGCCTCCCCAGCACTGGGATTACACATTTGTGCCATCATGTCTATCTTAAAAAATATGTGTGTGTGTGTGTGTGTGTGTGTGTGTGTGTGCGTATGAGTGTTCTCCTGCATGTATATAAATGTGTATGCAATGCCTCCAGAGGCCAGAAGAGGATGCTGGATACCCTGAAACTGGACTTACAGATGGTTGTCAGGTGCCATGTGGGTTCTGGGAACCAAACCTGGGTCTTCTGTAAGAGCAGCCAATGCTCATAACTGCTGAGCCATCTCTCCAGCCCATATCATTTTTTTAATGTGGATTCTGGGGCTCGAATTCTGGTCCTGGTCCCTGAAAGGCAAGGTCCTTACTGACTGAGACATCTCCTGGACACCTCATAATGTTAGAGTTTCCAGGATATTAAAAATCAAGGCATGCTAACTTGGCTTACAATAATTGCAGCATAAATTTAGATGTTTACATTTAACAAATTAATGCTCTTAGCACACACAAATTGCCAAGCAATATAATTATGCTATTCATAAGAAAATTACAGGATTTACTAAAATTATTAATTACTGGTACACTCTGGGCAGTGGGGTCTAGCAGTAGGCCATGGGCATGACATTTTTTGATTAATGACTTCATTCATTCTGCTCAGGGTCTCTATTCCAGGGTGGTGGCTTCCTTAGGAGGTGGTACCCTGAGTCTAGCCCCTGTGTCCAGACATACCTGGGACATCTATTTAAAACCATAATGCCCAGAGTCACCCACAGAGTCCTAACTTAATAAGGGAGTGGTCCCCCAGCGTCAGTATATTTTTTCAAAGCTTTCTGGGTGATTTGATGTATGGTCAAGGGTGGAGGGCCATTGGATGAGGGGATGGGCAGATCTAAGCCTATTTGGGCTAATGGGATGTGAGATCCAGCTTATTTAAGACTTTGGGGTGAGGCTCTTCCTCATTATTGAAAAACTAACCTAGAAAGCTCAGTGTCTTCCTGAACAAGAATAAGGAAGCATTCTGCCTGACTGCCCCTAGTGGCCACTTCAAAGCCAGTAGGGAAGCCAGCTGTATACAGAGACAGGCAGAGAAACAGCAAAGCCTTGATCACACCACACCTGAAGCCCACTAACCTGTCATATTGACCTAATGAATGCCCCTCTTGTGCTTGTGCGTCTCTGATAATGAAAATGCTTCCTAAACAGGCTGTCCTGAGGGTCAGGAGAGAGATTCCATATGGAGCATTCAACATGGTGCCTCAGGTCAGCAGAATTGAGCTATGCCTGTCACCTGCTCAGAGAGGAGGGCAAGGGAGAGTGGGCAGCTGTGTCCCCAGGGCATGCTGCATTGCAGAGCTTGGGCCTCTGGCTGGTGCGTAGCAGGCACTTGATAAATATCTGCCCAGTGGGATGGACGCTTTATGCTCTCATTTCCCTTTGCCTAATGCTCTGATCTCTGCCAGATGCCAAGGAGCAGAGTAATCTGATTATCTGATTAAAGTAATATGGCCTTCGTGCAGATCTGTGCGGGTAAGAGGCTTACCATCTAAGGAATAAAATAACCAAGCAGGTGGGGGACCAGTTCACTAAGGAAGTGCTCGTTAAGTGCCTACTGTGTGCCAGGCTCTGAGCCATGCCAAAGTAGCTGAGAAAGGGCAGGTATCTTTGCCTCTAACAGAAAGCTTGAGGGCTCATTGATTATGGCACATTTGAGGGTCTGAATGCTTTTGCCCTCCCCCAACCCCCTGTAGGCCCCTCCAGACCCGAACCACTACAATGGGATTAACATCCAAAGAATGTCAAAAGCTTCTCTCCAAGCTGAAGTGCAGACAGACAGACAGACAGACAGACAGACAGGTGCTTCCATAAGATTGTGGAATACCAAGCATGCAAGTCAGGCATGGTGGCACACAACTGTAATCCTAGCACTCAGGAGGCAGAAGCAGGAGGACTGTGAGTTCAAAGCCAGCCTGGGTTACATAAGTGAGACCCCCCACCTCAAACAAAAGAATACCACCAAGGCCTCTTGCCTTCCCTGTGTCTCTGTGATAGGGAGAAGGAACTGGAAGCCACATTGGCAGGTGGCATTTTTTAAAATGATTGGAGCCAGGTGTGGTGATGCACACCTTTAGTCCCAGCACTCTGGAGGCAGAAGCAGGCAGATCTCTGTGAGCTCAAGGCCAGCCTGATCTACATAACAAGTTCCTAGCCAGGTGGAGCTACAGGGGGACCTGTCTCAAAAAACCAAACAAATAGCCAGGCGTGGTGGCGCATGCCTTTAATCCCAGCACTTGGGAGGCAGAGGCAGACAGATCTTTTTGAGTTCGAGGCCAGCCTGGTCTACATAGTGAGTTCCAGGACAGCTGGGACTACAAGGAGACCCTGTCTCAAAAAGACCAAAAAAAAAAAAAAAAAACCAAACAAACAAAAATTGTGAAGAGATGACTCAGTGGTGGTTAACAACACTGGCTGCTCTTGCCAGAGGACCTGGGTTCAGTTCCCAGCACTCACATGGCAGTTAACAACCACCCATATCTCCAGTTCCAGAGAATCTGACACCCTCTTTGGGCCTCCACAGGCACTGCACACTCTGGGTATACTTACATACATGCAGGCAAAACACTCATACACATACAAATATTACTAAAACAAAACAAAGTTATTGTTTTAAGAACAGATACCATAATGGTATAAAAAGGCAGTGCTGAGAACCTCGCTCCCTATACTTACATTTTTTTACATTTATTTATTTATTTTTGTTGGGAGAGAGGGTTGTACATGTCACAGAGAGTGTGTGGAGGTCAGATGATAATTCATAGGAGTTGGTTCTCTCCCTCCACCATATGGGTCCTGGGAATTGAACTCAGGTTGTCAGCTTGGAGCACCTTTACCTGCTTACGATGTCTTGCCAGACCCCCGAAATACTTTTTTCTCGAAAACAAAAACACAGTCCTTGTGGAATATTGGGAAACACAGTCACAATACAGAAAATCAAAATTACTGAATCTAAATGTGCTCAAACCTACTCATGATTTGGCTATTTCCTTCAAGACCCCTTAAATACTGAATCCTGTGTCATCTCATGATTTACCCACTCAACCAATACTTTGTGAATGCTTCCCATAACAGTAAGTACTATTTGCTACTCTTGCCAAGGACATGGAAAAGAGACTGAATCATGGGTTGCTCAGACTTCAGCTTTGAGGTGCTTTCTGCCCAACATTGGGTGAATTGCCCTCTTGCTCCCAGATGGCAAATCAGGCCCATAAAGCATCTACCTGGAGGGTTATGATGTGGGCTAGAGAGTTGGCCTGGAAGACACACAGAAACAGGGCCTGGCACCACAAGCTCGGTAAAGGTCCATCCTGCATCAGGGAGCAGTGCTGCCTTTGCTGAGCGTCATAGTTTACAGTGACTGGATTGTTCACACTAAGGTTGCTCTGCATTGCTGGTTCTGCAATGCTGGGTGACATGGCTCTGAGGATTCAGTTCTGTCCCGACCCCTGGTTATTGTTGCTGAAGGCAGTGAGGGGACAGGTGTGGCCTATCTCTCATGGATGCTCAGGGTCTACACTGACACGTCCCTCAGGAACTCAGAGGAGCTGATTTTCTTCTCAGCCCCCCGACACGTGTGTGTATGTGTGTGTGTGTGTGTGTGTGTGTGTAATGTATTTATGTGTTCATATGCATGTGTGCATACAGATGTGCACAAGTGGGTGTGTGGAGGCCAGAGGTTAATGTCAGGTGTCAGCCTCAATGATTCTCCAACTTATTTTTTGAGGCAGGGTCTCCCTGAGCCTCAAGTTCATCCATTTGGCTGGCTGGCTGGCTGGCCAGTGAGCTCCAGGGATTTCCTTGTCTCATTCCCCAGTGCTGGTTATAGATGTGAACCACCGTGCTTTTATGTGGGTGCTGCGGCTCTGACTCCAGGTTCTCAGGCTCACATAGCACATAAGCACCTTACCAACAGAGCCATCTCCTCAGCCCCATCTTTGAATGTTCCCTGTACTTTCCTCTAGGGCAGGCCTAGCTTCCCAGAGTTTATCAGTCCCACATCCCGTGTCCACAGGGTCCCCTCTCTCAGCCAAGAAGATATTACACACTTAAATCCATGCTGAATGAAGGTTTAAGGTGTGACCTGTCAAACAATAGAAGGCAATTTAGCCATAAACAGAAATGAGGAACTGATGCTATTGCACAGGTAGACCTTGAAAAGATGGTGGAAATTGGTCATAAAAGACCACAGTTGGGCCCAAGAGATGGGTCATCAGGTAAAGAAACTTGCTGCACAAGCCTGATTGAACCTGAATTCAATGCCTGGAACCCACATAAAGGTAGAAGGAGACAAACAAGTAATGAAAGTTGTCCTCTGACCTCCAGCATGTGCATACACACACACACACACACACACACACACACACACACACACACGCATGCACACACAGAAATTTTTTAAATATTTATTTTTATCTGTGTGATGTATCTCTGTGTGTATACCTAAGGAAGTCAGAAGAGGGCATAGGATGCCCTGGAACTAGAGTTACAGGCAGTTGTGAACCAGGGGATGTGGATGCTAGGAACCAAACCAGGGTCCTCAGGAAGAACAGCATGTGCTCTTGACCTCTGAGCCATCTTTCCAGCTCCACAAGCAAAAAAACTTCAGGGGCTGGAGAGATGGCTCAGTGGTTAAGAATACTGACTGTTCTTGCAGAAGACCCGGGTTTGAATCCCAGCACCCACTTCGCAGCTAACAACTGTCCATAACTCCAGTTCCAAGGGATCCGACAGCCTCTTCTGTCCTCTGCAGGCATTGCACAACACGGGTGCATTTACCTACATGTAGGCATAACACTCATACACATAAAATAAAAATAATAAAATATTTTTTTAAAAATCCCAAACTTCAAAGGCCACATATTGTGTGGTTCCACAAGTCTATGGACTGCCAAGGGCTGGGGGCGGTGCAGGGATGAGGAGAGCCTGCTGATGAATTTTGGGTGTCTTTGGGGAAGCACAAATGTTTGGCCATTTGCTGGTGACATGTGCACAACCTCATGGATGTGCTGAGTCCCACTGAGTTGTGCATGTTAATGTGAACTTCATCTAAGAAACAAACAGTGAGAGGGAGTTGAAAGATGTGGTAGGAGGAGCTTCCACAGGCTTTGGGGATGTTAGTTTTTTGAGATAGGGTCTATATAGCCAAGGCTGGCCTTGAACTCAGATCCCCCGGCCTCCACCTCCTGAGTGCTGGGGTTACAAGTGTGCACCATTGTGTCCAGCTCCACAGGATGCACACCTAGCAGAACAGAGCTCTCTCTGTGTTCTGTGGCATGCATGACCATTCTTGACCCCACTCCTTATTAGACTCTCCTGGGAAGCCTTTAGAAGCCCCAGTGCTGGGATGCACCCAGACCCAGAGACCCACGCAATAAGTTCAGTCCATCCAGGGCTGGGAACCAGCACCCAAAGGGGCCTTTGAAAAACAATGACCAAACAAGTAACAAAAACAAAACATCTGGGGACTGGAAAAATGTCTCAGAGGTTAAGAGCACTGGCTGTTCTTCCCTGGTTTGATTCCCAGCACCCACATGGCAGCTCGCAATTGTCCATAACTCCAGTTCCAGGGGGATCTGACTCCCTCTTCTGGCCTTTACAGGCACTGCACAACATGGGTACACTTACATGAAGGCAAAACACTCATATACATAAAATAAATGTAAATATTAAAACTAAAACATCAGATTTGACCAAGGAAGATTCTGTGACCCTGAGGTCTGGGTGCATTTGTTTGGAAAGTGACAGGCTGCCCTGTTAGGCAGACATACTGCTTCATGCAAAAGAGCTTGGACTCTGAAGCCAGGTGGTGCTGGGTTCAAATCTCGACTCTACCCTCAATAGTATTCTAATTGCCAACGCCTTCAGAGCATCAGCTGCTCACTAAGATTATAATATCTGCTCCATCAGCATGAATCTTGCAGTTTCCGATGTGCCTGCCGAGAAGAAAGTGAATGTGACCTCAGAACCAATTTATCTGCCCTGTTAGGTCTTTGTGGATCACATGGATTTTTGGACTCTTGCTCGTTTGGATGCTTCCCTGATGGACATCACTCCCACAATGTCTATTTGGAGAGTGAAGTAAGAGACAGGTGTCTTGCCTGAGACTTCTTTTCCATAAAGATGTGCATAGGGACAGGATGTAGGAACAGGATGATCCAGCCTCTGTAGCTCTCGTAACAGAGTTCTCATGAATGATCATCATCTGTCTCATCCACAGGACCATGCATATACCCTGGTACATCAAAGGAGTTTAAGACCCGCTTGCTTAAGACCCTGAGGGGGAAGAACCAGGGCTTCTAGTGGGGAGTTTTAGGCTGAGAAGTGCAGTTCCTGATATGGGCACTAGGGGTCTCCACGCTCCACCGAATGGCTCCTTTTAGGGTCCTGCTCGCAAGAGTTTGATTTCCAAAGCCTTGCTTGGAGCATGGAGCTAAATGGTGACAGGTGTGGAATGAGGAACTGTGGGGCCAGGAGCACTACTCCCAGATTGCCATTATGCCATTAGTTCTCCTGCTATCCCGAGGGTTCAGCGGAGAGATCACGATGAGGTCTAGCCTCTGAAGATATCAAGTTCAATGTGAATGCAAGGTTTGGGGGGTGGTATGGGGGAGTCCCTGCTGGTTAAACACTATGCACTAGCACTGAGTACTAGTTTGTTTTCTTCATCCTCGAAGCCACAATCTTGTGAATCAGACGTTGAGTTCTGCCTTTTAAAAAATTATTTGTTATTTTACGTGTATGAGTGTATTGTCTGCATGTGAGTGCACCCATGTCGTGCGATGCCACGGAGGTCAGAAAGAAGGCTTCAGATTACCCTGAAACTGGAGTTAAGGATGGTTTGTAGCCACCATGTGGGTGCTGGGAATCGAACCCGGGTCCTCTGCAAGAGCAGTCAGTGCTCTTAACCACTGTGCCATCTCTCCAGCCCCTAAGTTCTACCTTTTATACACCAGGGAACCTCCACTCTCAGAGGGGATGCAAATGGTGGGGTTGGAATTCCAACATGATTCTGCCCTGTTCCAAAGCCTGTGGTCTTTCTGGGTCACCCTGCCACTCAGCATCCCAGAGGGCCCAGCCTCAGGAGGAACCCACTGGTCCCCTACCTCCCAGAGGAATTAAATCCTAGCCCCTCAAAGCAGGTGTTCACAGAGCAGATGAGCCCTAAGGGGATAGTACAAGCTCAATTGCACTAATCTAACCATCTCTGTGGTTTTCATCTTCTCCTGGAATATGCTTTGCATCAGGGGCCTGTCTTCTTGGTTCCTATGAGAACAGTGTGCTTTTTCTTAAATAGAGCCTCGTTTATGAGTTTTGCCTGCAATTACAAAAGCAATTCCTGCTGCTGAAGAAAACACAGAGACACTGAGAGAACAGAACCACCCCCGTCCCCACCCCCAGGGACAGCCCAGGCTAACACACATGCACTGTCCTCCTCAGCACACCCACTGTCACCACGGAGCCCTGAAGTCCCCCTCCTGTTTGAGCTGGTTCTGGGTCTTTGTGACACATTGCGACCGGGTCCTATGTACAACTAGGCAAGACCTTCTCTTCTGGTGTGGACACAGGATGATTTCAAAGGGTCTCTTGTGGAGGGTAAGGGTAAGAGCCATTACCATCTCCATCAAAACTGTCACTACTTGCAAGAGACCTTCAACATTGGGTCTGTGGAGGCCCAATGAGTGAAGCATTTGCTATACAAGCCTGAGGATCTGAGTTCCAGTCCACAGCAGTTACATAAAAAGCTGAGTGTGATGACATGCACCTGTACTCACAGCACTGGTAGTGGACGGACACAGGAGGATGTCTAGAGCTTCCTGGGCAGCAAGTCTAGCCAATCAGGGAGCTCCACGTTCACTGAGAGACCCTGTCTCAAAAAATAAGGTGGGGAGAGGTAGATGAGGTGGTTTAGTGATTAAAAACACTTGCCATTGGCTAAGCACTGTAGCCCATGCCTTTACTCCATAGTGAAACCCTGTCTCAAAAAACAACAAAACAAGCCAGGTGTGGTAGCACACACCTTTAATCCCAGCACTTGGGAGGCAGAAGCAGGTGGATCTTTGTGAGTTTGAGGCCAGCCTGGTCCCCATAGTGAGTTCCAGGACAGCTGGAGCTACAGAGAGACCCTGTCTCAAAAAGACAAAAAAAGAAAAACAAAACCAAAACACTTGCCACACAAACCTGGTGACCTGAATTTGGTTTCCAGATACCACAGTGGAAAGACAGAACTGACTCCCAAGAGTTGTCTTCTGACCTCTCCACATGTATGCGCTGTGATATGCACATGCTTTCTCTCTCTCTCTCTCTCTCTCTCTCTCTCTCTCTCTCTCTCTCTCTCTCACACACACACACACACACACACACACACACACAAAGCCAGGCATGGTGGGGGCTTGGGGGTTCACCCATGTTCCTACAAGAAAGCCCAATAAACTAATCACTGGAATTGTTACTCAAGTCAGGTGTCAGTGGCCTACCTGGGGTGAGGACTCATTTATTCATATCTTCCCAGGGAAAGCTCATGCAACCGGGCTGTTAGCCCTCACCTCATGGAGTCTGATCATCCATGCTGAGCTACGCGTCTGACTAATGAGAGGGAAGGGAATGCCAGAAGAGTCCCACTGGAATGATCTGGAGACCAGGAGACAGGGACAGGAAATTCTCTCTCCAGAACCCTGGGGTCTTGTCTCCTCAGGGCCAGCTGTGGGCTGCACAGGTATGTATGTGCAGAAAAGCAGAAAGACTTTGTTTCTGTCTTAAGTCTCTGCGGCTGCCATCTTGGAACTGTGCTTTTGTTTCTTGCATGTGTGTGTGTGTGTGTGTGTGTGTGTGTGTGTGTGTGTATGCACAAATGCTTCTTGGGGTCAGATAATAACTTGGAACTGTGCTTTTGTTTCTTGCGTGCGTGAGTGCGTGTGTGTGTGTGTGTGTGTGTGTGTGCACAAGTGCTTCTTGTGGAGACAGTTCTCTTCTTCTATCATGTAGGTCCCAGGAATTGAGATCAATTCATCAGCCTTGGTGGTAACTCCTTTACCTGCTAAGCCATCTTGCCTGCCTTGCCATCTTGGAATTCTTATTCAGGTATGCTCAAGAGTCCCACATTTCCTTTCACATTGGGCTTTGTAAATTATGTATCTGGTCTTGCTCCTAATAATACCAATTACTGATGGAGCTTGCTGTACACTTGGCACTATGTATTTTTTTTCTCCTATATATAATTCACCTGCCCCTCACAGCAGCCAGGTGTAAACTGCTTCTCTTCTCTTCAGCTCAGCCAACCCACATGAGGAGGCATGCCGGGAGCTAGGCACTTTATGGATTTTGGCTCCCCAAAGGCTCACAGCAGAGCAAGAGGTACCATTACTGTTTCCATTAGAGTCTGAAACTCAAGTCCAGGAGGGGAAGCAACTCACCACAGTTTGCAGCTAAAAAGGGCTGGAGTTGCCATATCAGTCCTCACCTATCACCCCTGGACCTCTTGTCATTGTGTGGGAGCCATGCCTGCACCGCCTGCCCAGCCTGGCTGGCCAGAGGCTGCCTGATATACTCTACCCCCCACCCCCCCACCCCCTTGCTATGGTGGACACCTCCACCCACAATGTCAGTTTCCATTCCCGCTGCCTCCTGATGTGACAGGTGCTGCACCAGGCCACCTCCCGGGCCCAGGTGTGCAATCTGCTCCCCTGCTCTGGGGGACCCGAGACGGCACTTCACATCTTTCTTCATGGTGCTGGGCTTCTGAGCAGACCAGGTTGCAGCTGTAGCTCCCAGGGGGACCTGATTCATCAGCACTGGTTACTCCTGAGATGACAGCCCCAGGGGAGGGCCTGATGGGGGAGGGGCGGAGGACAACAACTCTGAGTAGCTGGAAATGGGTGCAGAAACTGGTCCACAGGGATCCTCACATGTTCAAGTCGGCTTGTGTAGTTTCTTAGCTGAAAATGAGCAAAGAAACCAGATCCAGGAGCTAAGAGTTGGGATCTGGGCATGTACAGTCCAAAGTTCAAGTCCTAGGTCCAGCACTTAACAGCTGTATCACCTTATCCTTGTGAAAAGACAGGCAAAAACAGGCATCCAGATGAGGACCTCAACCCTGACAGATAGCCTCAAGTTCAAATTTCAACTTGGGTACTTACTACACTTGGGACCTTGTACTTGCCCTTTGCCTTTCTAGACCTCACCCTTGGCATCCTCCTGGGCCTCTGTGGGGATGGAGCATCGCATAGTGCATTGAGCCCTTTCCTTGGTGCTCTGTAAGCCATATGGCAGGCATGGTCATATAGAACTGCTGAAACCTCACCAGACCAGATGCCCTGCTGGAAGGGTCAGAGGCAGGTTAGACAGTAAAGGAGAAGACCGAGTTCGAGGCCATGTTCCCATAGCCCTGGGAATTTGTAGCTGAGTCTAGGGTTGTGAGCACAAGGCAGCTGACTGAGGACTACTAGCTATAGGAAGCTGGTGGAAGGTGTACAGGGACAATCTCTAAAGCAACTATGGCCATGGCATGGGACACGGCCAAGCCTCCTTCAGCCTGGACTCTCTCCCAACCTCTCACATACCCCCCCTGGGGGTTCTGGGAACAGGCCTCCTTCCTTCAACTCTTAGCAAGCACACTCTGCTCTGCTGACCCCGCACCTAGGCCCCACTCATCACCATGCACATGAGCCTGGGAGGAACTGGCTAAGGCATTCATTGAGATGCCACAGTCGGGTGGGGCCTGGGAGGTTTTTCTAATTGGCTCCTAGGGATGCAGATCACTCCAAATAGCCAATATCTAAAGCATCACAAATATGCAAGTCATGAAAATCAATCCTAATTTGGGGTGTTGAGTTCTTAGCCTGATCTGACTAGAGTAGACTCTGAGGGTCTGATTTTGCCCCCAAGGGAAAGAGACAGACTGAGGGTACTTTCAGCTTGAGTGGCAAGGACAGTGGTTCCCAAACTCAGGACATACATTAGCTGTCTCAGAACTAAGTAAGGGTTAAAAAAATTAGAGAGGTTCCAGTGGGTGGGGCACACCTCTAACCTCAGCACTCAGGAGGTAGAGGCAGGCAATTCTCTGTGAGTGCAAAGCCAACCTGGTCTACATAGTGAGTTACAGGTTAGCCATTGCTACATAGTAATATCCTCTCTCACAAAAACAAAAAAGGGGACTTGAGAGATGACTCAACTGTTAAGAGCACTGGCTTTTGCAGAGGACCCAGGTTCAGTTCCGAGCGCCCACACGGCAGCTAACAACCAGCTGTAACTCCAGTTTCAGGCGATTTAACACCCTCTTCTGGCATCTGAGGGTTGGCATGAATGTGATGCACTTACATACATGCAAGCAAGACATTCATACATATTAAAAACAAAACAAAAAACAATCAAATAAAAAAAAGATAGAGGGATTCCAAGTCACAGAAAGACAAGTAGTGGAGGATTCCCTCAGCAAAGGCTTCAGAAATAGACCCATTGTAGACCTTGAAGCTTAAGGGTGGGGGCCAAGGGTGGTATGGGGAGAGGGATGGGAAGGTGGTTCTATTTAATAGGTATAAAAGGTCAGCTCAAACCTCCAGAGATAAGGCACAACAATTAAATCAGCTGAACACTAAATTGCACACAAAAATGAGGGCCAGTAAAATGGCTCAACAGGTAAAGGTGTTACCACCAAGCCTTGACAAACTGAGTTCGATCCCCAGGACACACATGATAGAAGAGGGTCAACTCCTGAAAGTTGTCCTCTAACTTCCATACACATTATGTCACACACACACAAACACACACACACACACACACACACACACACACACAAACACAATAATGTTTTAAAAAGTTTAAAACTGGGGGCTGGGGATGTAGCTCAGTGGGTAGAATGCTTGCTTATCCTGCACCAGGCCCTGGACTCAATCCCCTGCACCATATAAATCAAATGTGGTCATACACAGCTGAATCCAGAACTCAGAAATGGGAAGCAGGAGGATCAGAAGTTCAGAGTCATCCTTGTATATAAAGTGAATACAAGGCCAGCCTGGGCTGAGATCCCTCCTCAAAACAAAACAAAATAAGAATGAACCCCAGATGTAGTGGTTCAGGCTTACATCCAGCACTTGGGAAGATCTCGAATTCAAGGCTAGCTTGGACTACAGAGCAAGACCCTGTCTTAAAAAGGGAGCAGCGGGATAAAGATGACAAATTTTATGTTATGACCCTTTTTCTACAGTTAAAAAAAATTCTTTAAAAAGCCTGCCACTGGCTGGAGATCTTATTCAGCATATATGAAGAATCAGATTTTCACTTTCCTAGTTGGGGATGGGGTGAGGAGTCAGATGTGCGATTCTGGTATGAAGCCAGGCTCATAGACCTCTGATCAAGCAAGAGTTTCTTCCCACCTCCGCCCTCACAGCCTCCCCACCTGGCAATCACAGAAGCCCAGTGCCCTCTCCTCGCCTCCGCCCTCCACCCGAGTGAACTTCTAAAGCTCAAATCCCAAACAGGCGCCTGGCTCCATGAAAACCTTCCCGGCCTCCTGCTGTCCTTCGCAGAAAATAGAAGAGGCAATCTTAGCAGAGCCGCCTCAGAGCCGGCAATCTGTGGGTCCAGGGAGCCTGGTGTGTGGGCAGAGGTCGCACCAGGTCCCCAGGCCAGGAGGAAGATCTGAACTGGGCGTAGGAGAAGCTTCTAGAGAAAGGCGTTTTGAATTGGGCCTTGAAAAAGGAAAAGAGCGCCTGGGGAAGGAACGAGGCAGGTGAGCCACAGGGTAAGGGGCAGCTAAGCGAGACCAAGGGGTACAGGAGGTACACTCTGCCCCCGGGAGTGGGGGTGAGCTGGAGACAGGTACAGGACTTTCTGTCTGCCTGTTTGTATGTCTATTTACCTATAGGAGCTCATATTAGGTGTTTCAGAAAAGCTGGTGGGGCAGGGGCAGAGAGATGGCTCAGTAGTTAAAAGAGTACTGGCTGATCTTGCAGAGGACAGGATTCAGTTCCCAACACCCACATGCCGGCTAACCACTGTCTATAACTCCAGTTCTAGGGAATCTGACACCCTCTTCTGACCTCCGCAGGCATTGCACGACATGGGTGCACTGTTAACATCTGCAGGTTGTCCTCTGACCTCCACATGCACATCCACCGTGGCACACAGACATACAGACACATGGACACAGACACACACACCCAAATTAATAATTTTAAAAAGCTAGTTGGCCACAATGTGCATAGATCTAAAAGGGAATTCCCTGAGGATACTCAGACACCCCCACCCCCAGAGTTTCTGGGTCTCCCTAGGACATCAGAGGCAAGAGGGGTTCATTCAGCCAAAGGGAACTGGGGTAACTCCAGCCCCCAGCTTCTACCTGCTTCACCTCTAGCACCCTCTAGGTGATCACAGTAATACAGGGAACTCTCAGGGCAGCCACAGCAGCGGACCCTGGAGTGCAACACTCATTGCCAGCCTCAATTCAGAAAGGCTTCCTTACCCAGAATGCATTCCAGAAGGGCCCCTTTTTGCCTGTAGGTATCAAGATCCCTTTTTCATCCCCTGCCCCTCTCAGGGAGGCCTATTCTCCCTATCCTTGACCCAGTAGACAGATTCTCACATGGAACACAAGCACCAAGGGGTCCAGACTAGCCAGAGCACCTAGTTGAGAACCTCGTCTCGAGGCTGGGGACCAGCATCTCATGGCCCCAGCTACAGGCACATGGCTTATGCCAGACTTCAGTTTTTCAGGACCAGGGGAGACAGATATCCCTGTGAACACTGGCAAAGAATTCATATCTAATCATTGTTGGCAGGAAGGTTAATTGGATGCCGAGGTAAGCTTGTTCCTGGGACAGGTATGTTAATAAGCATTGAAACATCTGAAAACATCCAGAGCCACAGGGAGGGATTAATGGGCCTGAGCGCTGAAAGGCACTCAAGGTCAGACAGTACCCCACCAGACCCAAAACCCCTGCCTCTCAGGACCTGGGAAACATGGCCAAGCAAGGCAGGTCCCCTGAGTCTCCTAGTGGAAGTTTCACTGTGGTCGGGGTCGGGGGTGGAGCACCATTTCAGTTTTAGGGGATGAAGAAATAGGTAACATTTGTTCCAGTTGGCAGCTCAGCATAGACCCTCTGTACTTCAGGTGTGTAGTCATCCCAGCCTGGGACACTGGATGGCCAGGTAGACATTCCCTCAGTGTCTACTAAGAGGTGCCCATACTAGTTCTCCTGATTGGACCCTCAGCCAGAGTGGCCTCCCCTGGTGATCTCTGAAGTTGGTGGGCTGGGTGCTGCCAGCCCTTAGGGCCAGGTCCAGAACCACAACAGTCCTTCTGACCCTCAACTTTCAAGGGCCAGGGAAGGGGTGGAGGGAGAGTAAGTTCAAATCCACAGGGACCTGGGAGTCCATCAACCCTATCCTTAGGCCTCTTGGGAGTCCCAGTGTGTCAGATCAGATCAGTGTTAGCTATAAATGGCAGAAGCTCAGAAAGGGTTGAGAACTCCCTGGAGGTCACACAGCCAGATCTGCAGGGTTCAGAATGTCACATGAGGCTCAGGGTAGAGGCACTGGATCCCATCTGTCACATGACCTGTAGAGGTAGGAAGATGTTGGTGCCTAGATGTGAAAGCTGGGGTGGTGATGGAGGGGCTAAGCCCCCCGACAGGGTACTCCTGCAGACGCTTGGGTGTGACAGGCTCCTTCTGGGGTGCAGTAGGCACAGAGTAAAGCAAGGGTTAAGCAGCCAGCAGGGCGTGCCTGGTAAGGGTCACTTTGCTGTGGGTGCCTCTCTCCAGGGCATAGGTATGATGAAGGGGAACATAGGACTGTGTTGGAAAATCCCAGCCTTCCACCGGCAGGTCACAAAACCTGCTTTCCTAGCCAGGCTTGGACAACATGGAGGCCAGAGCCACCTGACTCCAACTATAAATAGAGGGGTGACAGAAGACTCTGGAAGCTCAAGGGAGGCCAGAGAAAGGGACTCTGCTTCTCCCCAGAGGCCAAAGGGAATGCAGACGCATGGTGTACCTTCGAAGTCAGCTCAGAGTCCTTCAGAGAGGAGGCCAGGCAGTCTCTGCAGGCCCAGAGGGAAGGCCAGAGGTGTGGAGCTGTGGCAGGTGACAGGTCTCAAAGGTTTCGAATGCCAGGGGGAAGGTTTTGTGCTGCGTGCCGAGTCTTGCTCTTAAGGCAGATCTGGCTTTGTGTTAGAGAACCGGAGTAACGTCCAAGAAAGGAAAAAGAACAAAGAGAAAACAATGGAAAGCCGCCTGGGGCATGCAGCCGGGAGAGTACACAGCCAGGCTTCTAGTGAAACAGATGTGGATTATGAGATCCCAGAGATGGCCAGCTAATCTCAAACATCTTTCCCACAGAACTCCCCATACTTAGCAGCAAATGGACTCCTTACAAGACATCTATGGCTGTGTGAATAAGTTCTTTCACGGGGTGTAAGGAGAAAAGTCATCCAAAAGCCAATGAATTACACTTTTCTTTCCTCTCTGCTAGCTGTAACATACATGTGTGTGTTGGAGCTGAAGCAGCCATTTTGGACCATGAGGTATAAGCTACATGTTAAGGTGACTAAACAACAAAGAAGTGATCTAGGTTCCTGTTTGTGGGATAGTCATACCAGTCCTGAGCCAGATGCCTCTAAATTTTGTTTGTTCTAAATATCTATAATCTTTGCCCATTGTTGCTTTGGAGGTTTTCTGTGGCCTTTAGGTGAATATAGTCTAAGTACGCACAGGTCAGTCCTGAACCTCTCAAGAACCTTCATATACGTAGATGTTCTGTTCCTGAGGTGTCTTACAGTGGAACCCCTGACCACGTGGCATGGTTGATGTGGAGAGAGCTCAGTGCCCAGACAGCCGTGTCGTCTGACTCCAGAAGTCAGGGCCTTGGGATCCAAGAGCTCGCTGGGATTCCAGAAACTTTTACCACTAGATGCTGGAGGGGCAAATACTGGGAGAGGCTGTCTTTACTGAATTCCAAATGAAAAGTGATTCTATTTATTTATTTATTTACTTATTTATTTATTTATTTTGAGAGAGAGAGAGAGAGAGAGAGAGAGAGAGAGAGAGAGGGAGAGAAGGCACTTGTGTGCCACTGTCCATGTGTAGAGGTATAGAGGTCAGAGGATCACTTTTGTAGTGTTTCTCTTCTTGTTTCTGTCGCTATGCCCCAGGCTAGCTGGCTGGGCACTTCTTGCCCTCCTATCTCTACCTTCTATCCTGCCATAAGAGTGCTAGATTGCAGATTCCAGCCACTGCATCCAGCTTTTTGCACAGGGGTGGAACTCAGGGTCATCAAACTTGCTCAGCAAGCATTTTGTTTTTACACACTGAGCCATCACCCCACCCCTCCCTGCTGGTTCCTTTGTCCCTTCCCAGGTAGGTGGGGATGAGAGGGTTTTTCTCACCCGGTGCCAATACTAATCATAAAGGCCATTATGTAATGAAGACTCCAGTGCACCCCTCGAAGTTCTCCATTGAAGGGAACACTGCACACTGTCTCTGCTGGGCCAGAAACCAAGAAGCGGCTCTTCCTGGGGAACAGCCTTCTACTGTGCCCCCAGGGAGATGCTGGTCAAGGGCCCTGGCATCTCTCTATGGGTCAGGTCCCTTACTGAATAGAGAGCAGGAGAAAGAACAGGAGGCATCTAAAGAGACATTGCCCTGCAGCTTGGGTAGCCTCTCTCTTGAGTCTTATGTTTGCCTTTGCTGGGATCCAAGGGCCTGTAGGGAAAGCTGGGGAGCTGACCGGGCATCCTGGGGGGCTGCAGGGAGGGCTGGGAAGCTGACAGGGGTCGTCCAGTTGGGGTGCTTCTGGGGCTTCACAGACACCAATTTCAAGTTTCCCTCCCTGACATTTACCCTCTGATGGACAGCACATTCCAGGCCTGGGGGACAGGTCATAGAGGTGAGGCATGGGGAGCTGTGTGTGGAGGTAAAGGGGTGATGGGTAAACAAACAACTGGATTTGGACTACCTGGGTAGAAACCCTCACCAGCTCCAGGAGCCTCAGTGATGTGACCTGTTGGTGTGTGACCTGTTGGTGCCTCAGGTTCACAATCGCTTCTCCTAGGACACCATGAGCAAGGGGTGACTCAACACGTGTCAAATTTTAGAACAGTGCATGGTGCCCAAAACCTGCCCACAGTGTATGAGCTGCCCATTCATCATCAGCATCATCAGCATCACCACTGCCAGGGAGGGACGTCATGAGTGAAACTCAGACCCCACGGGCCTCTCCATGAAGAACTTGGCCAGGGAGGGGCATGATTTCTCAGGTGCTACCTCATAAAAGAACTCTCTGTGCATACTCAGAACATTTCCTCCTACTCCCAAAAGGAGTCTGGTGACTCCAGCCCACAGGAGAAGGCTACATCCAGTTCAAGGTTGGAGGCCATCAGGGGTTTGCAGCACAAATTCTGGGCCCAGGCATGGTCTGAATCTAAGCTATGCCCTTCTGGAAAGTTCGTTAAGCTCTCTGTGTCTCAGTTCCCTCACTTAGAAGGGCACCTCCACCCAGGCACTACAAGGAGGATGACAAACCTACAGACCGGGCTCAGAACTCAGATTTGCCACCCGCTAGCTGGTGACCTGGGGGCTGCCAATTCGTTCACCTCTGCCTCTGTGTCCCCATGTGAAGTAGAGGCATCAAGAGTCACTGCAGGGCTGGGATGTAGATCAGTTGGTAGAATGATTGAACAGCCCTGGGTTCAATCCCCAGCACTGCATAAACTGGGAGTAGTGGTATGTGCATGTAATCCTGGCACTCAGGAGGTGGGGGGATCAGAAGTTGAAGCTACATAACCAGTAGAGGCCAGCCTGGACTAGATTAAGAGAGAGAGAGAGAGAGAGAGAGAGAGAGAGAGAGAGAGAGAGAGAGAGAGAGAGTGA
>NW_008331995.1:253806-268214 GCF_000622305.1 Nannospalax galili | reverse complement strand
AGATACACAGCAGAGGCCAGCCTGGACTAGATAAAGAGAGAGAGAGAGAGAGAGAGAGAGAGAGAGAGAGAGAGAGAGAGAGACTGACTGTAGAAGGATCAGGGCTTCATGGGTGAGCACTGGAGATGGAGTCTCACCTGGGGCCCTCTGTACCACCGAATATTAAAAATATCATGCGAATTGGATAGGCATCATGGCAGGGCCCGTTAGTGATGCTTGGTGCTTCATCTATTGCATCTCACTGAAACATCACTTCCACTTTACCAAGGATGTGCACAGTGTTTGGATGAGGAAACATGCCCAGAGAGGTGGGGCAAGATACCCAAAGCCACACAGGTAGCAGAAGCAAACAGAGCCACCACTGTCTGATTCAGGATCCTGTGGCCCTAATACTCTGACTACTCCTCCCCACTCCCTCCCAGGCTTCCAGTCAGGGGCGGGCAAGTGCCATTCTTATCCCTCGTGACTTTGTGGCCCCAGCTGCCACCTGCCAGCTGCATTGTGGAGGGTCCCTCCTGGGGACCTCACTGGCCTTTGCTATATCCTGACCCATCCCTAGGCTGGTGAGAATTTCTGCCCCTCAGGGCTCTGGTCTTCTCTTTCCTGAGGAAGGAGGAGTTGTGTCCCCAGTGCCCAGGCTCCAAAGACTAAATTTAGGTGCTGGGATGCAGAGGGAAGATAGTAATTAAGGGGTGTTGTGTCACTTTCTCTCTGCCTCTCATCCCCTGAGCAGTCACATGCCACTCGGAAAGAGCGGGGGAAGCTTAGGCAGACCAGAGGGGAAGAAGGGATGGATGGACAGCTGGAGTTGGAGGCAGTGAAGCCCATACCTCCACCCCAGACTAGAGGGGCTCTACATTCTGATGCTCATAGGGTGCCTGGGCCTCACACTGCTCCAGGGACCCTGGGACCCTGCAGGTGGGGTTACAGGAGGACAATTTCCCACCAAATACCCAAAGGGCTTCCTCCAATTAGCACTATTCACAAATAGAAGACCTGCCACAACCTAAGCTAGGCCATCAGAGAGCTTGGCCCCAGGGAAAGAAGCCAGTACTCATAGTGGGAAACTGAGGTGTGATCTTCCCAGTTGTGTTCTGCTGAGGACTGTGGAGACAGGCTATGGACCCCATAAACTGGTCAGAGCTTGAGTGCTTATCCCGGCCTCCAGCTGGTTCTGATTCAACATGATCAGATATGGTTCTGTGAGGAGGATTCTAGAAGAGGCTTTGAGGAGGACGGGAGAGGGCAAGCTACCTTTGTAGAGTGGGGACTGAATTGTTATTTTTTTAATTAATTAATTGTATGTATGTGTTTGGGGGTGGCATGTGTATTAGAAGTTAACATGAGTTGTCTTCCTCAGTTGCATATTTTGAGAGTCTCTCACTGAACCCGGACCTGGCAAGCCGGAGGGATCCTCTTGTCTCTGTACATACACATTGTGGCTTTTACATGAGTGCTGGGTTGAACTCAGGTCCTCATGCTTACACGGCAAGCACTTTATTTGGGCCATGTCCCTAGCCCCCTGTTGTTTTAAAAATAGAGTCTCAAGTATCTGGGAGGTTGGCCTCAAATTTGATATGTAGCTGAGGATGACCTTGAACTTCTGACCCTCCCAAGTACTGGGATTACAGGCCTGTATCACCACACCTGTTTTTTTTTTTTAATAAATAATTTATTGAGAATTTCATACATGCATGTAAGGTGTTTTGATCAAATCCATGCCCACTCCCCCTCCTCTAACGCCTCCCATATCTCCCCATCATTTTTTTTCTGATAACTTCATGTGCTCTTTCTTCTTTTTTGATTTTTTTTTTTTTTAAATGGGGCTTTTGGCTACTCTAACATTTCCCTTTCTGAAGAGGTAACCCTAAAATCTTTTAAGGATTAGATAAAAGCTCCCAAATATTTTTGAAATTTTTGGCCTTTGGAAAGGAGTAGTTTGCTAAGAGGCCCAAGGACAGTGTGAGTTAAGAAACTGGCTACTTTTCTTTAGGGTCTTTTTACTCTAACTGCCTAGCCCATTCCTACCTCCTATTCTTATCACACCATCCTCTGAAGAGGTTACCCAAATTGCCAGTAGGGAATTGGGACACAGACCCCGGCTTCTTCCATGCTGAACAGGGACACAGGGTGAGGCAATTGGAGTGCCCCTTCAGTGGGTCTATCTAAAAGACTCCCAAATTGCATAACTCTTATCTCTAAGGGGAAAAGAAAGTCCTTGAATTGTGAATAGGAGATGTGAAGGAGAAGTAAAGGCAAGAGTAATTAGCATTACAAGTTCTAGACAGGGAACTAGAAAAAAGTCAGAACAGGGCAATTTTCAAATGTTCATATGAAAGTCCATTGGAATTTCTTGAAAAGGGCTTCCAAAATCACCCCTCTATTGGGTTCCTCCTCAATTCCTGTTTTATAAGGAGCTGGGGATCAAACCCAGGGATTCATACATGTTAGACAATCACTCTGCCCCTGAACACGTATACATCCGCAACCCCAGTGAGTGCTTTTGTAAAGGCTGGTAGGGAAGTATGGCCAGCCCAGAGGGCCCAGGCTGCTGGCAAAGCAAGCTGGAGGCTTCTGTGTTGGGGTTTTCCTGCCTGCAGCTTTATCCCCAGAAACATTCAAACAGGACCTGAATCACCCAATTTAAAAATGGGCAAAGGATTTGAATACGCATTTCTCCAAAGATCTTCAAATGGCCAATAAGCACATGCAAAGCTGCTCAGCAGAACTCACCCAGGAAATGCAAATCAAAGCCACACGGAGGAGCCACTTCATACCGCTGGGGTGGCTGGAATAAAGAATGCAGACAAAAGCAAGTGCTGACAGCGCTGGGAAGAGATTAGAACCCCTGTGTACCAGTGGTGGGAATGCAGAATGGCATAGTTGCTTGGCAGTTCCTCTAAAGGTAAAACTGGAGTTACCATATGGTTCAACAGTCCCTCTCCCTGGTACACACCCCAGAGAACTGAAAACAGATGTCCTCAAAAGGGCTGCACAGAAGTGCTCTTAGGAGTGAAGAAATGGAAAAAATTTAAATGTCTGTCAGCTGATGGACGGATATATAAGGAGGAATATTGGTCAGCAATGAAAAGGGGCAAAGTGGAGACTTGCTACATATGAATGAGCCTTGAAATGTCACGATAAGCCAAAGAAAAAGATGCAAATGACCACAGAGCATGGGCTCCATCTATGTGAAGCATGCAGAGTAGGCAAATTCATGCAGACAGGAAGACGTGATTTCTAGAGGATGTGGAATGACTGCGCCCAGGGGAGTGATGTGACTATTATGGGATTGGTGGTGAATATATTAAAAGTCATGGAGTGCACACTTTCAAAGTATGAGCTTGTTACATTTTAAAATTTTTTATTTTTAATTTATTTTTATTACTTTTAGTGTTTTGCCTGCATATATGTAGGTGCACCATGTATGTGCAATGCCTGCAGAGGCCAGAAGAGGGTGTTGGATCCCCTGGAACTGGATCCAGGTGGTTGTGAGCTACTTGATGGGGGTGCTGGGAACCAAACACAGGGCCTCTGCAAGAGCAGCCAATGCTCTTAACTACTGAGCCATCTAGCCCCAGCTTTTTAAAATGTATATGCATGTGTATGCATATACATATGCCCATGCATATGCCCATGGGGGTTAGAAGGGGATGTCAGATCCCCTGGAGCTGGAGCTACAGGCATTTGTGAGCTGCTTGGCGTATACCCTCTTAACCACTGAGCTGTCTCTCCAGCCTGTAGAAGGGTGGGCTTTGTGGCATGTGAATTACGTATCAATACAACTATTATTTTTAAAAGTCCAGACCAGCCTCTGAAATTTGCAGGAGTGCAGATGAAGATCCACATACCATATGTCTAAATATTTCAAAATCAAGCAAATAGCCGTTAAATAAAATATGTTCTCTTCTCCTAACTGGACAAACACACCTTCACTGTGGCAAAATTGAGAAGTGTGTATAAGGCTCTGGTTTTTAGATGCTCAAAAGCTGTGGTGTTTGGGTAGCCTGAGATGGGGCCGGCTGTGTTTAGACAACTGACAGAACAGAGCAATGCATAATTCATAAATTATCAGTTTATTCCATAAAAATGTCCATGCCTTCATTTCACCAAAATGACTAATTCCAGGGATGGTAGTTATCCAAATAAATTCAAGAAATAAAACAGAGGGCTTTTGTTTTTGAGACAGCGTCTCACTATGCACCCCTGACTGTTCTGTAACTTGCTATCTAGACCAGGCTGGCCTCAAACTCACAGAAATCCACTTGCCTCTACCTTCTGAGTCCTGGAACTAAAGGTCAGTGCCGCTACACCCAGCCCATAAAATAGAGCTTTTGCCAACAGAGATAAACTGAGGGGCTAGGGACCTGACTTGGTGGCAGAACACTAGCTTTGCATGCTGAAGGTCCTGGGTTTGATTTCCAACATGGTCCAAAAGATCAAAGATAAATTACAGCAAATGAAATTTTAAAAGATTTATTTATTCATTTATCATGTGTATGTGCATGTGTGCTTGTGTGAGTTAATGTGCACCATATGGGTGCAGATACTCGTGGTGGCCAGAAGGCATTGGAATCCCTGGAGCTTTAGTTATAGGCAGTTGTGAGCCACTTGATGTGGGTGCTGGGATCCGAACTCAGGTCCTCTGCAAGAAGAGCAAGTGCTCTTAACTGCTGAGCCATCTCTCCAGCCCCAGTATATGAAAATTTAAAATCTTCCAAAAAGCTATTTTCTAACATTCAAAATTATTCACTGAAATGAAAAAGCAAAATAGGAATTATAATTAATATGATAGTTGAAATCATCATTTAAAATCAAATCTCAATGTTTAGTAATTTTTTGAAATTTTAATAAAATCTCATTAACCATTTTTTGAGAACTTGTCTCAGGATTCCATTAAACATCCAAGAAGGTTAGTTACACCAGTCTGGTACTTTTAATTACTGTGTGCCACATAGATAAATCTTGGGCAAAGACCAATTGTTCTCAGATAAACCTTGCTTAGACATATATTTGTTAGTAGGTTGTTGGACTCATATGGTTCCCTCTGGTTTTTAAAACTAGCTAGGCATTATTTATCTCTCACATTGTCTAACCCTATAAGAAACAACGCCAGAAAGGAGATACCTTCTTTTGAGCTAGATGAGGAACAGCTGACCTTCCTAAAACAAAGACCTCTAGATAGGCTGACTAGATTCACCAGATGGACAAGTAGTGGGGAAATGTGGGGGTGCTAACAACACAGCGGACAGTAGCAGGAATGACAGAGTACAAGGGCTCTAGTGAGGGGGGTGGCTATGGGAGGATGCCATCTGGGAAGTGGGTATGTAGATGAATAAGATTGTTTGGGATGTTCTGTGTGATATACACACACACAAAAAAAAAACAAATTGAAAAAAATGAGTTATATTCGAGGAGGAAGCATAAAAATCTATGTCATGTTAATTAGTAGAGGTGATCAACACTACCAGTGAAATCTACCCAATGACTTTATATCCATACACAGTGCCAAGGATCCGAGTGCAATCGACCATGACTAGTAATAATCAGATACATATAGATTAGAGATGCATGCACCAACATCTAAGTGTTTTAGCAAAAGCAATGAGTCTTTCTGTAAGAAACAGTATATTTTAAAATGAAATGAAGATTTTTTTTAAAGGTTAAAAACCATTCAAAGAAGGGGCAGAAAGATTGTAAGAGGCAGAGCTTATACTGAGTTCAATATTGTGTAACTGTATTCATTGAACAGCAAACCTAAAAATTTTATAGCCACTTTTGAAAGAGATGTATCTTTGCTCTGGAAATTGTTATTGAGTACGTTAAAGCTGTAATGAAATGTTTCTTCTAAAAAATTAAAAATTAAAAAAAAATAAAGTAAAAAAAATACAAGAATAGCATGAACTGTTTAAACATTTCAAAAGGTCCCTCAGCCACCATGGACATCATTGTGGATACTGCATTAAGTCATAAGAATCTCTGGAACAGAGCAATAGTTCACCAAAGAAAGCATGCTCAGAGAAAGCCTGGGTCTGCAAGAATCTTTTTTTTTTCCTGTTGTCTACAGGGAATGCCAGAGAAGTTCATTAATCTTCCCTTCTGTGCATTAGCTTTTCATTACTGTAACAAAACATCCCAGATAATCAATTTAAGAAAAGACAGGCCAGGCATGTGGTGGCACACACCTGTAATCCCAGCACTGGGGAGGCAGAGGCAGGTGGATCTCTGTGAGTTCAAGGACAGCCTGGTCTACCTAATGAGTTCCAGGCCAGCTGGGGCTACAGGGAGACCCTGTCTCAAAAAGACCAAAAATAAGAGAGAGAGAAAAGACTTGTTTTGGAGGTTTCAGGTCATGGTTGGTTGGTCCGGTTGAGTTTGGCCCTCTGATGGAAGCAAAGCAGGGTAGAGTCAGCTGTTCTATGGCCAGAGGAAAGAGAGATAGGAGGAGGCTGGATTTCCACTATCTCCTTCCAGAGCATGTCACCAATGACCTAAGAGCTCCCATTAGGCCCCACCTCATAAAGGCTCTATCACATAATAATGCCAAGTTGGGCACCAAGTCTTTAACACACAGGCCTTTGGGGGACACTTAGAACCAAACTACAGCATTCTAATAAGCACATCTACTGCTCAAGTATTCCCCCTCATACTCTACCCAGTCATCAGAAGTAAAGCCCCCTTCCTAGATCCACATCGGCACAACCCACAAGCCTTCATGGCAGTCACTCTCAGAAAACACTTTTTGTCCAGGATCAGGTAGGAGAAGAGGATGAGTGATCTGCCAGGGCCTGGCTGGTGTAGTGATCAGAACAGTGTCAGGGGCTATGTGTTAGGCCAGCCCTGAGCTTGGGGGAAGGTACCTCTTCTTCATGTCTACCAGCAGTGCTGAAGGAAATTACAAACTTTCCAGGCTCACCACCCCACGGCTTCATCCCTATAGGCATTCCCACGTGGCCAGTGCTTAATTTGCAGAGATGTTATTTTATTTTTATCTATGGCTTCAGAGCCTCAGATTCTTGAGGTAGGAGAAGCCAGATTGATTTTAACTCAAGCCTACTTCTCCCAGCTGGGACACTGTCCACCTCTCCACATCCTTCTATGGAGAATCCAACACTGCTCATCAAGCCCAGGCCTGGGCTCTCACGTCTCACCAGCCCCTTTCTCCCCTGCCCCTCACACTAGGCCAGCAAGGCCTCCTCACAGGCTGGTTCTACTTTCTGGGCTTCTTGTACCCCAGGCTGGCCTTGAACTCTATGTGCTGCCGAGGATGACCTTGAACTTCTGATCCTCCTGCCTCTGCCTCCGGAGTGCTAAGATTACAGGTGTACACTACTGCGCATTTGTGTGGTGCTAAGGATGAAACCCAGGACCTTATGGACACTAGGCAAGCACTCTGCCAACTGAGCTCCAGTCTCCTGTTTTTGGCAGATGGTGCCCCCCTTTTCCTCCATCAGCTTCAGCTCTGGCTGTTCCTTGGCAACTTTGTGTTAGGGGTGTTGGGTCAGGCTCTCTTCCCTCTGTATGGTGTAAGCCTGCAGGAGCAGGAACTGCTGGTGCCTTGCTGCTCCACTCCAGGACATCCCACTGGCTGGCTGAACAAGTGGGAGCCAGGCTCTCCTTAGCCCAGGGGAGGGAGGAGCTGGCCCTAACTCCCTCCATGTATTGTCCTGTCAGGTGAGCTCTCAGGAGAATAAGCGGGCATCCACTCAGAAGACCACTGCAGGGACAGATGGATGGGACTTTGTGGTGCTTTGAGATCTCAAGAGCTGACATCAAAGGCCCTGGAGGTCACTAACTCCTTATAGCCTGACCCATGAGCCCTTTGATTCCCTTCTCCAGGCCCCTTCTTCCACCCTGCCTGACTTCCTAAGCTCAGTACAGCTACATGTGACAATCAGTCAGCCTCAGCGGGCTCTGAGCCACACTCCTTCCCATTCTGTTTTTAGGCCAGGAGCCCAAATGATCAGGCTGGACCCCCTGAGCTGAGGGTATGAAGTGAGGGAGCTGAGGGAGCACTCTGGGGCCCACAGATTTGGGGAAAGCCTGTGCCACCACATACGAGGTGTGGGGCCTATTTTGAGATGTAGTTTCCCTCATCTGTGAAATGAAACAGAGTTTGCCTCATGGTGTCTACTCATGTAGAGGACACAGCAGGTTTTCAATATTCGGGTGACTGTTAGTGACATCACAATTGTTATCAACATGGGCTTTGGCAAACTTGATCCTTATTTATTCATTTAGTTAGCATGGCCACAGGTGCTGAGTGAGTGGAGCCACAAAGGTACAGGCCTGTCACAACGGGAACAGCCACAATCTAAAAGGGACACATCTGTGTCTGTGAGGGACACATTTGGTCTCAAGTCAAAGAACACCTGAATGCCATGGCCAAGGCTCCTCAGGACTCTCTTCTCACATAACAAGGACTCTGGAGGTGAAAGCCCAGGGCCACTGTGAAAACTTCAAGGTGTCTTTCTGCTTTGGATGTTGATATTCCACCTTGTGGTTTCGTAATGGCTACTGCATCTCCAACCATCCTGCCTATAATTCCTGGCAAGAAAACTGGAGGTCAAGGCCAAAAAGAATCTACATAGTCAAAAGCAATTCTCTCCTGGAACTCTACCCAGTCAACTGTTATTCATGCCTCATTGGTCAGCCATGAAGTGAGGGGCAACTGGGAAACGGGGGATGACGATTAGCTGAGGCTAGCTCTGGTTCATCTAGGAGCCATGGCAACCCTGCACAAAACTGGAGTGTGCTTAGCATGTAGAGTATGAGGTGGGCAGTGGAGCATGGTGGAGGGGCATGGAAGTCATTGACGCCCCCCCTGCCTCAAACCCATCTGTATATCAGGCACCAGGGTTTACAGAGGTGACTTACAGTCACAGCAGGACTGGAACTCAGGCCTTCTAAGGCTGCCAACATGAGATGGTATCATGGTTGACAAGCCCCATTAGAGGACTTTAGGACTGGCTCCCCCAAGGACTCTTGCACCAGAACTCTGCGGGAGGGAGGGGGATACTGGCCATGGTGGATGAAAGAAGCCTTCCTTGTTGTCACCAACCCCCAGGGCACAGCTGGTTCCTTGGGGTGGCTAGCTGGCAGGCGGCAAATTACCCTTGTCAGCCACACTGTCTTCTGAGAAAGACAGCTCTGTAATCTGTTTGTCAGCTGGAGAGAGGAGGTGCCACCTCTCCTCTATCCCCGCCTAGGCAGGCTCATGGTTGATGGGGGTGGCAGGGAAGCTGATGAGAGTGGTCCGGACCAGCTGGAGGGCAGATGGCCAAGTGACAAAAGGCTACAGGGCCAGAGCAGGGCAAGGATGCCAGGCACACTGTACTATGGAAATGGGTAAACTGAGGCAAGATCCATATGTGGCCCCTGCTGTCGCAGAAGGGAAAGATGAAATAAAGGATAGGATAGCTCCTGTGGACAAATCTCCAGGCTGGGAGGTCCTGGTGTGGGGACAGCTGACCCAGGAGGCCAGAACAGGGGATGCCTCAAGGTGGATCTGGGACAGAGGTGAGCAGCAGCTTGGAGACTGACCAGCAGGTCAGAGCCTGTCTGGCAGTCTCATTGATGAGGTGGAGAGAGGCCTGAGTGGTGCTATCCTGCCGAAGGCAGGTGATTCCCATGCTCTATCTGACATAAAGCCCTGCCACATCTATGGCCACCTGGTCCCGCTCCTACCTCACAAGTAAAGTCCAAGAGTCTTGAGTAACATTGACAAAACAGGAACTGCAGCTCAGCCTCTCTGCTCTCAACTGCCACGGGCTAGCTTCTCTGCAGCTGAAGTGGTGTGAGGAGCAGGTCCAGGAGCCCCTAGCATACCAGATGAGGAAGTCTGTTCTTCAACAATAGGAAGCCATGGAAGTCTGAGCAGGAGGAAGGCAACACATGACCAGTTGTGTTAGAAAAGATCCTTTGTTCTTTCTCCATAGCCTTTATCCCCGTTTGCTTCCTGTGATTAGTATAAGGTAGTGGTTAAGTGTGTAGGGTCCATAGTTCAAGTGCCTGGGTTTGAATCCTGCCTTGCCATAGATCAGTGTGAACTTTCAGACAAGGCATTCAGCTTCTCTGAGCCCCACATGTAAAATGGGCACCACAGCTTTGGTGTAGAGACGGGGTATTAGGGGAGTTTTGCATGAAGACCTGTGCTATATAGGTCTACTGCTACTGGCTCAGCCTTCTTGGGATGTAGAGGCAGGAGGATCGGGAGCTTGGGATTTCTGGGCTAGCCATGACAGGGAAGAGAAAACCTGCAGAAGCAGGCTGCTCTCACAGAGCTCTGGCCTGTTGCTGTGGGTTCGCCTGCTAACCTCCTGAACTGTTGCCATCTGTCCCTTGCTCTCTTGCAAACTCTAGCAGACTGAGGCCCAAGTCCCTTCTTGCGTTCAATTGTCTTAGAACTGCCCTAACTGATGACACCCTGGACACTGTCAAACAACACTGGCTTACCTCCCGCTCTGGAGTCTGCAATGAAGTCCCAGCTGAGCTACATTCCAGCCCTGTCCTGGAGAGACAACCTCTCCCTGTCCCTTCCTGGCTCTCTTTGTGGCTCCAGTTCTGTGACTTGGAGCTTCGAGGCTCTGGCCCCTGCCTCTGTTGTCACGTGGTGTCCTCCTCTTGTGTGATATCTTTACTGTCTTCCCTCTCCTCTTAAAGACACTGGGCATGGGGAATAAAGAGATGGCTCTGTGGTTGAGAGCACTAGCTGCTCTTGTAGAGGACCCAGGTTGAGTTCCTAGCACCCATATGAACTCCAGTTCCAGGGGCTCTGACTCCCTCTTCTGGCCTCTGTAGGCATTGCACACATGAATGCACTTACACACAGGCAAAACACTCATACACATAAATGTTTTTAAAATAAAAAATTTAAAAGACACTGGGCATATTGGATGCAGGGTGACCTTCCCTCAACAGGCTCTTAAGTAGGGTCACTAGCTAATACCTGTAATACCTGTTTCCAAATAAGGTCCAACTCTGAGGTGCTGGGGTCAAGCACTTCAGCCTGTCCTTTGAAAGGACACAATTCAACCCCTAACACTCATCAAGCCCTCTCCTAAGCATACACAACTCCCCAGAGAGATACCTGTGGGATGAATGGTAAAAATGAGTAGGGATGGGTCAAGATGGCTCAGAGGGTAAAAGGCTCTTTCTGACAAATGTGACAACCTGAGTTCCATCCCTGGAACCCATGTGATGAAAGGAGAGAGCCGACTCCTGCAAGTTGCCCTTTGACCTCCACACATGTGCCACGGCATGCTCCACCCCCAAAATAAATACATTGAAAAGTAATAAAATTTTTATTTAAAAAAAAAGAATGACAGCCGGGTGTGGTGGCACACGCCTTTAATCCCAGCACTCAGAAGGCAGAGGCAGGCCGATCTCTGTGAGTTCAAGGCCAGCCTGGTCTACATAGTGAGTTCCAGTACAGCTAGGGCTACAGAGAGACCCTGTCTCAAAAAAGATTAAAAAAAAAAAGGAATGACTCGGGCAAGGGCTGTGGCTGGGCTTGGTGGTAGTGCGCTTGCCTAACATTCCCAGAGCTCTGGGTTCAATTCCCATCCCTGAAAGAAAGGAACCAGGGTCCTGTCCTTGTGTTCCTGGGCCTGAGTAAAGAATCCACTCTCACTCTCCAGGCCAGAGAGACGGCTCAGCAGTTAAGAACACTGGTTGTTCTTGCAGAAAACCCAGGTTTGAATCCCAGCACCCACATGGCAGCTAACAGCTGTCCGTAACTCCAGTTCCAGGGGATCCCACAGCCTTTTCTGTCCTCCACGGGCACTGCACGACACGGGTGCACTTGCCTACATGCAGGCAATACATGCATACACATAAAATAAAATATTTAAAAGAAAAAGAATCCACTTTCCTACAGGGCTGGGAGATGAATTTTTATTTTAAAGTGTATATGTGTGTGTGTGTGTGTGTGTGTGTGTGTGTGTGTGTGTGTTATGCACACATGTATGTATAGGTGTGCATGCCTGTGCATGTGGGTACAGGGCAGAGGAGAACATTAGATGTCCTGCTTTATCACTCCTTTATACCTTTGAGACAGAGTCTGTCATTCAATCCTCTTGTCTCAACCTCTCCACAGTGCACTTGACCACACCTGACATTTATGTGGGTTCTGGGGATTTGAACTCAGATCTTCATGCTTATACAATAAGTAGTCTTCCACACACAGCCATTCCAGAGATTTTTTTTTTTTTTCGGTCTTTTGAAACAGGGTCTTCCTGTAGCCCCAACTGGCCTGGAACTCAGTACATAGACCAGGCTGGCCTTGAACTCACAGAGATCTGCCTGCCTCTGTCTCCCATGTGCTGGGATTAAAGGTATGTGCCACCACACCTAGCTGGATTTTTTTTAACATTTTTTTTTATGTGTATGAGTGTATTGCCTGCATGTATATAAGTGCACCCATGTCATGCAATGCTCACAGAGGTTAGAAAAGGGCATTGGATCCCCTGGAACTGGAGTTAAGGATGGTTGTTAGCTGCCATATGGGTGCTGGAAATTGAAACTGGGTCCTCTCTCCTGCCCCCAGGGGGGTGGATTTTAATTTATATGTATCTTGGGGAATTTGCTCAGTCAGCAGGCTGGCCAAGCCACCCATGACAAGAGTCTTTGGGGACCAGGTGGGCTGGGAGGCACTGCTACTCTTAGAGGCACAGGCCTGATTGCTGAGCCCAGAAAAGCTGACGTGCTCAGTGCTCAGGACTGCTGCCACTCAGCTTAGATGGGGAGTCCCTGGGGAGACATCACAGCAGCTGGGGGCGACTGACATCTCAGTGACACCTGCTAATCCGAGGTCCCAAGCTGCCAGTGTGTCAGTCAGTGACTCGCTCTGGGAGGTGGAGGGGATCCTGGTGTTGGGAGGGTGGAGGCAGCTGATGCTGAGTCAGGGTACAGTGGGACATTAAGGAGGGTGAGCTGGGCTCTTTAGGGCTGTTTCCCAGGCTCCTACCCACCTGCCTATGAGGCTGGGGCATTGGGTGGCCAGTGTGGCTGATCCTAGGAGACCTGGAAGGAGAAGGGCGGAAGCCGCTGCAGTAAAGGTCAATGGCCCTTGGGGCCCAGGAACATCCAAATGCAAATGTGAAATTTACCCTCCTGCAGTACCCGCTGGCTGGACTGCCTGCCTCTGTGTGTGTGTGTGTGTGTGTGTATGTGTGTGTGTGTATGTGTGTGTGTGTGTATTTGCGCGGGCAAACACCAGCCAGCAGCCTGGGCAGTGAGGGCACAGCAGAGGTCCTGGACCTTGCCAGGCAGCTCTGGGGTGTCCCTCTGCCTTGGGCACCTCAAGTGGGGGTCCTGGGTTTGCCCTGGGCAGGGTTGGGAGGGTTGTCCTTGGGGATTCAGGCTGTCTGCTCGGCCTTTCCCTCTCACCCTCAGCTCTCCTGGCTGAAGGACCCCAAAGACCAAGAGACTTGGGAAGAATTAGGAGATAAGACCAGTTCTCTTTCCCTCTCATCCTGCTTCACTCGGTATCCCCCAGGGCCAAGTGCAGTCAAGGAGACCTTACTGATCTTCCCATGAACTTGTGACAAGGCAAGGCAGACCAATGGAGCCCTCAGATGTGCAGAGACTGTTGAGCTTCTAACAACCCTGCCATTATTACCCACCAGAGGGAACTCAGGTGGGGAAGAGAGTCCTCTGACAAGGTCACACCCCAGCACCCAGCCTTCCTGCTCAGCCTAGAGGCTCCAGCCGAAAGGCCATCGTCCATCACTCACATCAAACGCCAGGCATGCCCCATGTGTTTAAGGGCTGAGGACACATGTGCACATACCCCTGGCTGTGCAGTACTGTGGTGCCATAGAGTGAGGGCTGGGGCAGGAGTCCCTGGCCTAGGACAGCATCTGCTCTCAGCCTTTGCTGAGGGAACTTGGGAGTTTCACCTGACCTCAGACTCATCAAGGATCCCCAGGGTCATCAGTCGGGTCCTTCTCTATCAACCTGAGGCAATGTCCATGTGTTTGAAAGTCTCAGGGCACAGGCCATCTCCTCCTCCCTCTGCCAATTCCCACCTGCCCTTGACATCCATGACTGAGCTTGACATTGTGTGGGTGTTCAATCCATGTCGTCCTTGCTGAGTGACAAACCTGCCACTCGGAGTCCTTGGGGATGCTGTCTCAGAAGGCTTCCCAGGCCAGAACAATTCTTGGTGCTCCATCTTCATTTCCTCACTGTCTATAAGCCCACTCAGCCCCCAAGTCTGAATTTTCTCCCTGGCCTTTCTCTCCATCGTCCTGGGTGTGTCTCTGGACTCTAAATCTATCACGATCTTACTTTTTTCTAAATGTTCTTTCTTAGTTCTTGGTCTCTTGTGCTTTTTTTTTTAATTTCTCTCTCTCTCTCTCTCTCTCTCTCTCTCTCTCTCTCTCTCTCTCTCTGTGTGTGTGTGT
>NW_008331995.1:224688-253787 GCF_000622305.1 Nannospalax galili | reverse complement strand
TGTGTGTGTGTGTGTGTGTGTGTGTGTGTGTGTGTATGTAGGTGAGTGGGCACATGTACCATAGGAAGCTTGTTGCTTGTGGAGATCAGAGGAAAACTTAGGAGTTAGTTTTCTCCTTCTACCCTATGGATCCCAGGGATCGAACTTAGGTCATCAGACTGGTGGCAAGCTCCTTTCCCCAATGAGCCATGTGTCTGGCCCTCTTGTGCTTTCTTTTCTCTCCTTGGATCTTCTATCTGGGTAGCTTGTCTCACTTCCTTTCTTCATCTCTGTCTCTCTCCCTACATCTGTGCTATTTGTCTCTCTGTGTGTTTCTCTCTCTCTTTCTCCTCCTCCTCTTCCTTCTCCTTCTCCTCCTTAGCTCCTCCACCCCCTTCTGCCCCAGGGAGCCCTTCCCTACTGTCCATCATGCCAGGTGACGTCACCCGTGTCTCCTGGACCATACAGCCTATAATCCTATTGACATTCAGTTAACGAGTTTCTCTCACTGTTGACAGAACCTCCTGCCCCACCCAGGCTGGACAGGCCAGGATCAGAGTTCAGAGTTTCTGTGAGGACATTTGGGACCACGGAGGTGATGTCCTCCGGGTGTCCATGGAGCCACCTGCTGAATGTGATGGCAAGGGGGTGGGGAGGTGGGGATCAGCCCCTCCTGGGAACTGGTTTCCTCCTGGAGACAGAGGTCAGCTCTGGAAGGACAGCTAGCATGTTTGGAAGGCATTGTGTCACAGGGCATGGATTAAGAGAGGGACCACACCCTAGATCCTGGGTTAAATGTGGACAGGCCTCTGAGGCTGAGGGACTCCTGGGGAGGGCAGTGGAAGGGTTCTGGAAAGGCAAGGCTTTGCAGAGAGGATTTGAAAGTCAGAACCCTGTTGGTACAAGGGAGGTGATGTTGCCTCTGCCTTCTGGGGATTCCAATCTGCCACCTCCCACTGAGCCCACCCACCCCTCTGCCCCAAAGACAGAGCTGAGACTCTGGGGACCCATCTCAGGGAGGGCCCCACCTGGAGGGCCCCACCCTCAGGCATGGCTATGGGGAGCACCAAGCCTCTGTTAATCGCCCTTTGGTGAGGAGCACAGGCTGGGGAAAAAGGGTGAAGGGTATCTTCAGCCTGGGATAGCAGCAGGCCACCTGGAATAGGGAAGGGGCACAGGCCACTTAAGTCAGACTATCAGGGGTCAAATCTCACTATTGTTCTTTGAGGTTGTGGGACCTTGGGGGAAAAAAAAACCCCAAAACATAGTAACCTGGCAGAGCCTTGGTTTCTTCCTGCGTAGCACAGGTAGCTGAAACCACATCCAGAGGTTCTTCAAGAGAAACAAGCATCACGTCACATGTGCCACGTGCTTGGCACAGTGCCCTCCTGCTCAACAGACAACTGACAATATAATTGCTGTCCCAAAGTTTCTTACCACACTGCCACAGCCTTGTTCAAATATCAGATTGGCAACGCTTGTAGTTTGATAACACACAGCGTTAGTGAAGCTGCGGGGGAGTCGGGGTATGTGGGCAAGGCTGGGCCTGTACAGTCATCATGACTCTCTCCACCCCATCAGGACCTCAAGTCCCCACACTCTCCCAGGAGAGTGTCCACTTGCAAGAACTTCCCTGCAGGTTCCCTCCACCCACCGAAGCGGCACGTGGGCAGGGTTATTTATTACAATGTTTAAGGTAATTGCCAAAGACTGGAAACAAGTTAAATGTGCATCAATAAGATCTGTTAAATAACTCAAGGTCCCTCCATATAAGGAAGTCATGTGCAGTCATAAACTAAGGATGAGGGAGCTGTTTCCAAATAACACAGAGCAGTAACCAAGATGAATCTGCTAGGGAAAAAAGACAGGTAGAGAAAGATGCAGGCGCATTCTAAGAAGAGAACAGACATGAACACTGGTGAAGGTCATGGTTAATACATATTGTATTTCAGGAAATAACAATGCTTCTCTTTGCAGAGAGAAACTGGGCAGTGGGGACAGAACAGAACTCATAGGTGTCTGGGTTTTAATGGGTTTTTTGGATTGATTGATGGATTGATTGTGTGTGTGTATGTGTGCACAGGAGGGCACACTTGTACTTCAGTACTTGTGTGGAGGTCAGAGGACAACTTAGGAGATTTAGTTCTTTCCTTCTACCATGCGGATCTTGAAGTCACGCAAGTCTTCAGGCTCTGTGCCAACTGCCTTTACCCACTGAGTCATCTCACCAGCCAAGCCCTGTTTCTTGCTGTTGTTTTGGAAGGTTTTTGTTTGCTTGAGATAGTGTCTCTTGCTGTATCACAGGCTGGCCTGGAACTCACTATGTAGCCCAAGTTGGCCTCAAACTCACAGCAACCCTCCTGCTTCAGCTTCCTGAATGCTGATATCTCACATGTGTGCCACCACATCCAGCTGGTTTCTATGGTCTTTTTTTGTTTTAATCTTGAATTTTGACTCTTAGGCATGTGCTACTCATTCAACATATAAACATAAATTAAATTGAGGATGGTGGTACACACCTATAATCTCACCACTTGGAAGATAGAGAAAGGAGGATAGGGAATTCAAGGCCAGCCTGGGCTACAAAAGGAAAATTAAGGCCAGCCTTGAGCCCCATCTCAAAAATAAGTGAATATAACATATTCATATATGTATATACAAAAATTACTTTTGTTTTATTTTCAAACCCTCCTGGATAAGACAGAACTTTGAATATGCTTTTGGCTCTATGAAATTTTCCAGAGGTAGAAATGGCATCTAGAAGGTTTGTGATAGAGGTTTCCTTAGCACCTACCCCACCACAGCCCCAGTACAGATGTGAGCCCTGTGCACAGGTCTGTCCTCTCTACCCTATATACTTTTATCATGTCTGATTGAGACTGGCTGGTGGGCATGAATGGACAGAGAGGAATCCCAGGTGGAGTACACCACTTCCACTCACCTGAGCAAAGGCTGAATCTATCGTCCCATCAGCCATTGTCAAATGCGCACCTCCTGCCCCTTCTGGTGCTTCAGATCCTGCTGGCCGTCACAGTGTTCAGAATCCCATGGAGGAATCCCACCCAGCACCTGCCATACTACACCTGTGCCAGGTGCCTTCCTTCACCAAAGAGCAGGAACCAGGGCATCTAGAACTGCCACCTCATCTGCCCCTACTTCCCGGGGGATGCTGTGCTGGCCATCAGCCAGCAGGTTCCTCAGGCTCCAGACCCCCTGGCCAGATCCCTAGACCCATTCCCAGGACCTAGTCAGTCCTGATATCAAGTGCCTTCAGCCCGCACCGGGTGTGGCAGCATCACACACCCATGTGGGGCGGCAGGAGCTCTGCTGCCAGGAGACGGTCTCCCTGGATTCTGACTCTTTAAGGTGGCGACAGCATGGAGGCGGCAGGGTGCCGCCCACCCTTCCAGCATGGGGGAGGGCTGGTGCTGGGCTCCAGGCGGCTGGGTGAGGGCTACCCCTCCCCGCATCTGACCACTGGGTGTCTCCTAGTGAGCAGCAACCTCTCTTTCCAGTCCTGCTGTGAGTAGTGGGACCCCAGCAGGAAAGTATTAAGGGCAGATGTCTCCTTGGGAACAAAGGCCCTGACTAATGGATTTTCCTGCACCTCCAAACCCAGGGGAACTTGGGTCAGCATCATGAGTGGAGAAGAGGGACCATCTGACAGCAGCCTAGATGAATGAATCTGCTGGATACAGGGTCAGGGAAGCTGGGAGGAGCACCCCACTTCACAGCTGCTGAGGCTCATCAGGTGGCCACTTTATCACATGCCCCTATGCCACCTAACTGACCCCAAGGGCCCTCTCTCTCCACTGCCCCTCCCCCTGTGCCTCAGGAGTGTCATGTGTCCTGGGTCAGCTCAGGCACACAGGACAGTGGCCTTGAAGCCAGGTAAATATGGTGGAAAGAAAGTTCCAGGCAAAGGGCAGATGCGAAGCCAGTATACAGAGGTGAGATGGCTTAGGAGGCAAAGAGAAAGTGAAGGGTGAAGGCGGCCTGTGTCTAGAAAGTGAGGTACACACATGTGGGCAAAGAAGAATGTGGGAAGTGGATGGTTGGACTAGCCAGGGAGGCGAGGATCAAATGCCAAGGTAGGAACCTTTTCAGTGAGCCCCGGGCATCATGGAGCATTCTCATTTGAGAATGGTTGGGATGAGCATTGTCTTTCCAGAACAGGTATATGAGGATAGTGTGGGAGTTGACTCAGGAAGAGAGGCCCTGGGGCAGGTGCAGAGAAGGGCTATAGAGCAAGAGGTGAAAGAGACACTTCTGAAGCCAGGATGCTTGGATGAGAGCCCAGATGTACTCTTCACCAGCTGTGTGACCTGAGGTCACTTACTTAACCCCTCTAGACCAGTTATCTTATCTAGAGATTCAGATGATGATAATACTACAACCTACAGAGCTGTTGTGAGGACAGAGTGAATTAAAGCAAGCCCAGCACAGACCAGGACCGTTGGGACAGAGCAAGCACTAAGACTCAGCCATTTGTCATTTGTTATTATGACTGCCACCCTGGTTCACAGCCTGGTATCCCAGATCTAGGCCACATGGACATGTGGGGTCTGTTTCTGTTGGCTGGATCAGAACCAAAGACATGAGGACCAGTGAGGAAAAGGTGTCTGCCCTTTGTCAGACAGTGAGGTGTCCCTGCTGATTTCAGAGCCCTGGGAAGTAACCAAAGTCCGACCTTGGTGGCTGGGTCCCAAGGATTTCTGTGCTCACCTGGCCTCCAAGCCCAGGCTCTGTGTCTCTTGCCCAGCTCAAGAAGAGCAGTGGGAGGAGTGGTGTGTCTGGGAGGTAGCACACCCAGGCAGCTCTAATGAGGCATGTGGAAGCCAGAGGCCAAGGGTGGATGGGAGGGCAGGGGCAAGGTGGCTGGCAGCTGAGTGGGTTAAGCAGCTGCTAGCGGTAGCTCGGGTGAGCGGGTGAGCGAGCACACTTTGAGTCGCTAGGCAGTAATAACCCTAATCCCCTCATTACCACTCCCAGAGCTGATGCGTGACTCAGGCAGGAGCTGCCAAGGGTCCCTGCCTTCCAAACCCCATTCCACACACACACACATCTGTGCAACAGCTGGGCTCTAGGGCAGCTAGTTCCTGGTGCACTCTAGCACCATCTGCTTCTCCAGGGAGAGGCAGACTCCACAGAAAGGGTGCTAGGGTGCCTGGGGACCTAGAAGGGCAGGGCAGGGGCTTGGGCATACCTGGCCTAAAGTTAGAAGCTTCTAGCCCTCACTCTCTCTGCTTCCTACAAAGGGGTGAGGGGCCAGGCTGGGGACAGGGTACTGATGTTTGTTAAAAAGACTGGCTCCCAGGGCTGGAGAGATGGCTCAGTGGTTAAGAACACTGGCTGTTCTTGCAGAACCAAGTTCGAATCCAGCACCCACATGGCAGCTAACAACTATCTGTAACTCCAGTTCCAGGGGATCTGACAGCCTCTTCTGACCTCCGTGGGCATTGCATGACACGGGTGCACTTACCTACATGCAGACAATACACATATACACATAAAATGAAAAATAATAAATGAAATATTTTTAAAAAGACTGGCTCCCCTAACACTTGAGCCTCAGTCTCTCTACCTACCTGGTAGAAAGCCTGCCCAGCCAGGACCCTTGATGTTTCTCTGACTAACCAGAGCTAGCCAGGATGGTGTTTTTCTGACATGAACCTGGGCTTCTGTGTGCATGGGTGTGTGTGAACCTATATGATTATATTGGGTTATGAGACACTAAAGGATTAAGTATTCCTAGAAGACCTTATCACCTACTCTAAGATATATAACGCATTGGCCGGGGGGGGAGGTCCTGTGTGCGCATGTATGATTGGTGCATATGTGTGTGGATGAATATGTGTGCACATCCATGTGGATGGAGATCAAAGGATAACCCTGGGTGCTGTTTCTTATGTGTCTTCTACTTTATGTTCGATTGGGTCTTCCACTGACTTGGAACTTCATCATGTAGGCCAGGCTAGCTAGCCAGGAGCTCCAAGGATTCACCTGTCTCCTTCTCTCATCTTTCAATTACTGGGTGTGATGGCTAATCCTGGGTGTCAACTTGATTGGATCTTGGATTAACTGAAATGAAAGAGATTTTCTTGATTGGATCATCTAAAGCCAGAAGACACACCCTAAACGTGGGTGTTAGCTTCTGATGGCAGCTGGTATAAAACACCAGGCAGAGGAGAACGCTAGGCTTGTCGCTGCTTGCCTTCTCTCTCGCTGGTGAGTTCCTTGCTGCTGTAGACTGAAGACTAGCTGAACTTTTGGAATTTGTCAGACCTTCAGCTCCAGATTGGGACTACTGAGACATCCAGCCTTATGTACCAAGGGACTATGGATTCTCAGCCTCTCAAGTGTGGTGCAGCCATTGTTGGACTACTTGGACTCTATCCTGTGAGCTAAACTGATAAATCTCTATACATATTCATTCTACCAGTTCTGTTTCTTTGGAGAACCCTGACTAATACACTGGGATTACACATGCAGCCAGTTGGTCCTGGCTTTTTATGTGGGTTCTGGGCATTGAGTTTAGGTCCTTATCTTGCAAGGCAAGTACTTTATCCCCTAAGTCATCTCTCCAGCCTGAGGATGTCGTTTTAAGAGACTTAATGGGGTGTGGATGGGGTGCAATGAAAGAGGGAAGGGCATAACCACTGCCTCCCAGAGCCTTTTGTACCCCCTAGCCACAGGCTGCCCATCAGTTTTGGGGCACCTTTTCTTTTACCCCTGCTAGGGTCGTGAGACTGTTTCACTATGATTTCTTTCTAGAACTGGGCAGAGCTGTCAGGATCCTTCATCAGAAGATAAAACATCTGAGGCTTTTCAAGCACCTACCAAGCACCCCAAGAAGGCACAGAATTGGGTTGTGTTATCATGTCCAGCTCACAGATGAGGCACAGGATGTAAGGTCACATGACTAGTCAATGGCAGCAGCAGGATGGAAGCCATGGTGTGTGTGACTCTGGATCCTCTGCAGAGCCATGGACCACAGGTGCTTCCCTTTGGAAGGAGATGCTTACTGAGGCTGGGGAATCAGCCGTACCCTCGTGTCCCCACCACTTGGCACAGAGCAGGCGCTCCAGCATTGGCTAGTACACAGACAAATCAGCCGGCAAGCTGCTTCATGTGGAAGAGACGGGATCCTATCGGGAAATTGCTAATATTTTGTCCCCCATTCCCTCATTTCAGGAAGTAAAACTGGCATTGAGACCTCACCCAAGAGAGGAAAGGAAGGGACTAGCCTGGGATCACCCCTTAAGTTGACAGCAGAGGCTAGACTGGACCCATGAACTGATGAGATGGTTCAGTGTGTAGAGGCACTTGCCACCAAGCCTGACAACTTGAGTTCGATGCTACATGGTGGAAGGAGAGAACCAACTCCTGCAAGTTGTCATTTAGCTTCCACATGCACACTATGGCATGTGTCTCTCCTATCCCATACATACATACATACATACATACATACATACATACATACATAAATGTAATTGAAAAAAAATTTTTTAAGGTTGAACCTGTGTGTACTGTCCCCAGGGATTGAAGGGGGAGGTCTTGGTGGCAAGACCCTCTCCCCTCCAAATGGACATGCCACCCCTGCCCCTTGCCTCAGGTCAAGGCTTGAGAAGAGGACTGGAGTTCAGACCAGGCGGGTACTCTCTGAGCATCCCCACTTCACAGAAATATTTGGCTCCAAGGGTCCCTGTCAGCTGGCTCCAGGAATGGGTCACATGTGTGCAGTTCATGGCCACCTATTCCCAGCTGTTAACATACCCAACACTTGTTCCAACAGCAAACATCAGGCCTGGAGAGATGGTCTCATTGGCTGGTGGTGTCTTCCTCCAGGCTCCCCTCCCTCCCTAAACAGACAGCCCTGTTTGTCCTGCCTGCCCAGACACTAGGACCTCACTACCACCGAGGTCCCTGTCTTGTGGACAAGTCATCCCTCTTGTTCCAGCAGAATCCCCCTTCATTGCTGGGAGGGCCCATGACAATTTTGAGGACCACCCAAGCCTACCCAAGTAGCACCATTGTCAGTATTACAAATGAGAGGATCTAAGGAGAAAAAGGACCAAGGCACACAGAGCAGAAGGGCACGCCAGCATCCAGCCAGTCACCATGGTACACAACCTCTGCCACTGGACATGTGCCCTTGTTTTTGCCAGCAGAGCCTCCTCCTCAGTGAAGCCTGATCCACCAAATAAATGATACCTCCACAGCACCCATGGCTTCTTCCAATGTTTCACAATACTCCCTACAAACTCCTGGAGGCCAAGGCCTAGACTGGTTCATCCCATCCCTAGACATACACATTACTGGGCTCCCAGCCCAAGATCCCCAGAGTGAGGCCCTGACCAGAAGCTGGGGCTGAATGAATAGCCCACTGACCCAGATTGACTTCTCAAATCCCCATCCTGGCTCCCCTAGGATCAAGGGGGGTTGGGGAGGAGTTTGGGTCCCTGTCCCAGCATCCCAAGAAGGTTTATTTTCCCTCATGTGGACATGTATGGTGTACGTGCCTGTGTGTATGTATGTTTGCATGTGTGCAGATGCAAGTGCACTGGTATTCACCTGCATTCACCTGTAGAGGCCCAAGGTTGATGTCAGGGGTCTGACATCACCTCGTTCATTGAAGTAAGGTCTCTCAATTGAACCTAGAGCTCACTGATATGGCTAGTCTGGCTAGCCAGCTTGCTCCAGAAAGCCAGTCTCCCCCTCCTGAGTGCTGATATTACAGGAAGGCCATCACATCTATCCAGCATTTACATGGGTTCTCAGGATCAAAATTCCTGTCTTCATGCTTGTGCCGCAAGTGTTTTAACCACTGAGCCATCTCCCTAGCACAGACCCCTCTCCACCACCTTTTTAAGTCAGAGTCTTATGTATGTATCTCAGGCTAGCCTCAAACTCACTATTTAGCCAAGGATGACCTTGAACTTCTGATCCTATTGCCTCTACATCCAGAGTGCTGGGATTATAGGCATGGGCCACCAAGCCCCCATTATACGGTGCTGAGGATGCAAGCACTCTACAAACTGAGTCACAACTCCAGCCCCTAGGAAGCTTTCAAGACTGGAAATATAGCTGTTTGTAGAGTACTTGCCAGTGTGCACAAAGTCCTGGGTTCAAGCCCCAGCACTGCATAACTAGGTATAGGTAGCAACTACCTGGAATCCCAGCACTCTGGAGGTAGAGAAGCAGGAGGATCAAGCATTCAAGGTCATCCTCCGCAATACCATGAGTTCAATGCGAGCCTCGGTTGAACTTAAAATAAAAAGCATCATCTCCTTGTTTCCCATGCTGGGCCCAAGTTGGACCCAGCCTTCTCCGGGCTGTTGTGGGTGATTCACTGCAGGCTGTAAACAACTCCTCAGAGCACCGGCTGTACCACCAAGGCCCTGGCACTCATCCTAGCCATGCCGGGGGGATCTAAAAGAAGACACTGTGCCCACGCACCCACGATGGAAAAGAGAAGGTGGAACAGAAGCAGGGGGAGGCTTCCAGATCTGTATTCCAACACGTGCACAGGAGCCTGTGATGCAGCCCAGCCTTGCAGGGCCCAGCAGAACCTGAGGGGTGGGGGTGGGGTGTACTAGCCAGGCTTCCTGGGAGAAAGGGACCTTCAAGGAGGAGTCAGGGTGGTCACTGGGAGTTGAAAAGCCAGTAGCACATCTGAGCTCCTACTGTACAACAGGCACTGCTCCAGGGATGGAGACACTGCATTAAAAGAAGTCAACACTCCAGGGGCCAGCAAGATGGCTCAGCAGGCAAGGGGGCTTGCCACCAAGCCTGAGGAATCTGAGTTCAATTCCCAGAACTCACATGGTAGAAAGAAAGAACTAATTCCGGCAATTTGTCCTCTGACCTGCACACATGCACTGTGGCATAGGCCCATGCTTGTGCCTGAGCATGCACACATGCACAATAAATAAATGTAAAAATATTAAAAAGGGGGGAAATTAAGAAAGAAATGAAGATACTGTATAGCAGAAAATAGAAAATCAGGCTGGTGAGGGCTGACTCATTCATCAGGTGTCAGACACCCTTAGAAGACCTTCCCAGTCATTTGACAGGTAGAGGAAACAGGCCCAGAGAGGACTGAGCATTTTCCTGAGGTCCACTAGGGAGCCAGAACGGAGTCAGGTCCCAAAGCCACCCATGGGGGCTCCAAGGTAAGGGTGACCCCCCTCTGGCCTTCAGAAAAGACCTGGGTCCATGCTCCTCCTTGACTCAGTTTCCTCAGTCTCAATCTCAACAGCTTTAGGGACAGACTATGGCGCTGACATTTCAGAGGCTTGGTCTCTTGCTCAGTCAACAGTAGACACAGATTACTTAGTGGCTGAAATTTGTGGTTGCCTCCTACATAACCATTTGATAAGCTTTTATTGTCACCTCCCTCTGATGCTACATCCCTGGAGCCCATAGCAACTTGTTTACCCAGAGTCAGGAGGCTGCCAGGTGGGGGGAGCAGAGCGCTGGATGGCACAGAGCCCTGGTTGGGAGCTGCTGCTGCCTTGAGCACCTTGCTGGCCCTCTCTGAGCTCACCTGGAAATGGCTCTCCATAGTGTCTTAGCTTCCTGGATCTGTGGACCATGTGTGGATGTAGTCCTTGGCTCAGAGCAAAGTAGCCCACTCTTGGGTCACTAAGCCAGAGCCTAACCCCTACCCCAAATGATTTGCCACTCAAGGCCCCCAACCTCTTTCTGGGGCTTCTAGCATCCTGTTTCAGTGCACTTCCCTTTTCTGAGCTCCCACCACACCTGTCCAAGCTCAAAGTACACACATTGTGGGCCTTTGTGCATGCCAGTGCAGGACTGGGTCCCATTTACCCCTGGATACCCAGCCCAGCTTAGTTGCTTTCCATAGATGTCACAGGGCACAGTGGTGCACACCTAAAACCCCAGCATTTGCGAGACTGAAGTAGGAGGATTAGAAGTTCAAGACTAGGACTGGGGATATAGCCCAGTTGGTAGAATGCTTACCTAGAATGCACAAAGCCCTGGGTACAGTCCTCAGTCCTGCATAAACTGGGTGTGGTGGCTCATACCTGTAATACCAGGTACCTGGGAGATGAGACAGTAGGATCAGACATTCAAGATCATCCTTTATTACATAGCCAGTTCAAGACCAGCCTAGGATACATGAGACCCTGTCTCAAAGAAGGAAGGGAAGTGGGAAGAAGGGAGGGAAGGAGGGAGAGAGGAAGGAAGGAGGGAGGAAGAGAAGGAAGGAGGGAGAGAAGGAGGGAAGGAGAGAGGGAAGGAGGGAGGGGGAAGAAAAAGAAGGAAACAGGGAAGGAGGGAGAAGGAAAGAGGGAGGAAGAAAGAGATAAAAGAAAGCTACTTTGAGAAAAGCATGGGAAACTTAGCAAGACCTTGCTTGAAATAAAAGTTTTAAAATAAGGTCTGGGGATGTAGCTCAGTGGTAGAGGCCTTGTCTAGCATGTGTGACGTCCTGGGTTTGACCTCCAGTACCATAAAAATTAATTAAAATAAATTATCAAAAATAAGAAATAGAAATGGCTATTCATGACATCCCAAATGATTAGTGTCTGGGAGGGCAGGGAAGCATAGCAGGGCTACCAGAGAAACCAGGACAGGCTTCTTGTAGAAGGCAATGCCTAAACTGATACAGAGAATGAATGGAAGTTGGCCAGACAGGAGGAGGAAGAAAAGTTTAGACACAGTGCATTCTGAAAACTTACAGTAATTTGTGGAGCCTCCTTGACGCCCCCCCTTAATTTTTTTTATTTTTATTTACTTATTTATTTATTTATTGTCTTTTTTTGAGACAGGGTCTCCCTGTAGCCCCAGCTGACCTGGAACTCACTATGTAGACCAGACTAGCTTTGAACTTACAGAGATCCACTTGCCTCTGCCTCCTGAATGCTGGGATTAAAGGCGTGTGCCACCACGCCTGGCTTAATTTTTATTTTATTTTTAATTATGTGAATATATGTGTGCACATGTGAGTGTAGGTGCCCATGGAGTCCAGAAGAGGCTGCCGGATCCTCTGGAGTTAGAGTTATAGGCAGTAATGAGTGGCCTGATGTGGATGCTGGGCATTGTGGGTGCTGGGGATTGTGGGTGATGGGAACTCTGGGTGCTGGGAACCATTCTACAAGAGCAGTACAAGTTCTTACTTCTCTCCAGCCCCTCTTAGTCCCTCTCTCTTTCCTAACCTCTGAATAAAGAGGAGTTGATCCCCTCTCATCAGGTGAGCATCCTTATCTAAGGAAGCCAAGGAACCCCCAAAGGACTTGTGACTTGGTCCATGCACCAGGATTGACCAGTTATTTCTCTGTTCTTCTGCTCTGAGATTTGGTTTGCCTCATTTGTTACATGGGGCAGGAAATACACACACACACACACACACACACACACACACACACATTAATATTGCAATCAACCTGGAAAAGAGGAGAGCAGGCCGACCTTTCCCTGGCCAGCCTGAGGATGCAGCCTGGATTGGGCATGGGTCTGCAGCAGAGTAGTACAAAACGGAGGAGGCACCAAAAGCTAGTATCCACCCATCAGAGCCCAGCCATGGACCCCTGGCTCATCTCCTTCTTGGGAGCCTGTCTCCCTTGGCCCACTCACTCTCCTAGCCACTTAAGATAGGGATAAAAAAGGCAAAGAAAGAAATGGTCCTCCCACTACCTGGCAGTCATGCTCACAATGAGAAACGCCTTTCCAGTTGAGTGTGGTCTCAGAAGAGCCTTCACCACCACCCAGCCCTACCTGTCAGGATTCTGTAGGACTGACTCCATCTCCTCCAGGTCCCCTTGAACAATAGGAAGGTGATCTCAGGGCTAAAGATGCATGGAGGTGGGGCAGGTGGATGAAGGAATCTCTAGGACAGAGTAAGAAATGTCATTTTTGCTTCCTTTCCTCATTTATAAGGAGGCAGCACAGGACCCAGTAGAATCCCTGACCAGCAGACACTCAGCCTGAGTTGGTTCCCAGGAAGTGTTAGGCCCCACAAAGGGCTCAATACTCTTATGCAATTAGACCAACAGAGCTGAGAGAACATAGACATTAATGAATTATTTCATTGTGGAAATGGAGGCCCAGAGAGGGGCTGGGGCTTCCTCAATCACACAAGTCGGAGGAGGCAGAGTCAAGATTAGAACTTAGAACTTCAGGTTCAATCCAGGTCTAAGAGTTGTGGAAATAGAATCCAGGGTCCTAGAGAGCAGTGGCAAAGCCAGGCTAGGCTAGTCTCCAAAAGCCAGGGGCCAGGCTGGACTCCTGGACCACGCCTTCCTGTCTTCAATGGCAAGCAGGTAATTTTTGCGGGGATCTTCTGAGGTCAGACTTCCAGGTCTTTTAATATTTCAGAATTACAGAAATGGTAGCAAGAAGCTTCTGGATGCCACAGATGATGGTCTCTAGGGCAACTGGGTCCAGGGTACGCAAAGCTGACCAAAGACCATCAAGTGACCAATGTCTGTCTTAATTCCCAGAGGTTAAGAAACAGATTGTGGATATAGTCTGGCATGCCTGGGTTCAAGTCTCTACTCTTCCACTTGCTGGCTACGGAGGCAGACTTGCTCCCTAGTCATTTGTATCCTCAGAGCCTCAGGTTCTCCATCTATAAACTGCGAACAGCAATGGTAAAGGCTGAATTCAGCAATATGAGCTGTAAGGGAAGATTTTCATTCGGCACTCTTCCTGGTACCTGTAATAGTTTCTGGCACACAGTAGGCCTTCAATAAAAGGGAGTGGTTATTGTCACTCTGCTGCTCCTGGCTTGCCATGATGAGTGAGACCCAAAAGAAGTGGTTTCTTTTGTCTCAGTCATCTGAAAGGAAGGGGAGCCAGCTGCTGCCGAAGGCAGGGAGGGGACTTCCTAGGTTTGATGACCAGCCAGTGCTTTTTGTTTGGTTTGCCTTGTGGTACAAATTGGGTGGGCTTGGCTAGACGGTGGCAGAAGATCCCAGCTTATGAATTGCTTCTGGACCCGGTGTCATGGCTCTTCCAGAGGGTACTGATTCTTCCCTCCTGGGGGTCCCAGAGGGAGGAGTCAAAGGGCCAGAGCTGGTCATAGGGTGGACCAAGAGGCACCTGGGAGCCAGCACTCCATCAGACTACCATGAGCTATGCAGGTAGCCAAACATTAGAGCTTCCACAGGGACCTGAGGAGGCTCCTCCTGGCCTCTGACTGGTCATTAAGAGGTGAGAAGCGGGGTTAAGGCTTTGTGCAGTGTTTTGTCAGCCTTCCCCACCCCACTCTAGCTTTACCAGCACCAGGCACTTAGCAGCTCCTGCCCAGCTCACCCCACCAAGCATTTGGGCAGGGAGGGAATATTGTGGCTGTCCTTCCAGGAAAATGAAGCCATCCTGGCCCATTAGTACTCAGTCCTGAAGGCCCATGTGAGGGAGGCTTGATGGCTGCCTCCAAGTTGTAGGAGGTGGAGAGAGAAGCTGGAAACAAGAGGCCCCCTGGGCACATGGGCTCAGCAGGTACCTAGGCAGAGCTCTGAGGCCCTTTCCAAGGCTGCAAGCTCTCTTCCTGAGATATTTTTATGGCCCATAAAAAGACCTCAGTCACAGCCTCTGGATAAGAGCCAGCCCAGCTATTTTCAAGGAGCCCTAAAAGCCCATTTCTGGAGTTTGAATCTAGAAAGATTTAGTATCTAGAGACAGAAAGCCACACCCATCCTGATCCCAAGGAGGAAAAGGGGCCAGGGAGGCAAACAGGAAGGGCCAGGCTGGGCAGGAAGTCCAATGGCGGGGTCCAGGGAAAGAGGCTTCGTCTCACCAGTACAATGTTTCCCTGAAAGTGACCAGTATGACCCCTGCCTTGACTAGGCAAGCACCTGGCCTGAACTGTACTGGTGGGTCTGTCCCTGTATCAGTTTGTTTCTTCATTGCTATGACAAAATACTCTGACCAATACCAACTTGGGGAGGAAAGGATTTATTCATCTTACATCTCTTGGGTCACAGTTCACCAAGGAGCCCAAGGTAGGAACTCAGGGCAGGAACCTGGAGGCAGGAGCTGGAGCACAGGCCATGGAGGAACTCTTCTTACTGACTTGCTCCTTTGGTCCCTGCTCAGCATGCTTTCTTATGCAACATAGGCCCACCTGCCCAGGGGTGGCACCCACAGTGGGCTGGGCCCTCCCACATCACACAATCAAGAAGATGCCTCACAGACCTGGCCACAGGCCAGTTCAATGGAGGCAATTCCCCAATTGAGGCTCCTGCAACCCAGGTGTGTCAAGTTGACACTAAAGCTATCCAGCACAGTCCCCATGGGCCACGCCCACAGGGAGTGTTGAACACTGGGCTTCAGGGGGTCAAAGTGCTCCCTCGGAGGGGACACAGGTGTCTCCTCAGCGTGTAGGAATGAAAAGCAAACCCACCCCACATTCCCTTTGCACTTCATCCACTGCCCTTCTGTGAAAACAGGTGTGAAATACCAACAAGGCGCTGCCTCTTTTCAGTGCTCCTGAAACTGAAAAGCAAACACTGGGGATTAAAAAAAAAAAAAGTCCCAGGTTCCTTGTAGTGCTGGCTGACTGATTACACAGCCCACACCAGTCACTAGGATCTGAAATAAAGACCCTCCTCTGGAGAAGCTGGAGCAGTGGAACATTTCAGAATTTAGAGTTTAGGGACTAGGGAGATGGCTTGGTACCTCCCCTCGCCTTCCTTTACCTCCCCTCCCCTCCCTTCCTCTCCCTTCCCTCCCCTCTCCTCTCCTCCCCTCCCCTCCCTTCCCTTCCTCTACCTTCTCTTCCCTTTCTTTCTCAGTCTCTCTTGCTGATTTTTCCTCTTGTCCCAGACAACACTGGGTACCCCAAGCTCAGCCTTTGATCTTGCTCTCTCTCCATTCATTCCCCTGATGAGCTTACTTGCTTTCCTGACTTTAAACAGTATCTATATGCTCATGGCTCCCAAATCCACCTCTCAGCCTTTCACCTCATGTGTCTACTTGTCTATGAGACATCTCCCTGTACTAGATAGCTCAAACCCAAAGGTGAGGTTGGCTCTCCCTCCTGAGACTTGCTCCATCGCATGCGTCCTCCACAGGATGCTGTCTCCTCCAAGGGTGCAGAATTTGACTCTTAGAAGACAAAATCATCTTAGATATGGCAATGGTTTGGGATTCCTCAAAGTACACCAACACGCATGCATGGTAACTTTCATATTAAAATTCCATAGGCCGCAGCAACTGGGGAAAAAGTTTTAAAAGCCTTCTTGGTAGTGGGTGATAGGAGAGGATTGGGAAGAGGCTGGAACACAAACCTGTCATGTCAGCCACTGGCAATCCCACCCTGCCACTGCTCAGGCCAAAACCTCACCTCCTCCCTTTTTGTCACAACCCACATCCAATCCATCAGGAAATCCTGTCAGTTCTGCCTTCAAAATAGACCCACAATCCACCTCCCCCACGCATCCGACCACCATCATTTCTCGCCAGGATTATCGCAACAGCACCCACCTGGTCTCCTTGTGCCTGCCCCGCTCCTCCGCACAGCAGCGGAGGCTCTTCCATGATAGAAATCAGATGCTGTCTTTGCTCATCACAACATACCCAGTACCTCCCAAAGTCCTTGCTGCCCTCTCAACCCTCAAGGCACACCCTTAGCTTGGGGTCTTTGCCTGGCTACTTTCTATCCCTGCTCCACATTACCCACAGGGCCACAAAGCCAAATCCCTCCCCTCCAGGTCTGCTCATGTGTCAGTTCTGCAGCCTGCTTCATCTGCCTCATGAATGCTGCCACAGGCCCTGGCAGTGCAGATCCCCTTGCTTCTCCCATTCCCTGAATTCCCATAGTGCTTGTATCTTTTGTGCCACCCTGCTTCCTCTTGCCTACTGCCGCTTGCCTGTCTCCTCTGCCCTGCTAGAGTACCAGCTTTCCAATGGCAGAGATCTTGGTTTCAGACCCTGATGCAACCCCTACATGAGAACAGTGCCTAGAATATAGCAGGTGTGCCCAAAACACCTTGATCTCCAACCCAGGCTCCTGTCATACCACCCAGGCACCATCACAGGATTCTACCTTTATACCACCTGAAATGTGCTCGCCAACACCATCAGGACCACCATTTGGAAGCTTTGTATTCATTTACTTATTTTTAATTTTCCCCATGCTGACCTTGAACTCCTGATCATGCTGCCTCCATTTCCTGAGTGCTGAGATTTCAGGTGTACACTACCACATCTGGTTATGTGGTGTTGGGGATTAAACCCAGGGCTTCATGCATGCTAGGCAGGCAAGTACTCTAACAATTGAGCTACATCCTTAGCCACCTTTCACAAACTCTTCCACAACCCTGTAAAGATCATTGCTTTGGGGAAGAGCATCATTAGGTGGGGAAGAGAATCTGAGCCTTCACTCAAGAGCAAGGGGAATCCATGAAAGGGCTCTGAGCAGAGAAGCAACATGGCTCCATTTGTTCTTTGATGCCCACAGGTGAGTAGATGGGGGGGGCATGTTGGAGACCAAGTGGGGGCCAAGGAAAAAGCCCCTGGGCAGGGCAGTGGATTGAAGGCAGTGGGTGAGGACAGGGGATGAGGGCAGGGAATGAAGACAATGGATGAGGGCAGAGGATGAAGATAGGGGATGAAGGCAGGGGATGAAGACAGGACATGAGAGCAGGGGATGGAGACAGGGGATGAGGGCAGGAGATGAAGACAGGGGATGAGGGCAGGGGATGAAGACAGTAGATGAGGGCAGGGGATGAAGGCAGTGGATGAAGACAGGGGATGAGGGCAGGGGATGCAGACAGGGGATGAAGACAGGGGATGAGGACGGGATGAGGGTAGGGGATAAGAGCAGGGGATGTAAACAGTGGATGAAGACAGAGGATGAAGACAGGGGATGAAGACAGGGGATGAGGGCAGGGGATGAAGGCAGGGGATGAGGGCAGGGGATGAAGACAGGATGAGGGCAGGGGATGAAGACAGGACATGAAGACAGGGGATGAGGGCAGGGGATGAAGGCAGGGGATGAGGGCAGGGGATGAAGACAGGATGAGGGCAGGGGATGAAGGCAGGACATGAAGACAGGGGATGAGGGCAGGGGATGCAAACAGGGGAGGAAGACAGGGGATGAAGACAGGGGATGAGGGCAGGAGATGCAGACAAGGGATGAAGACGGGATGAAGACAGGGGATGAGGGCAGGGGATGAAGACAGGGAATAGAGGCAGGGGAGGAAGACAGGATGAGGGCATGGGATGAAGGCAGGGATGAGGGCAGGAGGTGAAGACAGGATGAAGATGGGATGAAGGCAGGAGATGAAGGCAGGAGATGAAGGCAGGAGATGAGGGCAGGGGATGCAAACAGGGGATGAGGGCAGGGGATGAAGGCAGGGGATGAAGACAGGGGATGAGGGCAGGGGATGCAAACAGGGGATGAAGACGGGATGAGGGCAGAGGATGAAGACAGGGAATGAAGGCAGGGGAGGAAGACAGAAGATGAGGGCAGTGGATGAAGACGGGATGAAGGTAATGGGTGAAGTCAAGAGATGAAGGCAGAGGATGAAAGCAGGTGAGGGCAGTGGGAGGCTGTGGACTGATGAACAGTATGTTGGGGACTTATCACTTCTTATGGTTTGAATCTGAACTGCCCCTCAAAGACACATATTTAAGTGTTTATTCCCCATCTGGCAATTCTATTTGGGGGGCAGTGTGTGGAGTCTTTAGAAAGTGAAGGTTATAGACTGATCCCTAGTTCCAGTCACTGTCTGCTTCCTGGTTTACGGCCATGTGAACAGTTTCTTCTCACACTCTGGCTGCCCCAGATGAAGGCACTCTATCCTACCTTCCCTGCTCTGAGGGACTGAAATCCCCTGAAACCATGACCCCAAAGAAACTTTTCTTCCCACAAGTTCTTCCAGCATCTTGTCACACTGACACAAAAGTATACATAGCCAATGAAATGTACTGGGTAAAGGAAAAGAGGGCAAGAAGGGACACAGCCAAGGTCTCTGCTTCACAGGGTCTGAGAGATGGTGATACACAGGTGAAAGGCAGGGAATGGGGACTTATATCAGAAGGAATGAGGTGGTACTCTAGCAGGAGCTTCTCCCCACTGTAGCCCCCACCCTTCCCTGGAGGCACCTGGTATTCCACGACCTATATGGACTTCGGTAGGGAAGACCAAGGGAAACCGGACCTTGGATTTGGGGCAGAAGGAAAGCACCCACACAAAGGACTTTTCTAGAAAACAGGTTCCAAGGGGCTGGGGTAATAGTCCCCTTGGGAACGTGCTTGTCGTAAACATGAGGACCTGTGTTCAGATCCCCATCACCCATGTAAATAATCATATGTGGTGGTGCTTACCTGTAATTCCAGCTCTGCGGAGGCAGAAATAGGAAGCTCCTTGGGGCTTGCTGACCAGGTAGTCCAGCCCAATCTGAGAGCTCTAGATTCAGTGAGACACCCTGCCTCAAAAAATAAGATGGGAAATGATAGGAATAGGTTGATCTTTGGCCTCCATATGTATCCATACATGTGTTCATATGCCTGCACAAATATGTGAGTACACACACGAACACAGATGCACATACAAAAAAGAAAAGAGGCTCCAAGCCTGTGATCCAGGGTTTACAGCGGAATTTACTGCTGAATAGTCTGCATGGTCTTGTTTGACCGGAAAGACAAATATGTCAGGGTGTGGCCTTGGTGACACTGTGTGGACAGCTCAGCTTAGCCCAGGGTGTGGTAAGCAGAAGAAAACATCATGTGGTCAGACTGTCCCATGGATAACATCACCAGCAGGGTCAGAGAGCCTCAGGACCATGCCCTCCCACATCTTTTTGATACAGGTGAGGAAGCTGAGACCCAGAGAGGGAAGTTAGCCTCCACAGGACATGGCTGATGGGAAAGCTGGGGTGTCCTCACACATAGAAAGACTTACCTGGTCTGATAAGGGACAGACTAACAATATCACCAATATATCTGTATAGCTGCTTTCTTTCAGAATAGCGCCTGTCCATGAGCTCATCTGTTTCTCTGTGGTGGATGGCAGGCCACTTTGTGCAGATGGTATAAAAAATAAAATTTTTAAAAAGTCCTGCCTCCCTCCCCCCACCAGCCTTTCTTTTCTCTCTCTAGTCTTATGTTCCTCTCTTCTTAAACGCACTTCATTCAGCAAAGGTGCCTGATGCAAGGCAGTGGACATTTGGGAAGTTTCTGGATTTCCCCAGGGCTAAGGTCACTGTATTGTCTTCTCTGGTCCCAGAGGACTTGACTCATACCTACAATGGTACACAGGGTACTGTGCTATCCTGGAGGGCAAGGCTCGGTCTTACATCAGCTGCATACTGTCACTATTCCTAGGCCAGCACCTGGCATTCAGGAGGTGAGTGGATGGAAAGGCTTGCCCAGGGCAGGGTTATCCCTGTTCAGTGTACCTGAACACCCCTCTATCACTGCCCCGCTTCCACTGTATGCCTAGTACCCAGAGATAGCCAGAATTAAGATTCCTCGTATCTTGTGCTCAGCACACAGTAGTTATTCAACCCATGTTTGTAGGATACATCTATAAAAATGTGAAGGAAAGAAGACGAAGGTGGATAGTAATGAGTAATTTTTGCATACAAAGAGTTCCTAGAACCAGGTGTGGTGGTACATATTTGTAACCACAGTGCTCAGGACATGGGTGGGATGGAGGGACTAGGGTAGGAGGATTGGGAGTTGGTTGCATGGGGAGACCCTGTTTTAAAAAATAAAATAATAAAATGATAGCCAGACGTGGTGGTACACGCCTTTAATCCCAGCACTCAGAAGGCAGGAGGATATCTGTGAAATTGAGGCCAGTCTGGTCTATATAGCAAGTTCCGGACTAGCTGGGGCTACAGGGAGACCCTGTCTCAAAGAAGAAAGAGAGAGGAAAGGGAAGAGAAAGGAAGGGAAGGAAAGGGAAGGGGAGAAGGGGAGAAGGTGAAATAAAAGTAGGGAGTTCCCTGTGCATTGTGGTATTAGAGAGATGCATAAATATTGTTAAGCGATTCCACCAGAGAAGCATTGCAGAAGCAGACCTTGGGTACAGAAGAGGAGAATCCAGGCTTTCCTGAGACAACATTGGGACAGCCCCTGGAAAAAGTGGCTTGTCAGATAGGTGTCAAAGGGTGGGAGCCCAAAGGGTAGGAAACTAGGCAACAGATTTCAGCTGAAGGTAGGGCACTGAGCAGGCAAGGGGCAGAAGGCAGAGGCCACACCAGCAAAGACTCCACTTAGGGCAAAGCTACTCATTCCTAACCTCATGGATAGAAGGCAGCTATTGAAGGTCCCCAGCAAAGGATCTGATCGGATCTTGGCTCAGAAAGTCACAGTGGGGGTGGACACTGGGTGGGAGGGACAGGAGGAGGGAAGAGTGAGTGTGATTCGGGGAGATGGCTGCAAAGTCGAGACAGGGTGTGAGAAGCTCTGCAGAGCAAAAAGGCTGAAGGGATGAGGGGGAAGAGAGCCATGAGCATCTGGGAAACATATCTGGGGTTTTGGAGAGTTAATGAGGCCTTCCGGGGTGGGTGTCTATGTGAACTAGTGGGGGCTGCTTCCCTGGGGAAAGGAATGAGTTCACTCTACCTGGGTGGAGATGCTTCATTAAGAACACAGCTGCCAGGCTGGAGAGGGAGGTCAGGGCTCCAGAGATGGAGCTGGAAGTTGGGCTGAAGCAAGAGCTGAGGCTGTGGGAGTGAATGAGATCACAAGAAGGAAAGGAAGGCAGATGAAGGCTTGAGGACAGAGCCTTGGGGGCCACCCACAGTTGGGAGGGGTATGAACAGGGAGACAAGGGACCTAAGAGGAATTGGAGCAGCCAAGAAGTGGGGGTGGTCCCCTTTCTTCTCCCTCCTTCCCACATTGCTGGGGGTCTCTGCTCCCCACCATCTCTATGGGCAGGACCACAGGCAGCTGAGAGACTGCCCATGGCACCTGTCCAATTCCCCCGAAAGCTTCCAGAGCCGTAGGCGGGCTGCCCAGTCAATTGACTCACTCCCCGACCCCTCCTCCTGACTGTGACCTCCTGGGGGGGGGGCACCGCAGAAGCTCAGTCTCCTCACCTTCCTAAGGGGATCACCACCAGATGACGTCTATGTCGGTTGCTGTGATTATTAAGTGGGATAATGCATGTTATGCATTTGGCATTCGGGCCAGGCAAGCCCTCAGAGCTCAATAAATGCTGGCTGCTGATATTATGATTATTACAGAGCCGGGACTGGGTTTTGGCGCTGGGTCTGGCATAGCTAAGGTACCTAACAGCCTCTCTGGAGGACTTGGTGAAGGAGGAGACTGGCGATCTGCACTCACCCCCTCCGGGAGTGCTGAGACCCCTCCTGACACCCCCAAGAGCCCAAAGTCAGGGACGATGGCAGCAGGACAGCAGGTGCCCACACATGGATAACCCTGCTTTCTGAAGAACCTAAGGGGTAGGACCTTGCCCACAAAGAGGTCTTCAACTAGAACTCTTTCCAGAGTGCCTTGCCTGCAGACTCTGTGCAGGATCTAGTCTGTCTCCCGGGAGGGAGGTGGCAATTTGCCACGCCCTTTTTGTGCAAGCACATCACCTCCACTCCTCATCCTTTCCCCACCCCAAACCCCAGTCGGGACCTGGACTCTCTCTACCGGTGCTCCTGCACAGGGTTGGTACAGGATGGCTCTGGTCGAGAGGTCTGGAGCCCAAGCTGGATGATTCTTTAGCTATTAGGAGCAGAGGCACCTACCTGGCCCCCACCCCCAAATTTTGCAGCAGGGCCTAGTACAGGTGCATCTTGGAAATCAAGAACTACTCATTGCTGGGGCAGAGCAGACAAAAATCTTCGGTTGGGATTCCTCCGGCTGTAGCTCAATTGTTAAAGTGCTTGCCTACCATGCATGAAGCCCTAGGTTCCACCCCCAGTGCTGCCTAAACACAGATTATTGGTACACTCTTGTCATCTCAGCCCTCAAGAGATGGAGGCAGAGGATCAGAAGTTCACAGTCATCCTCAGCTGTATGGCCTGTTGGAAGCTAACTGGGATATAGGAAATCCTGCCTTAAAAATATAGAGCCCGGAATGATGGCCCACACCTTTAATCCCAGCACTTGGGAGGCAGAGGCAGGTGGATCTCTGTGAGTTCAAGGCCAGCCTGGTCTACATAGTGAGTTCCAGGACAGGTGGGACTACAGGGAGACCCTGTCTCAAAAAGACCAAAACACAAAACAAAACAATCCCTAAATCTCTGCTTTGGGAGTGAAAGATAGAGGATAGATGATAGATAGATATAGATAGATAGATGATAGATAGATAGATAGATAGATAGATAGATAGATAGATAGATATGTGTGTGTTTGTGTTGGTGCATCTGTGTGTGTCTGTGTGTGTGTGTATGATGTGTATTGGGTTGGTATGTTCCTGTTCCTTCACTTTTGCCTTTCACACACTGAACCCCAAATCTGGGCCTCAGAGCCACAGTTTCCCCCTTTCATCATCAAGCTAAGGATTTCACTTACCAGACCTTGGAAATGGGATCATAGATCCCATGGACCCTGTGGCCTGTCTGTGTGTCTATAGCTGGGTGAGAGGCAAAAGTGAGGTCCTCTGACGTCTAATGGGCACTAATCCCCACCCCATCCTAAGACCCCAGGATGCTGAGGTCCCAAACAGTCCAAGTGGGAGTCTGACATTGGGAGGCCCCCATTAACTAGGCCACCATTGGGGATGGGAGGTGGAGGCTGGAACTGACCGGCTTGGGTCTCTGGGGGAGGTGGTGGCAAAGGCTAAGGCTTTGAACAAACCACAGACAGTTTCTGCAATACCAAAAAGAGCTCTTAGAGACTAATCACATGGGGGGAGGGGGCAGCTGGTGAAAGAGCCTCTGCTTGGTTCCCATCAATGGAGGATCAAAAAGCATTTGGTCAAAGAACCTTTAAATACCTTGAAAGGCAGGTGAAGCCGGTTTGATAGGTTCTAAGAAGGATTAAAACACCAGTCTGAGCTGGAGACAGGCTGGCTCCAGCCGCAGCAGTGCTGAGGGAAGAGGCCACAGGAGGGAGAAATGGTGGGGATAGACCCCTGCAGCCCACCCCCTCCCATGAACCAGAGTCTGATGGGAAGGGCAGGGAGAGCAGAGAACTGGGCTGAGACTGTTAGAAGCTACCTTGTAGACTTTTGGAATGAGGGAGGTCAGGGCTCCAGAGATGGAGTTGGAAGTTGGGCTGAAGCAAGAGCTGAGGCTGTGGGAGTGAATGAGATCACAAGAAGGAAAGGAAGGCAGATGAAGGCTTGAGGACAGAGCCTTGGGGGCCACCCACAGTTGGGAGGGATATGAGCAGGGAGACAAGGAACCTGTAGGGCACATATTCACTGATAAGCAAAATTTATCAGTTTGTATCAGTATTTTTTTCTAGGGAAAAGAGATTCCCCCAAAGAGCCCCAGGTGCTATCAGGATTGTAAAACAGCATCCCTATGGCACAGGATGGTAACCTGAGCCTCAGAAGAATTGAGGGTCTTACCCCAGCTCCCTGAGCTTGGCTGAGGAGCTCCAAGGGGCCTCAGACAGTCTCGGGGGCCTGAAGAGCTGAAGGCCTGAGACCAAGCTTCAGATTGAGGCTGCAGCTATTCCTAGTGGGATTGGCAAGAAGAGAGGTACCTGCTTTCAGCTTTGGGAGGAGTGAGATGCTAGAAGAGCTGAACAAAGCACAAGTGAGTGTTGGGGGACCATGGAGAAAAGAGAGACAGGGCACCAGATAGCTTAGCAGATAATTGTGCCTGCTGCCAGACCTAACCACCTAGGTTTGATCCCTGAAACCCAGAGTGGAAGGAGAAGAACTGACTCCCACAAGTTGTTCTCTGATCTCCACAAGTGTGTCATGGAATGTGCACCCCACACACACATACAAACACACCCACATAATAAGTAAATATAAAAAAGTTTAAAAAGAGAGAGGGAGAGAAAAGAGAGTCAGAGAATCAAGATGGGGAGGTTACAGAGAGTCACAGAAGAGGACAGGAGGTATGAGGGTGGGGTTTCTGGCAAGAGAATGCTTCCCGCCCTGTAACAGAGCCTGGAAGTCCCTTGAGGCCTTGTGACTGTGGAAAGATCAGCCTGGGTCAGAGTCCTTGGTGCTTTGGGGTCACCCCAAGAGAGCCAAGAAAGACACCTTGCCATAGCCTCCATATCTATTCACATTTCTGAGGTACAGTTATTAGCCCTGCTATACAGATGAGGAAACTGAGGCCCAGGGATGTCAAATAAGCGGCCAGTAGCTAACTGCTAGAGAAACTAGAGAAACAGAGGCAGAAGCAGAGCTCAGACCTAGGATTATGCTCTTGATGTTGTGGTCTAGACCCTGTGTCTTTAGGACTAGGCCTCCAAAACAGAAGTGTCACAGGGCTAGGCCCGGGATAGGCAATTAATCAACAAGTATCCATGTCACCTCCTTAATAAGTTGGGCATGGATGGCTGCTGTTGCCTTTTAGGCCCTTGCTGCTCTATCCCTTCAAGATGAGGGCATCTGTTTGTTGTTGTTTTGAAAAAGGATCTCTTGTAGCTCAGGCTGGCCTTGAATTCCTGATCTTCCTGCCTCCACCTCCCAAGTGCTAGGTTTACAGGTAAGCACCACCACACCTGTCTGACATCTGTTAATTCTATGCTTTACCCACTCCAGACTCTGGCCCTTTGCAGAGGAGGAAGGAGCAGGCTGGGGAGCAGCTTCGGGGAGAGGGTGACAGGGCATATGCTTGCTGCTGGCCTGGCACATCTGCAGTGTTTGTGGCCCTGCTAGCTGGTTTCAGCCTGTTACTCCTGGATCAGGCCAACGCTCAGCCTGAGACTGTTGCCACATGGGTGAGGCAGAGAGATGTGTTTGTTCTGTCACAGGCATGCACAAACAGCTTCCTCAGCATTTTTATTAATAATTTATCCCATAGCCCAGTGGGTGGGGGCAAAGGGACAGGAGCTGTGGAGAGACAGCTGTGTAAAGACCACATCAGGGAAAGGCCGGGGGACCCAGGAGCCCTGCCTCCTTGCTGTGGCTTAGCAACATAGTAGATGGCCTCAGGGGACCTGTTTGGGAGAATAGAGGCCTGGCATCTATTCTTCGGGGACAGAATGTCCCTCTCTGCTCCCAGTCCCTCCCTGCAGCCGACCCAGGACACCTGATTCCGATGATGATGATGACGGCACCAGATGGGAAGCAGGCCTGAAGGGTCCAAGGCATGCAGCAAACCACTCCTGGGGGAACCAGGGGCTGCAAACACTTCCTGCCATGTCATGGAACCCAGGACACAGGGGCCCTCAGCGGGCATCACGGAAGGAGAAGGCCTCCCTGCCAGCCCCTTCCTCCCCACCTCCACACTCCTCCAGAGGCCCAGGCCCTCTCTTAACAAGAGGCAGGGCCTAAGGGCAGGGTGGAGGTGATTCACAGCCTCCTGGGTCCTTTCTCCAAGGGCCTGGGCTCTCTGGAAGATTCCATTTCCTCTGCCCAGTCCTTATGAGTGCTCAGAAGGCAGGAAATCACTCCCAGCCAGTTAGGTTCTTAGGATACTCCAGCAGGAGAGAGCAGGCTTCAAATGCAGCAGAATGGTTTGAGGTTAGACATCTAAAATGACTTCCTCAATAAGGAAAAAACGGGAGGATGGAGAGTATCCAGTATCTCTCTTAAGGATAAACAGTAACAATAGCAATCGAGTACCATTTTTAAACGCTTTAATGGAGAGTATCCAGTATCTCTCTTAAGGATAAACAGTAACAATAGCAATCGCTATGGTATCACATTTAATCTTACAATAGTCAAAGAAGTAGGTATTGTTATCTTCATTGTATGGAATGAAGAAACCAAGGCCCTGACAGGAGTGTCTGTGCAGGCTAATCTCAGCTATGAATGGCAGAGCCACGTGCATCTATATTCTTTCCCTTTTCCAGTGACTCTGCCTCCCCTAAACAAAGTGGCTGAGACTCACAGAAAGGGGGTTGAAGATTTAGCTCAATGGTAGAGTGTTTGCCTAGTAAGTACAGTCCCCAGCACACACACAAAAAAATCAAATCAAAACCCATAATGCCCTAGAGCCTCAGTTTGCACAAAGCTATCTCATGAAGTTTTTATATAGCACATCTGGGGGACTGTCCAGCTCTGATGTGCTAGAGCAGTGGCTGTCTCATGCCTGCTGGGAGAGAATGAGGTGAGAGTTTTATTTTTATAAGGGATGGGAACAGACAGAAGGGTCTCTTCATGAATCTCACAGCGGTGGGAGTTAGACCAAGGACTCCTCCAGGTCTTTCACTAGCTCCCTCTGTTACGAGTTTCAGTGCCTCTGGTTCCCTGGGTTTCCTCTAGGGGCTTGGCTTTCACTATCTGTCACCTGAGGAGGTAGCCTGGGTCATCTCTCTGATGTCCTCTGCATCAGCTCTGAGAAACTGGGAGCTTGCAGATGCCCAGTTAATGACCTGTGGAATTGCAGTGGTGAGGGATTCTGTTGTCCCCTTTCATCTCAGGCGGATGGAAGGAATCCGAATTGGAGATTTCTGAAGAGGGACCCTCCCTGTGTGTCCACTGATGGGGTGGGGGACAGTGAACTCTTTTTACAGGGTAATGAGAGAGGGGCAGATGGATTTAGAAGGAAGAACAAGTGAAGGCTAGAAACCATAGAAACCCAGCCTGTTGATTGACTTCCTTGGGTTTCTGGACACCCAAAGCCAACAGTGCCTAGCTCTCCTGGATTCTTGGCTGCATGTGGGAGACAACTGTGTGGAACAGAGCAGCCCTTGACCACAGAGTAAGGACTGAGATTTCTGGCCACTGAGGAATTTCAGGCCCTAACTTACACATGCTTCCGCCCCCCCCTTCCTTTTTTAATTAGAATATTCAATCCCAGGAAATCTGTTCTCTATGGGAACAGTCTTTGAGAACGTTTGCTGGGGGAATTTCCTTATCTGTTTCTCAACCGGAAAAGCTGTGGGTGGAGGTGAATATGAGGGGGGGGGTGCCTCCATGTGAGTTCCAAGGATGAAGTATGTTAGGGGACACTTGGGACAAAGGTTTGTCTCCACGGGTGCTGACTGCCTGTACCATGTTAGGAAGGTGGAGGTGGGGCAGGACATGAGCCACACAATATAAAGCCAGCTCAGTGACTTTCTGGGATAAGAGCAAAAACCTTTGATGCTGAAAAGCCTGGCTCACTTCTGAACTGCATGAGGGTTGAAGGAGGATGTGCAGACATTTGTGATCCAAGGATTTTGCTGTCTTACCCACCCCCTTCAGTGCAGAGTAGGGCAAGTCCCGTACTGTGGGAAGGGTCTGTAACTGTGTGCTAAACCTGTTTGTGTGCTTGTGTGCATTGTCTGGTGGTGTTGATGGTGGTGTTGGGTTGGTTTGTAGATGTATGTGAAGAGGCCTCATATCTGATCCAAATGGTTGGGTTCCAGGCCTTCAAAGTCCTTGAGATATGTCTCCTCCCAGCCCCAAAATCAAATAGTTCCGATTCTGCAGAGAAAAATAAGAGTTCATCTGATTTGGACTGTGTTGAACAGGGACAGGAATTCCAAGAGATCCCCAGGATTGGTAGAAGGGGGGTTTCATTCCTAACAGTGCCCTGCTGGGTCAAGGAAAAGGAGAAGACCAGAACAGCAGGGTCAGGAGAGAGATGACAGAGACTGAAAGGCGTGCTGTCTTTCCTCGTGAGGCTGGAATAAGTGAGAAGTGTCACAAGACCTAGCGACCCACGGAAGACAGAGGTGCTAGTCCTATCCGCTCCTGCAGCGCTCCAGCTCTGGAAAAGACCAGACTGGCAGACCCAGGCCCAGCTCAGACAGAAAACTCCACTCCTGGTTTTGACACCCACCAACCCGGCCTTCCGGCCCTTCGCCGTGTGGAGTCCGGAGCTGACGCCCTTGAGTGGCCACCGCGCGGAAAACCCGGGATGGATCTTCACGCTTCCCGGAATGGAGCCAGAGGGCACCTCGGAGGAGGCGGCCAGCTGGCGACTCTGCCGCGTGGCGAGGCCACTGCCACCCGGGGCGCGCTGGCAGGGTTGGTCGCGCAAGTGCAGCGGGTCCAAGAGGCTGGAACAGCCTAGCCGTGGGGCTCTGCCGCCCTTCCCCGCTGGGCCCCGCGACCGCGTGCGGTGCACCGGGCGGCGGCCGTGCCCTCGGGGCGGCTCTGGGCGGCGGCGGCGGCG
>NW_008331995.1:193471-224394 GCF_000622305.1 Nannospalax galili | reverse complement strand
GGTGCAGCCCGCGCGGCCCCCGCCCTCGGACCCGCCTCCGGGGGTCGCCCGGCCCCATGCCCTGCAGCAGCGGTAGAGAAGCGCGCGGCCGCAGGCGGCTCTGAGAAGCCCGGAGGGAGCCTGCAACCAGGGGACCATGTACCGGGACCCGGAGGCGGCCAGCCCAGGTAAGCGCCGCCCCGCGCGGGCTGGGGCGCCCCGCACCGGCGGGCAGGACGGCGGTACTGCCGGGGCGCCGTCTTGGAGCCCCAGCCTGGGGCTGCTGTCGGCTGGAACCGCACGGACTGTCCCCCGCCCCCGCCACATCCCGTCATCCCAGCCCCGGGGGCGTGGATTCTAGGCAGAGACTCGGACTCGGACTCGGACCCTGCAATCCGGACACTGCCATGCCAGTCTGGATGCCCGGGGCCGGCTTCGCAGTGTCCCCACAAGGACCTCCCCCCCCCAACCCCCTAGCAGCACAAGGACAATGTGTGTGGCGGAGCGAGGAACTGCTGCCCCCATGGGAGCCGGGCAGTGCCCTCAGAGGTACCCCCTTGGCTCCCCAACACCAGTGCCCTAGGAGTGCCAGCGCTGAGGGACCCCAGGGCCAGGAGGATCCTGGCAGCTTTGGGACAAGATTGTGGGCACAGGGGAGCAGAGTGGAATCTGCGGTGCCAACTGTGAATTGAGAGGGTTCCATGGGCAAGTGGGAATATGGTGCAGCGGCAGGACAAGGAAGCTTCTGGGGGGTGGGGAACCGCAGGAGCGTTAAGGAGGGAGGCAGGGGTACCTGAAGAGAAAGCGCAGCGACTGGCTGATGACAATGGGGTGCCTGGGCAATGTTCTCCTAGGCTTGGGGAGGGGGGAGCAAAGAACCCCAAACTCACTCCAGCCCTGTCGGGGAGGGAGGGAAAGGGGGCCGCACCCCTTTGCCTTTCTTAAAGGGAGTGGCCTGGGAGCCCACTGCCTGCTTAGCATCCTCTGAGCCCAAGCCAATTTTCCTTCTTCCTCGGGAAACTGCTCTGCCATTTCCTCTGTGGTTCCTGACGCCTCCCCCATGCAGTGCCCACCTGTAGGCAGGTCTCCTTCAGCTCCTGTCCAGCCTCAGTACCAGTTCCCACCTGGAGCGCTCCCCCAGACCCAGCAATCTCCTGCCCCCCTTCTCTAGTTCTAGCTGCAAGATCTCTTCTTTCTGGGAGGCTCTCCAAGGCTAAGAGCATGGCTCCAGCCTAAGACCTACTCCCACAAGAGGCTCTGGTTTACCTTCTGTGGCCCCCTGGGGCATACAGGTGCGGTGGGAAAGACCGACTCCGAAAGCCTCTACAGAAGAAGCCTTGAGCTCTGCAGCTGTCCACAGCAGACTGGTGGGCACTGGCTATGCCTGCTTGTGCCCAATCCACACTTGCTGCTTGCTCTCAAGGGGCAGCCCCCATCAATTCATTGGGGTCCAAGTCCATCAAGGATGCCCTACTGGGTACTAGACACTGTATTCACTCAGCACTTGGATCTGAGGATGAAGGAGACTCAGTCTTATGCCCTTCTCTGAGTGTCCTCTAGGTGTGGGCTGAAGGGACATTACCTTTGAGGAACCCTCCCCTCATCTATCTGAACCCAGGCCACCTACCCTGACATTGTCACCCAGGAAAAGCCTGCTTCCTGCTCTTGGATCAAGGGCAGGGACATTCTCTTGCTTTCTTCACTCTCAGAAGCAGATAAGCTCAGTTCAGAACCCAGCTTGGGAATGAAGGTAAAGGGGGTACAATAGGGACACTCCCCTCCATTGCTGTGAGGCCACTGGCCTGGGCCCATGCCTTTATCTACCACCATCACCCTGTCCCTCCAATACTTGAATACCATGATATCACACCTCCAAGCCCCTCTTCCATCTCCACGGAGGTGCTTGGCATCTTCTGGGCAAATGGCCTGAACTCCACGGCTGCTCCTGGCAGACTGGCAGCCCCTGACCCTTTCCCTCTCTGGTTGCCCATCTCACTCCTTGAAGCTGCAGGGTCCGTTGGTGCCGGTGGCAAGGGCAGCTCTGACTGGGAAGGGGGCTGGCCTGAGGTTTCCTCCTCTCTGGTGTGGGCACTTAGCTGGTAGGACTAGAAATAGGCTGGAACGGACAGGGTCTGTTTGGATCCTGTTCCTCCAGGGATCTCTGCCGGGCCTCCATGCCCCCTAATATCCCTGCCAACTTCCTAGATTCCCTATAGCTCCAGGTCAGACTCCTGTCTCCAGCAGCTCACTTAAGGTCTCCCAGTCTCTGCTAGCTACAGCCAGGGCCCTGTGTCCCCCATTCTACCCACCCACAACTCCCCTTTGCCTGGCACCAGGTAGGAGTGAGATATGCAAATTAATTCCTGTGTGACTCAGACCAGTCCCTCCTCTCCCCTCTGGTCCCCCAGGAGCCAGTACCTCTTACAGCCTGGTCTCCTCATCCCCCTCCCTCAGGAACACCTGTGGCCTATTGCTGTTTTATATATATATATATATATATATATGATCTCCTGTCCTCTCCTGCTTCTCATGCCCCAGGCCAGTTCCAGAGAGTACCTGTGGTACTCCCTCTCTATACCCACTCATTCTGTGCATCTCCATAGGGCTCAGCCTAGGGCTAAGATCTACCTGGGTGCTATTCCCTCCTCACCTGGCCCCTGGCCCCTAGGCACTATTACTTCTATGTATTATAAAGAAAGGGATGGAGGGAGAAAGCAGGAGCTGGATGGAGAACGCAGACCTGTTTCCTCCCATGCACATCGATGAGCTCCTGCCTCAGACTCTGCCTGGCCACCCCTGCTGTACCTGCAGCCTCTTCTGTCCTTTCCCTTCCCTCCGCCTTTGTCTCCTGCACATCCCAAAGCTGGCCTGGCCTGCCTCCGCCTCCGTCAGTCTGTCCCTCTGACTGCCTGTCCCCAGGCTGGGCAGGGCCTCAGCAGGCCTGCAGGGGTCAGCGTTGCAGTGGGCAGGCAGGACAGGCAGGATGGCAGTGGGGAGGAGGAGGGAGGGAGAGGTGACCTTGCGGTGAGCTAGTGAGCAAGGCCAGAGGAGGAAGGGCTGGGAAGGGGTTCAGGTCCTCAGGGCTGCCTACTCAGCCCTCAGTGTCTGGGATCTTGTCTGTCCCACTGGATAGGAGTACTTGAAGCCTTCATCTGCCCCACCTGTTAGTGGACTCTATGCACTACAAATACTCCATTACGCAGGACTTGGGGCCAGACTCACATACACTGTATAGAGCAGGGGACTTTGGCAAGGTGGGCCTTCTCTCTCTAGGCAATTGTCCAGATCAACTCTCTGGGTACAAGTTAAGGGCAGAGACTGATTAAGGGATGGGTGTGAAACTGGAATTAGGGGTATGGGCTGAAAGAGCAGATTAGGGTTACAGTGTGAGGACCATAGGGCCAGGGCCAGGGCCAGGGATGGGCCTCAAAATACAACCGTCCCACCATTTCCCTGACATCTGTTCTCTAAGGACCTTCCTCTCCTGGCCAGCCCCATCAGTTTAGGCCCCATCTACTGCCCTGCCTGCATCCTAGGCTTGGGGCAGAAGTTGAGACTATAGAGTACTTGGTCATTATAACAGGTATGGCAGGGAGGGAGCCTGGGGTTAAGCAGACCTAACACTGGGATGGGAGAGGATGTCCCAAAGGATGATGGGGAGAGAGATGGTCCTGAAACCCTTCTTTGGGGGGTGGGTGGCTAGAGTAGGTTGGATCCAGTGATGGGACAGCTGGTGACAGATAGGGGGGCAGCTGGAAGGCAGAGGAACAGGTGGGCAATCAAGTAAGCAAAGAGAGGCCTTTGAGCAACTGGTCCTGCCCCTGGCTGACCCATGGGCACCAAGGTCAATATAGTGAGGGCCCTCCAGCCCTGCTGTGAAGCACATCATGGGGTAAAGACAGAGCTGGAGTGAGTGGTCTCCTCCCACCTCTCTTTTCCCCACCCCTCTCTCTACCCATCCTCTATTCTCTTAGGGATTTTGAAACCTTATTGAATCTGATGGACCGTTTTCAATAACTGCTTCCCCCAGGGGAGTAAGGCCAAGAACAGCAGGGGAGAAGCTGGTGAGGGGGCCACATGCAGGCTGGGAGGCCCAGTCCTGAGCAGAGGAGGAAGAGAGGCAGGGGAGAGAATCAGCTCTGTGGCCTCCTTAGAAACTCTGTGACACTCAGGTGGGCCCAGGCAGGGCCATGTGGAGCCGGTCCCCAATCCACGGTCAGTACTCACAGGTGGCACTCATGGCCAATGAGGTCAGCTTTCTCGATCAGGGCGGTCACTGCCCTGGCCAGGTGCCAAAGCCAGCCCATGCAAGCCTGTGCCAGGCTAAGCCTGGGTACCCTCCTGCCTTGCCAGGGAACCCTAGCCAGTGGTGCCAAGCAAATTGTGCCAGTTCCATGAACATGGAGGTGCTGACCTTCCAGGTAGTAGGGGGCAGCCCTGCTGGGCTCTGTTCAATTTGTCCCTGGAGGGCAGGGCTTTGTCTCACCCAGCAGAATTCCCCCAGGGTTAGAACAGAGTTGGTAGACAGCATGGGACCTGTGGAAGGGACTGGATGGCTCCCAGAGCCTATGCCTGCATTACTAACCAGTTAGTGGGAAGGTGGGCTGGTGCATCTACTGCTCTGGGAGGCTTGGCTGCTGCTTCCACTTGGAGAAGACCCTTGGGAAAGGTGTGTCACTTGGGCTAGGGATTGGGGATTCTGGAGTGAGTTATACAGTGGGCTGGGATGTTTTGGGAATTGATACATCCACATGATGGAGCATGTGGGGCTCCAGTAGGGGGAAGGGGAAGACAGGGCGGTGGCAGAAACTCAGTGTCTGTGTACCTACGTGCATGAGTGCGTGTGCAGGCGGCAGCTGGCCAGTCATAATAGCTGTGCTCATCAGAGTGCTGGGTGCCCTGCCCGCTGTAAACAGCAGCTAATGAGTGTTATTTGTAGCAAGGTGCATTGAGGTGCATGGGGAGCTGTGACGGAAAGCTTTGGGGAGGGCTCCTCCCCTGGCCCTGTACCCAGGCATTGCAGGGTGTGGGCCCTCTAGGGAATCTTGCCTGCCCCCTGCCACACCTGCCGCTTGCCAACTTGGCCACCTCTGAGGCCTCCATCTTCAGGGAGCAGGGCCTCACCTAGCTGTAAGCATGCATGGATGTGGATGTGGAATGTTCTCGGGAGTGTTCATATGTACAGATACAAGATTACCACAATGCTGTGTGTGTGTGTGTGTGTGTGTGTGTGTGTGTGTGTGTGTGTGTCCAGCTGGGTTAAACTGAGTTCATCTGTGTTGCTGGCTATGTCTGATTCTGTGTGTGTGTGTGTGTGTGTGTGTGTGTGTGTGTGTACCCCTCCCCCAGAGCCTAAGAAGATTGTCCCTCATATCAGTAGTTACCCTGATAGTGAGAGAGCTAAAGATGCTGTCAGTGTCCAAAAGTGGCCTTGGAGCCTCTGGGGCTACCGTTCCTCCCACTGGGGGAGGCAAGGAGGGAGGGGGCTGAGCTCCGCTTCGGTGGGCTTTCACAGCTATTGCTCACATCATCAGCAAAGAGGGAACTTGGGCCTAGAGAGCCCTTTGGTTCTTGCACCTCCAAGGAACCCCAGAAAAGAAAGAGGACGGATGTCAGTGGATTTGTCCCAGCTGCTCAGTAGTATGTATGCCTACTCCTAGCCAGGGCTGGGTGGCATGAAAGGGGTGCTTGCATGAAGCCCCACACAAGGGGAGCAGAGGAGAGAACGGTGTGGCTAATGTGTCCAATTAAATTACTTCAAACCCTGCTGCCGCAGCTGCTCCCGATGGGGGCTCTGGGTACAAATTGGATCCATCTCATTACCATAGGGTGGTGTCAGAGGGGCCGGAGAGCTGCAGCCAGCTGGGCTAGCACAGGGCTGGACCTCTCCAGCTCTGCCCAACCTGCTCCTTCCAGAACCCTTAGAGGAGTTCTCACCAAAGCACCCCTCAAGGCCTCTGGGCCCAGTGAAGATTCTGGGGCTCCCTGCCCATCTCCTGATTCCATATGTGGGAGCCTCAGAGGACCCATTTGAGCCCCTGATTTCTTCCTCTAGGAATGGAGAGCAGTGTGTTCTGTGGGGTGTCCAGCTTAAGAACCCCTTCTAAGGTCACCAAACATACCCCACCTGCTCTCCTGATAATACTATACTATACTATACTATACTATACTATACTATACTATACTATACTATACTACACTAGCAAGGTCTTATTTATGAAGTGCTCAGTATATGCTAAGCCCTTTACATATTTGCTGCTAGGGATGGCTTGTTTAAGCCAGGTCTCTGGGCTCCACCAGCTGTGAGTTCCCACAGAGGTACTTTAACTCTAATGCCTCAGTTTCCTCCTCTGTAAAATGGGCACAGTGCCGTTTCTTCCCTCCTGGGTGACTGAAGAATGAGAAGAGATGAGATAGAAAAGTATTCATCCCAGAGCCTCACACGTAGTAAACACGCAGGAATTGGAAGGGCAGCTGTTATCAACATTACCCCGTACCAAGGGATTGTTGTGTGGGATGGGGTTCTGGAAGCTCTGGAGGACGTGCCTGCTACTTCCTTGGTGGAGGAGTTGGGGAGGGCTTCTCTGAGGCCATGCCAATCAGTGACTGTCAGTATAGCACAGATACACAGAGTGCTCTACTAAGCACGTAACACGTATATCCGCAGCACACCCTGGCAAATGGGGACTTATAGTTAGAAGTCAGTTTGGAATTCCAGCCATGCTGCCGGACCCAAGAAGATGAGCTTTGAGTGCAAAGCTTTGGGTATTAAAGACCAAAGCCGTGGAAGAAGTACGGGCTAAGCAATTGGGGACAGCACATGCAAAAACCCAGGGGCCTAAGGAGTCTTGAGCCCTTGAGGCAGCAGTTGGTAGTGCTTGGATGAGGCTTGGAGGGAGAGTTTGGGGAACAGTAGCAGGAGGTGGATTTGGGAGGGTAGACTGAACCAGATTAGGAAAGGCCTGGTACCCAGAAATGATAAACTGGACTATTGGCAGGGGAACAACAGGGTCTCATGTATCTCAGGCTGTTCTGTAACTCCTATCATAGCTGAAGATGACCTTGAACTTCTGGTCCTCCTGCCTCTACCTCCCAAGTTCTGGGATTATAGGCATGCACCATCACACCTAGATTATGAAGTGCTGGGGATGGAACCCAGGGCCTTGCATGTACTGGACAAGCACTGTACCAAATGAGCCACATCCCTAGTGTTTCATGGGTTTTTTTTTAAGGTAATGGAGGCCTTTGAGTAGATCTCTATAAAGAACTTTATACTGTGGTAGTGTAGGAGACGGGAAGCTTGACAACAAACAGGTAATAGAGCCAGAGTCTGGCCAGGGAACATACCTGCCCAGCTCTCTCTCAGTCTCCCTGCCTTGTTCTCTAACCTGAACAGAGCTGAGACCAAGGCCCTAGATTTTTAGCACCCAACTGACCTGGGCCCTGACCTTAACAAACCTGCAGTGGGAACAGACTATCAAGACAGTAGCCCAATGTGGATGGGCATCTGTGAAGAGCCTAAGCCTAAGAAGGCCTTCCAGTGCTGGAAGCATTAGAGATGGACAGCCAAAGAGGGTAGTCCCAGGGTCCTAGGAACCTGAGGATTAGGTCTGTACCTACCCCTACTACAGGCATCAGGGCCAGACCATAGTGAGAACCACATAGCTCACACTCCACCTGCCAGGCCTGAGCTCCAGAGTCCCAGCAGAGCCAAACTGTCTCCATAGCAACTAGGTGAACCACTCCCCTCTCCATTCCTACAGCCCCTGGTAGAGGGGCCCATTTCCAGCAGGGCCTTAGTATGTCTTTTGACTTCCCTTGGGGGTCAACTCAGGGCAAACTCCCTCACACTGAGGTGCTGGCACCATGCATGCATGTTGGCAATTGGGTCCATATGCACATGCAGTCTTGTGAGTGTGTGTGTGTGTGTGTGTGTGTGTGTGTGTGTGTTTGTGTGTGTACATGCCACCCTATTCTTTAATCTGATCTTTACAGCTAGCCTGGGTTGTACAGATAAGGAAACTGAGGACCAGAGAGCTGGAGAGTCTTGGCTGGGCCACTCTGCAGAGAAGGGGTAAGAATCCGAGTCAGCCTTACTCCACAGGCAGGTGGCAACCACTGAGCTACGATGCTCAGCACCTCCCTTATCCTACTAGGATCCCAGCCAAGCTGTCTCTCAGCCTATCTCTCAAAAGCGAGCCTTTGGAGTTGGTTTAGCAGCAGAGCTGGACTTAGGAGGGTGTCCCCAGCACCTCAGTGCTTGGGGCTGTCCCATAAAGCCTTCATTCTTGGGTTCCTAAATGGGGAGTAGAGTCCCCTTTCCACCCCACTTCCATTCTCTTCCCCAGGCAAGGTGGAGGGATCCCCTTGCCAGGGGAGGCTCTAGAGAAAAGAGGAGGCTCCCCTCACTGCCTGCTTGGCACCTGTCAGCCTGGGAGGAGCCTGATGAATTGTCTGTGTGCCCCTCCAACCTCATTCCTCCCTTTCCAGCCCCCGCCTGGTTGGGGAGGTGCGAAGGGAGTGATTTCACAGCCTGTCAGCTGAGACCTAAAAATACCCAGAACTCTGAGATGCTTGGGCAGGGGGAGGAGAGCGTAGGGACCAGGGATGGGGTGGAGGGGTGCAATGGTAACTCAGCCAGAGGAGCCCTAGTGGCACTATAGCTCTTCTTGGGAGCAAAGGCCAAATCCTCTGTTCCCATGGCCCCTGTCTGTCTCGTTTGGGGAAATGATCAAGGGGGGCTGGCATCCCTAGGGTGGTGGGAGTTGAGATGTGACAGCAGAACTGAGGGAGGGCTTGGTCTCTAATAGGACTGTAGACCCCAGGCCCCCACCCCAGAGCCTCTGACTGATGCCTCTTTCTCCCTCTCCACCCCCAGGTTGGCTGGCATCTTTGGGCTGTGGGAGCTAGGCTGTGCCTGAGCCTGCTTCCTTCCTGGAGAATGTGCCCACTTCTGTTAGAGGAGAGGCGCGAGGAAGGCAGTGGGGATGGGGGTGCCAGCAGGTGTATGATGTGACGTGCCAGCCACCTAGGCACTAGAGGCAAGCAGAAGAGAAAGGGTGTGGTGGCCCACATCACTGTCACATGGCTATGCACCGGAACGTGGTACAAGGTCCCCACAAACCAGCCAGAGCCCAGAGAGGGAGGGATGTGTGTGTGTGTGTGTGTGTGTGTGTGTGTGCGCACACGCACTAGAGTTGGCCTGTCTTTGGTGCTGGAATGCTTGTGGGCATGCGTGACCCAGCATGACTGTACCAGGTAGAAATTGGTCATGAAAAAGGAGCAGGTGAGGAAGGATAAGCCACGTGCAGGCATGTTACCATAGGTGTGCCCAGTGTTGGGCAGAGCTTGGGGATTCTGGAACAAAAGTAATGATGTTCTGGGCTGGGGAGATAGCTCAGCTGGTAAAATACTTGCCTTGCAAGCATGAGGACCTGAGCTCGATCCCCAGAACCCACATTAAATTTTTTTCAAAAGGTTGGCATGAGTGGCATACCCTTGTAATATCAGTGCTGGGGAGACAGAGATAGGTAGATCCTTAGATCTTTCTGGCCAGCCAGCCCAGCCTGCTTGGTGAGCTTTAGGTAAGTGAGAGACCCTGTTTCCAAAAAACTAAGATGGGGATGCAAGATGGCTCAGCGGGCAAAGGTGCCTGCCACTAGGCCTGAGGACGTGAGTTCAAACCATGGGACCCACATGGTGGAACAAGAGAATGGCTCTGACCTCCTCATGCATGCCTTGGCATGTGGCATGTGTACCCCCACACACTATACACAAAATAAATAGTAAATAAAAGTGTGATGAAAAATAAAATAGGAACCAAGGTGGACAGCTCCCAAGGATCAAGATACATGAGGTTGTCCTCTGGCCTCCCCATGCACATGCACATATGTGTGCATGCACCCACACACACATGTGCAACCACACATAAACACACACACAAGTAATTGGGTTCAAATCCCAGATCTTCTATGTATTGATTCACTCTGTGACCTTGGACAACTTAACCTTGTAGCTTTTCCTTTACCATCTGTGAAATGAAGCCAGCAATGCCATCTTGGGAAGTGGTATATGAACTACTTAGAACTGTGCCTGTCACACCGACTTAGCACAATGCATGTATGTGTTCTCATTATTATCGGGTCCCTACCCTTGAATGTTACAGGAGCACCAAAGCCCAGAGAGGACAAATGACCTCCCTGCAGTCACATACTGAGTGAGTGGCTAAAGCAAAGCTAGAACCCAGAGAACAGTGCCTAAAAATGTGTGACTTGAAATGTGGGCCCTTGTTCTACTGCCCCCTTGGGGCCACAAGAAGGACTGCAGCCCCATTGGCATCTTGAGCCTAGATTTTCAGAGCTGGGAACTCAGATGATGCCATGTTGAAGGGGTCTTCAGGGCAGTGGCCTCAATGCAGCTGGCCATCTGAATGGAACCGTCTCACTGCCTAGCTCTCCTGAGTCTCAGTTCCTTCACTCTAATAGGGTGATAGAGTTGTCATGGGGATCAAATGGATCCCACACATCATGTGTTAAGTAGCTGGCACACTGTGCTAGTAAGCACTCAATAATGTTAGCTACTGTTGTCACTTTTGCAGAGCCTTCCTTCCCAGCACTCCCTTATTTTGCTTCTCTTTCAGTCCCTGGCCACCCTTGCTCCTTTCTATGTGTCACCCCACACACTGCAGAGCTTTGATCAAGGTCTGACCTGCTGGCAGCCAAGATCTGCCTTCATCTACTATTGCTCCCTAGCAGGGAATCAGACCCACTGCTGGGATTTAGCCCTTGAGCCCTCTGCCTCTGGCTTCATCACCCACTTGCTGTATGACCTTGGCCAAGCACCACTTTCTCTCTGTGCCTTGATCCTCCCATTGAGACACAGAGAGGCTGGAATACACAGTCCAACAGGCTCCTGTTCATGTTACTCTTATAGTCATGTTACACAGTTACCCAGGAGGATCTCTAGCTCAGCCCACTGGAGGGGGTGACAAGTTGGCAGGGAGGAGAATCAGCTGGCTGCCCCCAGGGAATGCAACATCTAGGGCCTGAGCTGGCCAGTGGCCTGCCATCATGCCTACCCACACCTGAGGCTGCGTAGGAGAGTGTGCAAGCCTGGCTGGCTGGGCTCTGACATTGGGAAGACTCAAGGACAGTGATGTAGAGAGAGCCCTTCTTGGGGCTCTGGGAGCTGCCACTCCAAGCCATCCTCCCCCATTCTCTTCCATTCCTCCCTGAGGTTTTCCTCCAGCAATTCCTTCTTCCTCCCTGTCCTTCCTCTCTCCTTCCCCCTCCTGGAGTCTCCTAGTATCTCCCTCCCTGACTTCCTCTTCTATAAGCTTGGCTGTTTTCTGGGGGGGTGCTTTCTTTTTCTTCTCTGAAGATCTCTCCCTCTCTATGTCAGGACCTAAGGTTCTATCTTCCTCTCCTCTCCCTCCCTCCCCCCTTCCTTCCTTCCTGTACCCCTGTTTCTCTATGCATTCTGGTTCCCTCTGCTGCCCAGATCTCTCTTACTCTGCATGGGCGTGTCTAGGCTGCTTTTAGTTCTTGGTCTCCTGGCTCATTTCCACTTAGAGCCCCTGCTCCTTAGCATCCTCACATCTCTTCATCCAGGTCCTTGAGACAGACTCCTTGCTCTTCACCCAACCCCACTGCCCTGACAGGCCCTGACCCAGGAAGTTTTTGTGACTAGTGCTGATACTTAGTACCTCTACACATCCTCATCCCTGTGGGTTGAGAAAGGGGTCAGTCCAGGGCCCTGGGACTGGCAGCCTCACTTCCTAATTAGCAGGAGGTAATTGCCTGGAAAAAAAAATTCATTTAGAATGAGACTCTAAGACTCCAAGTTAAAGCTGAGCCAGCTGATGGCCCCTAGGGGGCAGGAACTTGGGAGCAGCCAAGGTCAGGGCCTCAGAAAGGCTCTTAGGAAATGAAGACCCTAGGATATCTCCACCTTGCTTGCCCAGGACCCTGGCCTTGAGCAAGTGGGAAGTAAGCACTGGGCTGGCAGGCCCAACAGCTTTAACTGAGTTCTGACTCAACATGTGACTTGGGTCAAACCACTTATTCCTTCCAGCCTTAGTGTTTTTCTCTCCTGTGAAATCAGAGCTGGTCCATTCCTGCCTACCTCACCCTTCAGTATCATGAGGCTCAGTTCCGACAGCGGCTATGACAACACTTAGCAGGCTGTTAAGTGCTGCTGAGTGCAAGGTGTTACTGTCTCTTCCATGTGGCTTTCAGCTGAGTCGTGAGGGTGATGAAGGGGTAGGGTAGTCTTGCTGATACCTGAGGGATACTGAGGCCTCTGGAATGTAGGAAGGTGGGAAGGAGGACCCAGCTGAGCTGAAAGTTTAAGAGCAGATCGACAGGTTTTCCCATGCTAGTCTACATATTCAACAGCTGCATCACTGAGTGATCACCCTAGCTCTCTGAACCCCACTTGCTTCATCTGTAGGAGGCTGAGCATGATCCTTCCTCCTGCAGGGATTTGTAAGACTAAGTGATATAATGTTTGCAGAGCTCTTACCACAGTGCTTGGCATATAATAAGTGCTCAATAAATGACACTCACTATATTATAATTAAAGTAAATTAACTTTGCTCCCTGAATTCAGAGAAGTTTGGGTTTAATATTGCCTTTGGGTGATTTGCTTTGCTTTGTTTGTTTGTTCTGAGATAGGGTTTCATGTATCCCAAACTGGCCTCCTCCTCCTCCTGCATCTACCTTTAAAGGTCAGAATTACAGGTGTGCACCACTGTTTCTAGCTTATTCAGTGCTGGGAATCAAACCCATGACCTCATGCATTTTAAGCAAGCACTCTCCCAGCTGAGCTCTATCCCTAGCCCCTGATTCCTGCTGTTTCTTTTTGCAAGGGGGGTATACAGCCAGTGAAGCTAATCTGAATCCCTAGAATCACCAAGCATACCTGCCTCTCAACCTCCCACCTGTCGAATAGAATTGGAGTGTCCTGTAGGTATGGCCCCCTCCCCAAGTTCTTCACTTTTTCCTAGGGAAAGGTTCTCAGTTGTGTGGCTGTGAGGTATGGGGTCTCTGCCCTGAGGAAAGTAAATTATAGGAGTTTTCTGGCCCTGCAGTGGGAGGAAAAGTTGGTGTTTGTTTTAACCAAGTCAACCCTACACACTGCCTGGAGGAAGAAGCAGGAAGTTTTGTCTGGTCAGCTGGGTTGAGTCTATACTATAACCAGAGCAGCCTGGTGTCCAATCAGGCCAGGATGAGGTCATATGAGTTGGAGCGTGCCTGTGTTGGGCAATGATGCAAGCTCAGAGTGACAGATTGCCCCAGGAGCAGTGAGGGGGCGGCGGGGGCCAGACCGTCTGCCGCTCCTTCCCTGCCTGCTCAGCATCACCACTGGGGACCTTCTGTGCTCCTGCTCTGAGTGTAATTCCATGCCAGCCACCAGGAGGCAGCGTGGACGACTCCCCTAGAGGGAAGAGGGAGTGTTATGTACCTTCATGGCCAGACTTTTTGTCCAGAGCTGATGGCCCACTGGGGCCTCATCATCTAAAGAGCTCTGGAGGTCTGCTAGTTACTTCAGATGGGGAGGGGAGACTGGTTGGTTAGGAAGGAATTGGCAGAAGAAGCAGAGTCACTATGCTAGAGTTATGAGAAGGTTCCAGAATGCAAGGGGGTTCCAGAATGCAAGGGGCATTGTAAAGGAGGCCCTAGTTCTGGTCTCGAGGGCTTTTCAGGACCAAGGACAAGGCCAGGCGGCCAGCTGCTTCAGTACCGCGGACAGCGCAAAAAGGCCCTCTCTAGCTCAGTCTCACTCTTACTGTGACCGGATACCCTGTAATATAGTGGAATAGCACTTACGAGAGGGAACTCAGGCCCTCTAAGTTCTAACGGCAAGGCTGAAGATGAGAGATCTGAGTAAGCAGCTCAAGGTCACACAGCTAATGAGTAGTAGAACTGTATTCCCATCCCCACTGGACTCTGCATCCTTCTCTCCCACATCTGGAGCCCCTCTCAAGTCACCTCTTTCCTTCTTAAACATCTCTGGAAGCTGCTTCACATAATGTTGCGTCTTCAAGAGTCCTTGAGCTGGCAAAGATTAAGCGCACTCCCCTCCCCCACCCCAAACCCTGGCCAAGGGCTTGAAAGCCAAGATGCATGAATCCTCACTCTTGTGGCTTTCATGGCTCCAAGCCTCAGGTGGGAGGAAGTTAGAGAAGGACAGGTGCCCTTCTTGGCCTGTAAGGAAGCCTATAGCCTGGGGAGGTAGGGTTGAGTCATCAGTATGAGGAACTGTACAGTGCTCTGAGATCCTCCAATGAAATACAGCACACTGTTCCAACCCCAGTTTCTGTGCAGCCCTGTATTATTAATAACAATAAGATGCTGATTTGGGCCAAGGCACAACAATGCATTATTCATAGGAGTAACTAGTGGTCAAGGATTGTACTTAATCATCACACATCCCTGATCCTACCCCCACTCACACTCCTGCTGGAGAGGCCCTTCATGGGAGCACCTCCTTTCTTGAGTTCCTGCTGCTCTGATGGATGTGATAATTTTCATGGATGCCCAGGCAGCTCATCAGCTTTGGGATCAAGGTGGGTAGGGAAAGAAAGCAGAAGGTTCCTGGCTAACTCAGCTAGATACCCTGCAAGCCTGGGCTCCCTGCACAGAGCTGACACTTGGGCCTGTCCATAGTGAATGGCCTGGATCATGATGATTTCTGGACTCAGCAGCTCTCTGGGGTCTGAAGATGGCCTGTCTCCCCTCCCCTTCTTTTGAGACTGAAGATCAGAGCTTGATGCAATCCCAGGCCTCCCTAAGCCAGGAATTGTGGGAGGTAAAGGTGGCTGTAGTGAGGTGGGGAGGAGCTTACCGTACAGAAGATACCCTTATCACCTCCATTAAGTGTGATAATGGATGTGAAACCTTCAGTAAACTGTCCAGCACTTCATAAACTGTTCCACATGGTACAAATGTGAGCCATTATTCCCTAGGCCATGCTCTCTGCTGGAAGAGAGAGCAGAGGTAGGGAAGGTGTGGGCAAGGCCCTGATAGCTCACCAGACCTCACTCCCTGGTGAGGAGGCTGAGTGCTTGTGGATCTTGACCTGTCCCCATCCAATTTCTTGCTGGACCGGCTCCTGGCCCATCCAAATAATCCTTCATTCACTGTTTACTCACTTGGCATCTCTTCTGAATTCTAAACTGTCTGCATCCAGCAGGCCTCTGCAGCCCCTGCCAGCACTCTTTCCCTAGCTCACTCACGCATTATCTGTTTTTATTACAGTCAAGGTTGAAGAAGCTTGCTCCTGCTAAGCCCCTATTTTCAGCTACTTGTAACTTTCTGAAACAATTCCCCTCAGGCTTCCTCTTTCCCCAGCCTTGCTCTTGCTCCAAGTGAAGCCAGAGGTTCCTCTACAGCTTTCTGAAGGACTCTCAGACAATGTCCGGAGGGCTTGGGGGAAGGCCAAGGCCCAGCTTTCCTTGGGAAGGAGTACTTGGTGCTACCCCCTCCTTTTTCTTTTTCCATCTCCCGCCCATCTCATTTTCTGTTTCCTCTTGCAAGGAAAGAGTTGCCAGGTTCCAAGGTGGGTGGCCTGGAAGGAGGAGTTTCAGAATGAAGAGAGGGCAGACAATTCTGCTTAATGCCAAGAACCAGAGCTTCTCTTGCCTGCCTAGCCTTTGGGTTTTGGCTCAGTGGTTCTTTCTTCTTTCTTCCTCACCCCTGGCTTTCTGGTGTGTGCTGGCTTAGAGAAAGAAGGGAGGTGAAATAGGCACCACAAATGTCCCCTTTCCTTGTGCCCACATCACCCACCGTGGGGCTGGTAGGCTTTGCCTGATTGTAAATGCCCTCCCACCTTCCCCCTTTCCATCTACTCAGCATGCACGTGGAGGGGTGCTTCCCGTGGGAACCTGTGACTCCAGCTTTCACTGCCTTCCACCTTGAACGTCATCCTGGAGGCTAGGGGTAAAGAGCCAAGTAGCACGGAATTAGGTGGGAGGAGGCAGGCTCAGGATGGGAAGGTGCTGGCAGACCTAGCCCCAACCACCCCAACAGCATCTCTGTCTCTCTCTGTCTCTCTCTCTCTCTCTCTCTCTCTCTCTCTCTCTCTCTCTCTCTCTGGCTGTAGCCTAGTTATTACAAATGACGGGATCTTGGGTACATACTCAGGCCACTCTCCTTTCTTTCCACTCTCAACTGACCCAGCTCCGGCATATGGCCATTACATGTTCTGAGACTCTTAAGCTGACTGAGTCTCTAACTGAAGATGCTTTGTTGGGCCAGTGCCTGGGGCTCTTTCCCCAGGCAACATGGCATGCCAGAGGGGACTCTGAAGTACTGGGGGAACTCAGCCTGGCTCCTGGGAAAAGTCTTGAGAAAGAGCCCTTTCCCTGACTGTTTTTTATCTGGTGTTCACTCAGTCTCTTTCTTTCCTCCTATTCAGTGATTTGTTTGAAGACACAGTACCCCTAGAGTGGGACAAGAAGGAGAGCCATTGGGCATAGATCCCATCCTGGCTTCATCTCTCTTTCCTGCTGTATGTTCCCAGGCAGACTCCAAACCCTTATGAAAAAGAAACCCTCAGTTTCTTTCACTATAAAATGGGCATAAGAGATTTACTTTCAAAGGGGTACTGAGGACTGTGAACTTGACTCAGTGCTGTTAATGACTGTGGCTAAAGGCAGGGACCCAAGAGCTGGAGATGTCAGCAGGAGCCTCCAGGAGAGGGGAAGGCTTGGGAGTGATGGGACAACTCTGGAAGGGACAGGTATGGATGCTGCGCATGTCCCCATCTATGAGTGCAAAAGCAAGTGAATTCTGGGGGAATAGGCCTATGGATTTAGCTTTCCAGTGGGCCCAGTGGCATCACTATAGCATGGTCCAGGTTACAGGTTGTGGGAGATCATGAAAAATGGTCTGCTTGAGGAAACAGGTCTATGCCCAAGAAAAAAAGAATGACAGGTCAGTTAATTCAAACTTGAAGGAGGAAGAGCCTGCTATGTCCTTAAGTGGGCTTCCTGGAAGAAGTAGACTTTCCTGAACTGGTAACAATTCTACACATTTATTTAGCAATTATCTCCCCAGTCTATGGACATTTGGCTGCAGAGATCACTGATCAAGGGTCCCAGCCCTCCAGGTGCTCCCGATATGGAAGGGCTATAAAGAGCTAATTAAGAATCCCAAACTGTGAGCAAAGAGGTGATGAAGACCATCTTTGGTAAAATGCCTTGAAGAAAAGACTGTGAAGAACAGTCATCCAGACAGAGGGAACAGCTTACGCAAGGCTTCATAGGCATAAAATGACCAACATGGGTCCATTAAGGAAGGAGGAAAGCAGGGTGTGGCTCAGCTGTGCAGTAGAGCATGTCATATGACATCACTCCACCCAGAAGGAGGCCATTGTAGCATGGTGGGAAAGGACAGGTTCAAAGGCCTTTAGTTCTCCATGCCTCTGTCCCTTCTCCTGTAAGATGGGAATATTAATGACCTGAGCTTCTAGAGATGATGGGTGACAACTTGCTGATACAGTATCTGCCACCCTGGGTGTCCCCAATGGATATTGGCTGTCATTTAGTCCTGGCAGGACCCTATCAGAGGAGCTCAGGACTGATCGTCATCATTGGAAAGGAGAATGCTAAGATACCCTTGGCCTTGCTTGGGCCACGTAGCTGGCCAGTGATGGAGCTGGGGCACCTGCTCTACCTCAGAAGGAAAGAGGAGACAGAATATGAATGAACAGATGACAGCAAACCCAGGAGCAAAGAAATCCAGGCCAGAGGAAGCACATGAATGCTCAGGCCTCATGAATGACATTTGCTTATGGCCCTGGCCATGAGTGTGCATACATATGTGTGCATGCATATATGTGTGTGTGAGTATGAATGTCCATGTCAGGGGTGAGTCTCTATGATGTGTGTGTGTGAAAAGGCCATGATGCCTGTGTCTGTGTCCTTTGTATGTGCCTTCCCTCCCTCACAGGCAGCCTGTGAGCTTGCCCTCAGAAGTCCATTCCCTCTCTAGCAGCTCCCTGGGGCATCCCAGCAGCCCACAGTCCTGTTTGATTCTGTTCATCCATAAATCATGGCTTGCTGAGGAGATGAGAAGGAGTCAGAGCAGAGCCCTGCCAGGGCCTGTACCAGGTCTGCAGTTCACACCTGAGGCCCAGCCTGGCTTCCAGCTATCAGCCCCATCCCCATCCCCATGCCCTAGCCCTCCACTTCCATGCCAGAGGCACTCACTGATGCTGGCCCTGATCTAGCTGTGGGCCAGTTCCCAGAAAAAGGGGTAGATAGGAGTGCACAGTATTGAATAAGATGTGACCCTTGAGCTCTGCTATCCTGTGGAGAAATGAGAGTGGACCACTTCAGTGTTTCATTCACCCTCTCAGTGAGCCCAGCTCTGTGTACCAGATAGCTCTGGTATAGGGCACAATGCAGTAATACTATGATAATAGCTAGCATTTACTGCTTACTAACCCTGTGTCAGGCACTGTGCAAAGCACATTATACACGCTAATTCCTTTAAGCCTCCCAATAGTCCTAGGAAAACTGTGCTATTATTAGCTCCTACTTACAGGTGGGGAAACCAAGGTATGCAGTGATTAGGTCACATGGCTTGGAAGAATCTGACCCAGAATTTGAGCCCAGAAGTGTGATCCCAGAGCTATGGCACTTCATTACTACGCTCTGAAAGACAGTTGAAGACACAGTATGACGGGAACTCAAGGCATTCCCACTGGGCAGATTAAGGAAGGCTTCATGGAGGTGTTGTTTTCATTGGGTCTTGACAGCTTGAGAGTTTGTAGAACAAAATTGGGCATGGGAAAAGAATAAACAGAGTCCTGGTTTTGGGTGGTGTGTGTGTGTGTGTGTGTGTGTGTGTGTGTGTGTGTGTGTAAAAGAGACTCTGTCACTAACACCTCTCCCGTCTCTTCCCTTCTATCTTGTTTGGGTGACAAATGAGATAACATATGTAAGCACTGAACATTCAACAAATATTTACTGAGCACGTCTTTGTGTGTCACCAAGGATACTGGAGTGAGTGAAGCAGTGACAGCCCCTGTCTTCACAGATCCTGAAGAGTGGTACAGAGTGGGTTCTTAATAAATGGCAGCACCCATTGTTATCCTTACTCCCAGAAGCCTGGGATTCTTCCTTATTCATTCTTGCAACAAGTGTTTATTGAGCACCTACTATATACCAGGCTCCATCCTTCATAATGGAATAGAGTGGTACCCAAGGAACCAAGCCCTGCCCTCATGAAGCCAACTTGCTAGAGAGTTCTATGCAAACACAACTGGTCCCCTTCAGAGGGGACCCACCTTCTGGGTTCATAGGCTTTTCTCTTGAGATCTGCTTGGGGGTAGTGTGGTCAGGAACATGGGACTCAGTTGTATCATGAATGCTGAGCTCTAATGAGCTGACATGCCCAGCACAGGCCTGGGCAGAGTTTCAGATAGCATGCCTGAGCCCACAGCTCCCTCCCAGGATACCCCTGCAATTGGCCCAGCAGGTCTGGCTCTCTTCAGCTCCTGGCTCGCCCTGCCCCCAGGTCTCCCAATGTCATCTGTCTGCCCTTGTCTGTGTCTCACCCCTGGGGACCCAGGATGTCTCCTCTGCCCAAGAATAGGTCATGGAACTCAGCCCTGGGCAAAGGCTGACGAATGATGCAATATTTTCTTTCTCCAAATGTTAATATGCTGACGATAACGGGACTTGAAACCATGTGTGTCATCTGAGGAAGGGATAGAAAGGCTGGGGTGGCTTTGCCTGGAGAAGACTTGACGGGGACATAAGAACTGTCAGCAAGAATTCCGAGGCCTGTCATGTGGCAGAGCAGCCAGAGGAGAGGCTGAGGACCATGGTGCAGTTCCAGGGAGACAGATTGGACTTTGCACAAGGCACAGCAGTCTCTCTAGTGGTGTCTGTCCATAGAAGACCAGTCTCCTGCAGGTACAGCTCCCTGTCACCAGTAGGGCTGTTGGAGAGGCTCATACATCAAGAAGCCTAACTCCATGACTCCCAAGGTCTCTTCCAGTCCAGGGACACAGTGACTCCATGCTCCCAGAATGTTCCCTCTGGCTGGTAGGCAAGAACATGCTTGTGCTCCTTGATAGTAACAGCACTTGAGGACATGCTGGCCAAGGACATCTTGTAAGTTTTATTCCCAACATCAGTGCAATTTGCAATGGCAAGCGTTTGTTTCACCCTGCCTTCAAGGGCTAGGCAAAGAAGATGCTGAGGGGGGCGAGGGATCTCATGAGGGAGGAGTCAGCTCCTTAAATGATAATAGAATCCATACTGCAGGAAACTCTAGAGCCAAGGTTCCAGAAGGGTTCAGCTTTTCTCAGTATCACATCCCCTTCTTCAGATGTTATTTCCTACAAAAGCCCAAGATGGGAAGTCAAGGGAAATGATGCTGATGTGATTGAAGAGGGCTTCAGCTTTCTCTGCTTGGCAACCACTTCCACAGCTTCCATAGAGTCCAAGGAACAACTCAGGGTTTCAAACAGCACACTGGAAACTGCTAACCCACATCCAAGGCAAAGAGCGTGGGCTATGGGATTGACTGCCTGGATTTGAACCTCGGCTCTCCCACTTACTAGCTGAGTGACTGTGAACATATCTGAGCCCTCTGAGCCTCAGGTACTTTATTTGTAAAATGGGGACAACTCACAATCCTTAACTCATTTGTTGTTGTGAGAATGAAGTACCTGCAGGTAAAACATCTGGAACTCCTGGCTCGTCCTCTGAGTGAGGAATGATCAACTCTTCCACAGATGTGGTACTGAGGTCCCAGACATCAAGGGCTTGTGTGTGGCCATGAGGCAGGACCAGGTCAGAGCTAATGGTTTCTGTGGACCCTGATGCTGTCAGGAACTGGACACAGGGCTTCCTGTAATTAGGACTGAGCACTTGGTACAGAAGAGGCTCTGTGTGCCTGGCAAGTGGTAGATGGGTGCTAGCTGGGCAAAAGTGGCCATTTCCTGAGAGGCCTAGAAAGTTGGTGAGACCTAAACAGTTTTCTTGAAAGAACTGGTAGCAAATGGGCTCCTTCAAGGTGCTTTAGAGATGGTGGGAGGGAGCCCAGAGGCCCCAAGAGCTAGGAATGAATGCCAGACCCTCCTTCCTGAAGCCTCAGCACCATGCAGGAGAGACCCAGTGAAGAGAGGCAGAAGCTAAAACCACAGGAACCAGGACCAGACAGATATTGTCAACTCTTAATTACTGCAATCACTGGCACCAAAAAGCCCATGCAGGCTCCTGTGTAAATAAACCACATCTTCTTGATTTAGGACATATCCTAGCGCACACATATTTATAATTCACATGTGCTCTGTGTTGTTCTCTCTCTTCTTACTCCCCCACATGGTCATTTTTGGTCAAGGTTTTGCCTTCAGTACATTTGTTTTGGGCTAATGTTTACAACCCCCTGTGAGGAAGACAGGGGAAGTGGTTTAATTTGCATTTCCAGAGGAGAAAACTGAGTGTTTATATGACTTATCAAGATCTACAAAGCTCAGAGGAAACAGGATCTATGGAGAAACCTGGGGTTTTCCTCCCACAGCAGGTTTCTACTCCTAATGCATGAGACCTTGGAGCACTTACATGGAGGCTGCAGGTGGCCCTTATGAGCATCTGGGACCTTGCTAGTAAGCAGATGAGGCTGGAGCCAACAGGGAAGGGAGGGATGGAAGAGAGCTCAGGGACTAAGTATGGGGAGGGCAGAGGTGGACAGAAACCAGGAGAGGGCCTCCAGGACAAGGAAAACTGAACTCCCATGGGCAGAGGGTTCTAGAAATTCCCTTTTGACTACACATGTCACTGTTGAATCTTGACCAAACCCTTAAGAGGGTCTGCATAGCAGGACTGTGGCAACTACAGTCCTTTGAACACATTTGCTGTTCAGAGTCGGGTATGGGGCGTGAGGTCTGGAAAAGGAGCCTCAATAGAAGCAGTGGCTCCTTTAGAGGCATTTGTGGATCCAGGATGTCTAGCTGGGCTGACACATGTGGCCTCACTCTTTGAGGGGGTCACTTTAGAGAATGATACAGGGAGTTGCCAGGCAGCACAATTCCTCCATTTTTAGAGGAAGCCAAGTCACTGAGTGGGAAGGGATTTCTCAAGTTCAGGCAGAAAAGGTAGAGCTGGGAATGGATATGCTGGACAGAAGGGGAGGGTGATGGTGCTGGGGGCTCTGGGATAAAGGAAAGTAGCCCAGACCCATGATGCTCTGACTGTGTGTGTGTCCTCCCTAGGGGCGCCTACCCGAGATGTCCTGCTGGTCTCTGCCATCATCACCGTCAGCCTTAGTGTTACTGTCGTCCTCTGTGGCCTGTGCCACTGGTGTCAGCGCAAACTGGTGAGGCTCTTACTGGGGGATGGGGGGATCCCTTCAGGGACAGGACATGGCCTGGCCGTGCACCCTGGCACCCTGCAAACACTGGCCCCTAAATTCTCTAGAGCAAATAATCTGCCTGCCCACGGTCAGGCATACTGGCACAGAACTTCACATCAAAGCACGCACCCTTCGACTGCCTGGGTCTTGGTCCCATACATCTCTTTACAACTGGAGGCACATACTTGGGGACACATACTTAGGTCTCAGGCATTCACGCGCTCACGACTACACTGACGCAGGCGCGTGCACACACGCCCCATCTCCTGTATAAAGAACCGCAGACAGACACGCACAGACTGAGAATTGAGGACCCCCTGGAACCCTTCCCTCCCGGGCACCGCGCCCCTCACGTTCCCTCTCACGCCTTCCCCGTCCAATGGGCGTGGCCGATCCGCAGAGCCTTCTGGCCAATGAGGAGGCGCCGCCCGCCCCGCTCCACCCCCAGCCACCGCACATCCATCCTGATTCTCCCGGTTTGTACAAGCTCAAACGGCTTCTTTTCATTTTTAACGAGGGCCGGGGAATTAACGAGCGGGATTAAGCCATCAATAAGTAACGAGACCGTCAGGTGGGACATTCATCACCCGAGGGCGCTGGGAGGGAGGGCTAACTGAGCTCCTGCTCCTCCGGACTCGGAGCTGCGCAAGGGCTGTGGTTCTGCAAGACCCCCAGTCCAGACCCTTCAGCCTGTGTCCTGCCGTCCTGCCTAGAAACCCAATGGGGTTTTTGAGAGTTGTAAGGAGGCACCCTCGATGGTGGCCCAGAGCTGTCCCAGGCGTAGGCAGGGATCCTCCAGGGGATAGAGCCACAGAGAAAGCCAACTCAGCTCCCTAAGTGAGTGAGTGAGTGCGTGAGTGAGTGAGTGTGTGTGTGTTGGATGGCACGATGGAGAAATGTGACAGAGAGACAGAGAGGAGAGAGAGAGAGAGAGAGAGAGAGAGAGAGAGAGAGAGAGAGAGACCCAGCCCCCTGCTGCAGGCAAATGTGTGGAAAACCTGGTTGGCTGCCCTACATTGTCCCTTGGTCCCTTGTGTCTGCACCTCCCTCAAAATTTAAGGGAGACACCGGAGGGAATTTGGCTTTGTGCCTTGTGTACCAGTGTCCTCCAAGACCACAGAACTACACACTGCAGCCTGGTATGCCTTGTTGTAGGACTGGTTAGAGTGTCTTCCTGCCTGTCTGTATTTGAAAGCAGAGGAAGGTTGTATGAGGTGATGACCTTGTGTTTATATGTGTTTGGGGAGGAGGGTTGTTGTGCCAAATATGTTGACCTTAAGGGCCACTGGTGCAGTGTGTGTGTGTGTGTGTATGTGTGTGTGTGTGTCCCCACCCCTCAGCAGTGAGATGTATATCATCTTATCTGATACTTGTATAACTGTGAAGTCTGCCCATGTCCTGGTCTCCCTTGCATGTGCACTGCACCACTGTGTGTGTGGGGTGTGTGTGTGTGTGTGCGTGTGTGTGTGTGTGTGTGTGTGTCTACATCCTCTCCAAGACTAGAGTATGGCTGGCCCCACCCCACTCCCACTCACTTCCAAAGGGGATAGAATATGAGGCAGGTTTGTGGTAGGTGGGGACTTTCAGCACAGAATGCCTTAGGCACCTGAGAGATGGGGAACCAGCATCCTCTTTGGCCTCAGGATGGTAAAGTCCCAGCGTCAGGCCTCTGAACTGTTTCTCTTGACTTCCTCTTCATAGATTATTTCTTTCTTGGCCCCCTAAACCATGCCACCCCAAGCTTCCTGTGCCATGGAACCCAAATACCAGGACACTTTTTGCTTAAGCTATCTCTTTGCTCTTTAGAAGAAGCTTTAAAATGCATTCCCCACAGACAGTGGCTAGCCTCTCCTTGTCCATCTGTCCCTCTCAGCTCCAGTGATGTGCTACCTTGACAGCCCAGATCACATTTGCAAACTTCCTTAATCATTTCCAGCTGACTTTTTTCAGATCAGCCTGGCAAGCCCCTTCTATGATAAGTGGTTAGTGTCTTTGGGCTCCTCCCAAGCTACCTAATGTCTCTGGGACCCTACCTGGGTTTCCAATTAATTTGGGTTGTCCTATGAAATTTCCTCAACCCAGTCCTGCCCTGGGTCCTGTTCCAAATGGCACTATAGCTCCTGCTGCAGACTTAGCCCCTTAGCCAGTGGGAAAGGTTCTCTGAGCTGCAGCAGGAGGAAGGGCACTCAGAAGCTCTCCAAATGCCCTGGGCCATCAAGATCACCTACCTCAGCCCTCCCTGGCCTTCTGGAAGGGGCAACTGGGCAACTTTGGAAGATGGTGCTAGCCAAGGCGCGCTTTCCAGCCAATATCTGAAAGAAAGAGGGGAAGGGAGTACCTTCCCTCAGAATGGCCAAGTCTGGCACAGCTCTGGTGCCTGGGCTCTTGCCCAGGGCCTTCTGAAGATAGCCCTTGGTCATCACAGTGTGGCTCTGCCCCCAGCTCCTAGTCGATGCTTGGAGTTGTTTGGAATTTGAACTTCGGAGTAATGATGGGAGGCACCAGACTGAGTTGAGGGAGGGTGATTCTGTGGATCTGGAGGGCCCAGTGTCTCTGTATTTAAATTTAGAAGATTTGGGCTCAAAGCAACAGCTTGAAGCCCAGTCCCCAGGGTAGGTGGGGTCATAGAAGGGCACTTGCAGTTGATATTGAGAACTACCTGCCTTTGTAGGACTCTGTGCCAGGGTGTGGGAACTGACATAAACAAACAGAGATGTGATAATATCTGGGTACCAGAAGCCCCTCCTCCACTGGGCCTACCTGGTGACTTGGAACTATGTGAGGAATGGAAAGAGGGGAAAGGACTTGGCTAGGGTGACATGGGGAAGGGGTGGGGGGAATAGGTGGCTCTGTTGGTGCCAAGACCAAAGGACCTCTGAGATGTAGGGGTATTGTGGGTGGTTTGGGGGGTGGCTCTGTACTGCACATCTTCCTGGGAGCTACACTGTATTTCGCAGGATAGGCACTTCCCCTGGCCACGAAGGGGATGCAGCTGGCAGGAGCATGTGGGAATGCAGCCGTGGCAGCACTTATTTTGTGTTTGGAAGGATGGAATAATTGACTGTTGTGGCTGTGGTGTTGGTGTACGTGACAGGATGTTGGGGAAGCATGCACGTATATGTATGCATGTGTGTGTCTGTGTGTCTGCCTTTCTGTCTGTCCCACTCTGCTAGGCCAGGGCCTGTTAGTGCCCAGTGGGAGAAGGGGCTGCAAGACAGTCCTTGCCCCTGCTCAGCTCCCATCCTTGCACTGCCTACATCAGCTATGGCCTGGCCCCGGCCCATGGCCCATGGGTGTGCGTGAGGACGTTTGGTGGCAGCCAGGAATGTTAATGGGGCTGGGCTCTGCATGATCTAAATTTAGAAACCCAAACCGAGAAGGTAAATGGTACTCACCTCCTGGCACAGGCTTTTGCTGCCACACTTCCTCACACTGGTAGACCCAGGATGCCCACCCCCTGCCCTGCCTCTTCCCTTCTCACATTGGGTTAAGCAACCCTGAGAGTTGTCCAAGGCTCAGGCTGCCCTGGAGCCCACAGAGTCAGCCTGTGGCCTGCCTTCCCTAGATTGCATCTTACAAAGGTCCTGTCCCTGACTTCCAGCCCAGATCATGCAGGCCCCAGGGAGCCCCCAGGCAGTGACCACACAGCCCTGGCAAGCCTGAGCATGAGGCCTCCTCCCTGCCCCCGCTGCTCACGTCATTGGCCACTGCCAACCTTGCCCTGCAGGATGCCACCCCCACCATCTGGGGGTGGTGACGTGGACTCTGTGACGTGGCCAGGCTCCTGAGAGCGTCTGTCCATGGCAGAGGAAACTGTTTCTGGGAGCTGGGCCAGAGGCCCAGGAGACAAGCAGACAGGACAGCCTGATACCTGAGGGTCAGGCATGAGGTATTCATTGTGGGCAGCAGGCAGGTCCTAAAGCCCATGGGGGACCCACCTAGGGGGTAGGTACCCCACAATGACCCTGGGCTTTGTCTCAAATTTAGACATCAGTTTTCTTCCTATCCCTTGGAGCCCCGGTTCTGGGAAAGTGGGGAAAGTCCAGCCCTGACCCCCAGGAGTGACCCTGGTACTGTCTCCACAGGGCAAACGCTACAAGAACTCCTTGGAAACAGTGGGCACGCCAGACTCGGGGCGTGGGCGCAGTGAGAAGAAAGCCATCAAGTAGGTGCCAGGCTGCCAGTTTGGGGGTTTCGTAGGTAGCCCAGGTGGGAGGAGCCCCTTCTACCCCTCCCAGATCTGGCCACACCACACACATCCTGTGTCCCCCTCACTCCCTGAGGCCATGCCCTGACCTACCCCCTTAGTCTCAGAACCCTAGGTGATTCCAGGGCCCCCCTTTTCTACCTGTCCCCAGGATCTCACAAGGTTTCAGAGACCCCAACCTTCTTTCTCTGGCTGCCCTCTCCCACAGCCCTATATGTGCCATGCTGAGTCTTCCATCCAACTTTCAATGTCACATATACTGTCCCCAACGCCCAGCAGGTCCCTGGACCCTCCAGCCTCTTCCCCCAGCCCCTAATGATTGGCTGGGAACCCCCTCCTCATTGGTTTAGGATCTTTTCTCCGTTTCCCTCATGCTTGGAGGGCAACCTGGGAAGGAGACAGGCAAACCATAAGGACCTTGGCTAGCACACTGCTTGGTCCTGGGGATACAGGACCATGGAGAGAGAGACTCTCCCCTCCCATTTCATCATGTCCCCTCTAGGTCCTACTGTCTTTGCCGTGCCCAAGGTTCCCCAGTGAACTCTTAAGAGCTTTCTCCATTGGCTGGGCCACCTCACTGAAGACCACTGTGGTCAACTCTCAGTCACTGGGAAACACTAAAGAAGCCCCTGCCTGCCTTGGGCTCAGGCTTTGAGGATGGAGCTTTTTCTGTAGGGCTATTCCTACTGTCTATGGCTCCAGCTCCTTGCTCTCTGTAGAGTCCAGCCCATCTTCCACCCTAACCTGGACAGGATCAAGCCTGCCAGCCAAGGGACTCTGCCTGGAAGCCGAGCCCCATCCCTCCCCACACTCCTCCCCTTCCAACTTAAGACCCTCCATGCTCCCTACCCTTCCCCTGTGCCCCTGCACACCCTTGTCCTCCTGCATCTCCCTTCTCTTGCTCCCTCACCCATTCCTGAGGCTCCCTCCCTGCCCCTCCTCTTTTTTTCATCTCTTGCTCTGACCATGTTTGGGGCCTTCACAGAAGCTGCGGGGGCATGTCTTGGGTGGGGGAGTGAGTGGAAGGGTGGGCCAGCTGAGGGCTTGGGTGGGTGGAAGGCTCAGAAGGCAACCATGGGGAGTCTTTGAAGCTGAGTTTGGTTGCAAGCTCTCCAGTCTTCAAAGACAGGAGCTGGCAGGCCTCAGGGGCTGTTGTAGAGTACAGGTTCTGAGCTTTCTGAAGGTGGGGGCTAGGGAGACCACATGATGGGGAGCAGGGGGTCACCTCCAGTCTGGGCTGTTTGCGGCCCTGGGTGAGGACAGGTGACCATAACCTTCCTGGACAGGGGTGCATATGGCAGAACCAGCTGTTCTAGAAAGGGGCCCTCTAGCCAGCAAGGGAAAAGAAGGGCATTAGAGTAGGTAGTAGGACCTGCCAGGCTACAACCTGGACCCCAAAGAGCTTTCTATGGCTCAGTGAGAACAGTGTAACCCTCTGTAGCCCTGCAGACCCACTATCTACAACCTGAGCCTGCCTCTACCTGCTGGGCTGCCAGACCCTCTGCCTCTTAGCATAGAAGCCATTATTCACATCTGTGTGTCCCGGATTTCCCATCCTGGGCAGTTTATTTATTGTATAACTTCCCATGGGCTTAGAATCTCCTCCAAAGGGAACATGTTGTCCAGGGTTCTGGAATGCTGGATTCTTCAGCAGCACTTCCTAAACTGTGTTCCTTGGAACACCTGTGCCTCAGAAATGATGAACACATCAAGAGTTCTACAGCCAATCAAGTCTGGGAAACACTGCATACTACATTTCTCTTGTGATGTTACTAATGGTCATTCACAGGTTAAAGACTCTGACAAGTCCTGTAGTAAAAGAACCAGATTTTCCCAAACTTCTTTCATGAGAGAGCCTCTCTTCCAGTGTCATAGTAGAAATACAAGTGACCTCAGAAAACAGGGCATGAGGACACCCTGGCACTGATGACTGGGTGGATCTTTTCCTCTAGGACCATGGGTTGGATGGAGACCTGGAGGGAGCACAGGGAGGGAAACTGCACGCTTGCCCATCCCTCTTACACCTGATACAGGAAGTCTTGATCTGATTGAGGCCCTGCTGGGGAGTGGGGCCAAAGGAACATCTCTGGTGGGCATGGGGTCTTTTGTAGAGGGAGCAGTTTTCCCTGGAGACTCTCTTGCCTCCCCTAACTCCTGCTCCCACCGTCCCTGTGAGCTGGCTCAGGGCCCGGGCTTTGAACTTTGTGCATATAAATAAATGCCTTATGAGACATTTCTAAAGTGTATTTTGGAGAGTAAAAGAAAACTATCAGGGAAAGCCAAGGTCACTGTCTCCTCTGGGTCTTTGGTGGTCACTTAGCTTCTCACCTTTTTTCTCCCTTGTTCCTGAGTCTGAGGTGCAGAACCAAAGTCAAGATTAAACTCTCAGGGACATGAGAAGCTGCTTCCCTTAGAATAGGGGATGCTCCCATGGTGCCCAGCCCCTAGCCATGCTCCACCTAGCCTCAGCAGGAGCACAGGCCAGACTCTTCTCCCAGCAGCACTCCTGTCACCTGAGCATGGTTCCTTTCTGGAATGGTCCTCTAGCCTGGGAAGGTTCTCTCCCTTCTTCCTCAGTGCCCAATCCTGTCACTTTGGGAACCCAGGAAACTAATAAGCTTGTGGAGATCTGTCTTTGGCTTCTGGGGTCTCCAAGCCATGGCCTCCAGCAGCCCAGAATTCTGCTATCTGCCCTATATCCTACACAGAGGTCCCTACATTATCTATGTTCCTGGCAGGCCAGCTCCTGCCACAGGACAAGCCACCAGCATGAAGGGTGATGGACAGCTGCTCCCCCATAGAAAGGGACAGAGGTGAAAGAAAGGATTCTCAGCCAAATGTTCTCAGCCTTCTCAGCCAGGCCAAATGTTCACTATAGGCCAAGGCTTGAGCAGGTCCCACTGGCCCAAGAGAAGAGCAGGTTCCTTCCACGCAGGCCCCGGATCAAAGGGCCTTCATGACCCTTGATGAATTCAGAGACCAGGCCACCTCCCTTCTCTGGTATCCCCACCCAACTGGTTCTACTCATCCTGTCTCATGAAAACATTGCATCCCAGCCTCATCCCAGAGGTGGGAAGGGCACAGAGGAAGCTAGGGAACACGTTAGTTCACCAGAGAGAAGATGGAAGAGGAAGAAAAGCCAGTGTTCTCCTTTGACTGTCAGGGAAACTGAGGCCATAGAGAGGCAGAGCCAGCAACCAGCAACAGGACCTGCCCTATTTTCTAGCTCCTTCTAATATTAAACCAGTACCTTCCCCTTCTCCTAGTGTCTTCCCCCACCCAATCCAGACCTTATTCCCAGCACCCACCTCCATCCCCCTCCTCTCTCATCATCTCTCTCTCTCTCCCACCAGCTTCCTAGGCACGAGGCTCCTGTCTGCCCGACTGCGGCTTGCCTCCTTCCTGTGTGGCTTCCCTTGCTGGCCCTCCAGTGTGCACGTGCTTTTGTGTGTGTGTGTGTGTGTGTGTGTGTGTGTGTGTGTGTGTGTGCCTACCTGGATGTGTGAATGCACAGGTGCCTGGCCCAGGCTGCGGTGCCCACCCGCCCGCCTGCCTTTCTTCCTCTGCAGGAGCAGACCCTCGAGACCCTGCCCTCAGGGGTGCCCCCCAGGGGTCCCACGTCCCTTCTGCCCTCGCAGGACTTTCAGTTCTTGTTTCTTCTTGTATCTCCCTGTTTTCTCCCCTCTCTCTCTGCCCCTCCAGCGACCTAGACAGAGACTTTTGGAATAACAATGAAAGCACAGTGCAGCAGAAATGGAGCTCCTATCCTCCCAAGGAGTTTATTCTAAACATTTCACCCTACGCCCCTTATGGCGACCCACGACTGTCCCTCAAGTGAGTGACTTTACCTGGTTTGATCATATGTACTGAGTATCTGCGCTCGCCCTCCTTCCCTCTTCCTGCCCCCTTGCCCAGCCCCACCTTCACTTCCTCTTCTGCTCCTCTACCCCCACTTCCCTCCACCATCCACCCCATGGGCAGGCTGGCCATGGAGACGAGCAACCCCTCCTGCCCCCTCACTTGCCTGTCCTTCTCCTGTCACCTCCCCCAGGGCCAGCCACGCAGGAGAGCCCCCTCTGCAGCCACGCCTGACCCCCCCAGCCACCCTGGCTCCCCCACCCTCTGTGCAGTCAGGATGGGGTTGCCCGTTTTGGTCCCTCCCTCTCGGTTGTGGCTGGCTTTTTCCTCCCCGCTGTGTGCTGCGGCAGTGGCTGCTGGTGGTGGTCGGTGGTCGGTGGTTCGTGGCGGTGGTGGCGGTGATGGTGGTGGTGGTGGTGATGAACTCTGACTAACACGGCTTTCTCTCTCTCCCTGCCTGGGGGCCTCCTGGCCTGGACAGCCCGCTCTTCCTCCGTCGTTAACCC
>NW_008331995.1:158145-193436 GCF_000622305.1 Nannospalax galili | reverse complement strand
ACCCCCGCCGCCCCTGCCCCAGGCGGTGGGGAGGGGCCCCCCTCCGTTGTCGTGGTGCGTTGTTCTCCGACCCCAGCCCGCCCTGGTCCCCTCTCTCCTCTGCAGGCTCCGCTGTTAACCCATTTGCAGTGCTGATGTCTCTCTCTTTCTCTCTGTCTGTCTCTTGTCCGTCTGTTTCTCTCTTCCTCTCTCGCTGTCTCTTTCTTCCTTTTATCTGTCGTTGTTTTTCCTCCTCTTCCACCCCCTCCACCCCCACGTGTGGCCTGCCCTCTCTCCCCCACCGCCACCCCCTGTGCCACTCTGGTCTGGCTGCCTTGTGCATGCCTCCAGTGGCACCCTCCTGTCAGGCGCCAAAGTGGCCGCCGCAGCGGGGCTGGCGGTGGAGCGGGAAGGCCGGCTGGGGGAGAAGCCAGCGCCGGTGCCACCACCCGGAGAGGACGCCTTGAGAAGCAGCGGGGCTGCCCCCAGCGAGCCAGGCAGCAGTGGCAAGGCGGGGAGAGGCCGCTGGCGGATGGTGCAGAGCCACCTGGCCGCAGGGAAGCTCAACTTGTCCAAGTGAGTGACAGTACCCCATGGCTGCTGAGCCGTGAGCTCAGGCCTGCCCCCAACCAGGGTGGACAGCGGGACCCCTGGCATGCCCGCTGCTGCCCCCAGAGGTGCCGTCCTCGGCCCCTGGCTCATTCCATCCCTTCACAAGACTCCTTCATTGTCCTAGTCATCAGGCACAACCAACTCAACCATGTGGTATCACACACTGGTTCATCAGTCTCTTCCTTTGCCAGTGACCAGGTCATTCCATCCTCTACCCTCAGAGCAGCTTCACTCCAGTCCTTGGGCCATCCCATCCTCTTTAACTGGCCGCCCCATCTCAGCCATCAGATCATCCCTCTGTGGGCAGCAGGCCCATGGTTGTCCCACCATGGGACCATCCCATTTCTGGGGAGCAGGCCCATCTCTGCCTGTGTCTATCCCACTCATCAGCCAGTAAGCCTTTCCTCTTTGGGCCAACAGATGGCTCTAGACCCAGCCTTGAGCCATTCCATTTTGAGTGACTTCATCTGCTTGTCCCTGCCTTGCTTGTACCATGACACCATCTACCACAGGGTTTCATCGATGAGCAGCCCCTGGGCTGCCCCAGATGTTCATCTTAGCCATGCCCATTGGCTGTTCCTGTCTTGGCCAGTGAGCTGCCCCACTGTTGGGGGCTCTTAGGAATTAGGGTTGTTGAGTACCAGCAATCAGCTCCTTTCAGATGTCAGATGATCAAAAGAGCTGTCATTTTTAAATGGCTGCCTGAACTTACCAAACAGTCATGGACTCTTAGTGAAAAAATGATACGTCTTCCCACTAAGGCAGCCGTACTCTCATCTTGGCTTCCAGACACTTCCAGTTTCCCACAGTGGAGCCCTTCCAAGTCCCAGGCCCTCTGAACCATGAGCAACCGTTTTCAGCTGCTGACATTCCTGGCCAATGAAGCAGCCTTCCCTTTAGAAGGCCAGCAGCCCTGACCCCTTCTCAACTATTGGTGATCCAGTGGCCTTAACCTAGGGCCCTCCTGGTTTTCTTCGGAAGTTCCACCATCGGGACCACAGAGGACCACCTGACTGAGGCTTTATTTTCATATTCCCTCCAGTGAACACAAGTCCATTTCTCCTTGACACGTGATCTCAGGAATGTCCCTAGAGATGATCAAAAGATGATCAAAGTCCCATCATAGAACCAAGTCCTCCCTTCACAGGCTACCCCAGCCAGTCTCCAGACTGACTGGACTTCTGTGCCATTTACTGGCTTCAGGCCTGGAGGAACCAGTTTTAGTTTTCTGTGACTGAAGGGTTGTAAATTGGACTAATTTTGGATGTGATAGGAAACCAAAATGAGGTCAGCAAGGAGGTGGGGGAGATGGCCAGCAGTGTGCAGTCCTCCCCCCCTGCTCAGCCTGCCTCCAAGGGAGCTGTGGGCCTACCAAGGCTGGCCAGGCCTGGGCCTGCCCCTAAGGGTAGCCCTGTTTCCAGGCCCAACTCAGGCCAGGCAGCTGCTCCTCTCATAACCCCAGCTACAGCCATGTTTTGCTTTCTTCTCTCATCCTGTTTTCTCTCTCTCTTCTCTCTTTCTCTCTCTCTCTCCTCTCTCTCTCTCTCTCTCTCTCTCTCTCTCTCTCTCTCTCTCTCTCTCCCCTTCTCTTTCTTTCTCTACAAAGCCCACAGGGGCTACCTAACTGTTGTCTTTTGGTTCCCAGGGTAGGATTCAGGGGGCAAGCATGGCTGAGGTCAGGCTGCTATGGTGAACGTGGCTCCCAAGGGCCCTGGGTCCTCCCAATACCCCCAGGATGTACTTGGCTATCCATGACCCTAGAGCAGAGGTTGGTGAACTCTCTCAGTAAAGGGTCAAATGACATCTGGGAAGTATCTAGCTTTGCAAGCCAGGTTGCATTTTCACACTGCTCAACCCCACCATTGTAGCAGGAAAGCAGCTATACATGGAATGTAAACAGATGCTAGTGGCTGGTCTTCAATAAACCTTAATAAAAACAGGTGGTGGGCCAGATTTGGCCTACAGGTCACAGTCCACCAGGCCCTACCCCAGACAGCTGGATTGGGAAAGGGAGAAGAGACTAGAATCTCTTCTCCAGAGAGAAAGGACCTACCTGCAACTGTTAACCCAGTGTCTACTTGACTCTCTAGTACTTAGGTGACATCCTGCCCTTGGTCCTACCATGGGAGGTGCTGAATCTTTGCTGAATCACAAAGGGAACCACAGATGTCTACCTCCAACCCTTGGCCTAGGAGCTATTAGTGGTATAGTACTTCCCTGAACCTGACCTCTACTCTGAGGTAGAGCACTAGGGGATTATTTAGTACCCTCAATCTACAGCCAACAAACCAAAGCCCAAAGATTGGATAACCTCTTCCAAAGTTCCATAGTTAATAAGTGGCAGAGGTAGGCTTTGAATCCAGGTCTTTCTGGCTCTACACTAAGCCCTGTTTCCTGTTGGTTCTTACTCTGCTTCCCCTAGCATGTTCTGAGATGTTGATAGGCAAATGGACAGGTACCCTCTTAAAATGTTTAAAAGACAAGACAGCCCACTGACAGAACTGTGGCAAAGTAGCCAGACCAGTGGCTCCTGGAACTCCATAACCCCTGTCTGCTCTGTCCTTGGTCCCTTTCTCTAAGTAGGAATCATTCCCAAGGTACCAGGGCAAGGATGCCCTAGGAGGAAGACAGAGTTCTGCAGCTGTCAGAACCCAATCCTGAGGCCACCCTGGTCACAGGGCATGTGTCTGTGAGCCAAGGCTGCCTTCTCTCCTCATCTAACAAAGTCCAAGTGGTAGCTGCCCCGCCTCCCCAGCTATTACTAGGCCAGCTCTGTGCTGGCCTGGATTTCCTTCTGTCTCCAAAGGACAGTGGTACCTAGAACACAGAGGCAGACATTCCTAGTGTCCCCCAGTGAGATGGCAGAGAGGGCAGCAGCAGCTCCCTTACCCCTCCCATACCAACATGACAGGCAGTTTCAGGGCCCTGGGGACCTGCCTTCACCATGCAGCCACTACAGTTCCTGAGGCCCACTCAGACTGGCAGAGAGGTCGGCCCAGACAGGAGGTACTGGTGCACTAGCAAGCCAGGGCCAGAAGGGAGTGGGCTGGGCCAGCTTGGGGACCTCGGGGTGGGTGAGGTGGTGGCAGCGACTGCAGCAGCGACAACTCCGATGGAGGCCTGGCGAGGTCCTGCCGAGCGTGCCCTGCACTGGGGCCTCCCAGCCCTGGCCCTCGGCTTCTTTCTTCTCCACTGTGATCCCTTCACCTGCTTCTCCTTTCTCTCCTCTCCTCCACCTGCCCCAAGTTTCGAGGACTCCACCTTGTCCACGGCCACTACCCTTGAGTCTATTCCCAGCTCCACCGGAGAGCCGAAATGCCAGCGACCCCGCACCCTGATGCGGCAGCAGAGCCTGCAGCAGCCGCTGAGCCAGCACCAGCGGGGTCGGCAACCCAGCCAGCCCACCACCAGCCAGAGCCTGGGCCAGCTGCAGGCCCACGCGGCCTCGGCACCGGGCTCCAACCCCCGGGCCTATGGCCGGGGCCAGGCTCGGCAGGGCACCTCGGCTGGCTCCAAGTACCGGGCAGCTGGTGGCCGTAGCCGCTCCAACCCAGGCAGCTGGGACCACGTGGTGGGGCAGATTCGAAACCGAGGCTTGGACATGAAATCCTTCCTGTAAGTCCTCCCCTTGAGCAGCCCGGCTCCCTACCTCCCCCACCCAGCTTCCTTCCCAAGTCTCCTTGGAAGCAGCCAGTCATGGGACAATCTTAGTCTTTCATGTCCTTGGCAATGTGCCAGGCAGGCTCCGACTCCCCCTCCCGCCTCTTGAGGCTTATGCCTGAGCCCCTACCAAAAGGGATTTGTAGCCCAGCACCCTTCCTTCTAAGGACCCCAGGACCCACTGCCTCTGAGGCTCAGAGAAAAGAAGCCCTGTCCAAAGTTAAGTGGGAGCACAAAGTTAAGTGTTCTGGAGGTCCCTGAGATCTGTCCCCCACCACCCCATTCAGTCCTCTGCTGTTCTTGACACTGTGCCAGCCTTGCCTTGCTCTGCCCTCCCTTCCTTCTCTCCCAAACTCAGCCCTATTACTAAATCTCCAGGGCCCTGCCTTCCTTACCTCCAATATCCCCCCCATTTGTAACTGGACCCTGCTGACCTTCCTGCCCCAGGCTTCCTTTCCTCCCTGTCACTTCCCCATCCATTCATTCCCTCACCTCATCCCTGACCCTGTCTTGCTGACCTTCAGTAAACAACCTGTCCCCCAGCTCTTCCCGGTAATGACCCCTTCCCTGAGAACAAATCAGAGCCACACCCCTAAAGCGGCCAAGCATGCTGTTTCTCTTTAGAACCCAGCTTGGAGAAGCAACACCATGCCGGCCAGCATCTGACCTTAGCCACTTCCTTGACACCCTACCTCCCTGCACTCACAAGGATGCTCACTCTCTTGGAGTCTGATAGATCCGCAGTTGTGACATCACCCTCTCTACCAGCCTAACAGGAGCTTCATTCCAGCCTTAGGGGGATTATTCCTATCACCCAGGTCTCTTCCCTGGGAGACTTCTCAGGTATAGGGAAGCATGCTAGTCCTGGAAAAGAGGGGTAGGAAGGGAAAGTCCAAGATCAAAACTAAGCTCACTGGAAAGATATAGGAGTTCTGAAAGACAATCAGGTTCCTCGAAGAATGTTTGTCCCCATCTGAGAGCCCAGCCAGATCTTCCAGGATAGACAAGAGCCGGTGCCCTGGGAAAGGCCCTCCAACAGCCAGCTGCCCATGCCTGCAAAAGAGCTGTGTGGTCACAGACTGCCAGAAATGCTGCCCAAGGTTCTCCCTGGCAAATCAGGGCAGGCTATCCAACCATCCTTGGGGAAGGCACCCAGATGCTATACTAGAGAAGATGCCCAGCAAGGCCTCCTGTTTTCTGGCAGTGGATTGGGAGCCATAGCTCTGGAGTGAATCTAGGAGATGGAGGGACCTGGTTCTACTGTGATGACATGAACATGTCCCTCATCTGTAGGAGAAGCCTGGGTACCAACTCCTCCCTGCCTACCAGAATTCTGAAGGGAATGGCTCAAATGCCAACATCCCAGGGTATGGCTCAGATGCTAGCATCCTGTGCCCACACTTCTACCCATGCAACAGCTCTCATGCCCCCTTAGGTGCTGGCTACCTCCAAGCTCACCCCCACTTCCTCCACATCCCTCACAGCAAGGGGTTGCAGATTCTCCCTGTAAAGGCCAGATAATTAGTACTTTAGGCTCTACAGGACACATGTGCTCTCTACCACATAAGGTTTGCTTTTTTCCCATAACCCTTTTAGAAAGGAGAAGCTATTCCTAGCTTATGGACTGTACAGAAACAAGTGACAGGCTGAGGTGTGTGGACCTCCACTTTACAGTTTAGCTGCCCTGTTGCCAGACACTCATTCCAAACACTGAAATTCACTTGAGAGGGCCGGCTAGGCCCTGCAGGAGCCCGCCCTCTCCTCTCGTGGAGGGTGCATCCTTTCCCACTTGATGGGTGTATCCCCATCCAGCTAGACAAGCGTGCCTCCCCCCACACCGACTTCCAGCTTCTGCCCCTTGTCCTTGCCCTCACAGCCTGTGAAGCTGCAGAAAATGACAATTTGGGTATTTATGCAGAGGAGCAGCTCAGTTTTTAAGAAGAGCAAAAGGAGTATCTGAAAAATGCATTAACTGGGGAAAAACATGTTTTCATTGGGTTTGCCTTCCCCCAGCTCAACTAGCTCCTGAACAGCCAAATGGAATTTTACCAACTGACAGTAGCAGGAACAAAGAAAGCCAGGAGCCAACCTGAGGGAAGGGGGGAGTTGAGACCCAAAAGTTAGGTGCCAGCACAAGTGTCAGCTTGGAGTGGCTGTGCCCAGGACAAAGACTCAAAGGATATCTCCATGCTTAGCTTCCTCTCACTCAGACCCCAGTGGCATCTCTCGTTTTGTACCCTCGTCCCTCACCCCAGATGCTATGTCTCACCTGAGTCCCTTTCTAACAATCTCTCTGGGGAATAATCACAGAAGCTCTTGTCTTCCATCAGTGACTGAAGTGATGGATCCCTGACCTAGGATCCACTCCTTTCTGGAACATTCTGTTAGCCTCACTGTCTTTCCCTTGGCCCTTCTTGAAATGTACTTTCCTGCTTGCCCTGACTGAGACGCCTTCTTCATCTCTGTTCTGATGAGCTCCACAGAGGTCTCCTCCCAACACTCACAGACTCTGATGGCTTTGTGGTACGGAAGCCACCAGAGCTTCCTTTTCCTCCCAAGAAATTGCAGGTGACCCCAACGAAGCCCAAGGCAGTTCCCCAGTGGTTGTGTGAAAAAGCCTGTGTACTCAAGCTGTACTCCTTGACCTCTGGTCCCGTGCTGCTGCCCACGCATCCCCTCCAAGTCACTCTCATCATGTTGGTACCTGCCCACTGTTCTGCCTTGGCCACGTCCCTCAGAGCAACATCTCACTGTGGGCACAGGCTCCCTGCAGCCCTGCCAAAACATCTCCAGACCTTGCCAAGTTCCTTCACTTTCTCTCTGCCTTTGTTTCCTGGTGCCTACTGAACTGCTTCTCCAGGGAAAGGCCTTCCATTGAACAGGTCCAGGAGGCCTTCGTGGTCATTCTCAGGATCTCTGGGAAGGTGGACACAAGAGAGATCCCACTATGACTGGGATACCAGAAGGAACTTCCTCTGATGAGTTGTGTAACTGGGAGCCTAGAAGAGGGAGCTCCTTAGCTGGTTTCAAGGACACCTGGTTGACGGTGACCCAGCGGTCTATGATGGGTGTCCCTGAGTATCTGCCCATTGGATGTCAGATTTCCCCACAACCTGGGCTCCTGAACCTTCCTGCTCAATCCCCATTCAAGATGTTGACAGTCAACCCCCCACCCACTCCTGGTCCTGCCCCATCTCCCAGGGGACAGATAACCAGAGTGACTTCAGCTGGGGATGCCATGTCCCAGGGCCTCTGCTCCATTCTCCAACCTGTGTGTTCCCTGAGGAGTGTCCCAGCCACCAGACCTCTCCTCAGGCCTATACCCAGCCCCTTTTCCCATGTTACCCCTAGAGAATTCTGCTCTTGGCACGAGGCCAGCTGGACCTCGGGCAGTTGACACCTTCCCTCTGTTCCCTTCCTTCTCCCCCTACTCTGTTCTGTAGCTGTTGACAGTGCTGAAGTTTTGGTTTCTTTCCTCCAGGGCCAGTTTCTTATGCTTTTCTCTTCTCTCTCTTTGTCTTTGTCTCTGTCTCTCCCCTCCCCTCACCCTTTGCCCCTCCCCATGGGGCCTCCTTTCACCCCGGCTGGTGGGCTGCCCATCCCGGGCAGGGAAGGCCGGATGGTGGTGCTATCCCTGGTATTAGGGCTTTCGGAACAGGATGACTTTGCCAATATCCCTGACCTGCAAAACCCAGGAACCCAGACGAACCAGAACGCTCAGGGGGACAAGAGGTACGAGCACGGGCGAGGCCTGCGGTGGCGGCAGCAGCGGCAGAGAAGGAGGCATGGAGAGGCCACCTGCCTCGGCCGGCCCCGACTGCTGGACGAGGCAATGATACCTTCAGTGGATGCTGGAGAGGGAGGACGAGCCCCCCCCTCCCCAGCCAGTGTGCTCTCCCCTGACCACTTCAGTGATGTCCCTTGGGTCTGTGAAGGGATCATCCTGGGACCATTCTGGATCAAGCCTGCTCCTAGCATGCTTGTCCTGGCCTGGAGCAAGCCCAGCCTCCTGGGCCCCATCTCCCTGCTTGGCTCTCTCTGCTGCCCCTCCATCTTTCATCTCTGCCCCCCTTCCCCAGCCCAGAAATCCCTGTTTCTCTGGTGGTTGGTGAATGTGGGGGATGTTAGGGAAGGGCATCAGCCTGTTTTCCCTCATCCCCACCACCGCAACCTCCCTCTCACCTGGAGGGCCTGTTGTGTTGCTCAGCTGTGGAAGAGGAAACCCTGGTCGGGAGGGTCTTGGGTGAGGGACCATGGAGGCTCTTGGTGACCAGAAGGAACCAGAAGAGTGGCTCCTGAACCCAGCTTCCAGGAGTGGAGGGTGGGACTAACTGTTTAGAGGAAGAACAAGTTCTGGCTTTGCCAGGCTCCCTGTCCCTGCTGCCTTCCTTAGGGCTCTGTGAAGACAGGGAATAGCCAATGGCCACAGTACAGGCTGCACCTCCTAGTCTCTTGGAATCCAGGAGTCTCCTGCTGTCCCATGTCAAGGAGCTTGCTCATGAGGAAGAGGAGGATTGGAGGACATAGGGTCTAGTGACATTCCCGAAGGTGGAGCTCTCACATACCTGATCCCCTGACCCCAACTTGGGCTGAGCTCACACTTGTACTCAGTTCTGCTTCCCATGAGGCCAAAGGCCTGTGGGAGAGCATGCGGTCCAGCGCTGGCTTAGCCAGAGCCTCACTAGACAACCTTGCACAAGTCACAGCCCGTGTATAGGTTTCTGATTCTGCCTCTGTCAAACGAAGGATTGGGCAGGGTGAACTCTGAGGAACACACAAAGCTTCTAATGAGGAAATTGGCCCTGGGGCTGAAGCACTTGTCAGATCCTGTGAGCTGGACTGTTTTGTTTGGATGGGCAATCCTGTTGCTCATTAAGAGGCCCTTAGGGACAAGAAGGAGCTGCCCCAGCCTGCTGCCAGGAGCTTGTAGGTTAGGGAAGGGGAGACAGGCTGTATTTGACAGCTGACTTGCCCTCTCGCAGAGGCTTCTGGAGACCAGTCCTCTCATTTCCTCTTCACCTTGAGTATCTATGTTGCATGTCTGGTGGGTCAGAAGTCCCCAGCGAGTAGAAGGGGAGAGTGGGACCAGTGCTTTCACTGCGTGGCACAGATAGTGTCAGGCCCTGAGCCTGTGTGGAGGGATGGAGTGTGGGAGAGGAGCAGAACCTGCCACTCCTACCCCACCTGGGCCTGACAAGCCACAGCGTCTCAAAGGCACAGGCAGACCAGAGGGGCAAGGCAGGGGACAAGAGGATGTAGGGGAACTGGAGCCCTCTGAAAGCTGGTAAGAATCCAAGCCCTCTGCCAGGGGAAAGGTGTGAAGTGTGAGGGAGCAGATGCAGGCTGGAAACGAGATTTCACATCACCCATGTGTTAATTAACCGGCTCCATTTCACCCAACAGCCTATTTATACCTCCTTACCACTCAGGTCTCCATATTTTAACATACCCATCCCTTCTGATCATGACATCAGCTTGTCCTCTGCCTGCCTGGGAAAGGTGGGTATGGAGGTGGAAGCTGCTGTCACCTGGCCCCACTTTCTGAGTGGACACACCTCATTCCCACTGGCTCATGCCCCCCACCATTCTCAAAATTCATTTCTCATGGCTCCTGAGGTTTCTACAAGTATTGGGCAGCTTCAAGGGGCTCTGGACTTAAGTGATTCCAACCTAAAAGGTACTCCTTGCCCATAGCTTGGCATGGGTGGCCCTTCCAGGCCCTGGCACCTTAGGGCCCCACTCTTCGATCTATAGACCTTGCAGCCACAGGCTAGGTTATTTTCTTCAGCATGTCCCTCTAGACCCAGAGTCTCCCTATCTCCCTGCCCTCCCCACCTCAGCTGACCCAGCTGTCTTGGTTGGTGTTGTGGGAAGCATGCCATCCCTTGGTCTGTTAATAATAAGTTCTTGGGAGGCAGGGCTCTGTGCAAAGAAGAAGCCACTCCAGGGTCCAGACAAGATGGATGGGTGCCCAAAAGCTACAGGGAGGTGGGAGGGACAGTACCCTTCCTCTGACCCCACAGTAGTTCTTGGTGCCCCTGAAGGCTTCCCTCCAGTGTCCCCCAAGCCCTGGGCTCAGTATATACCTCAAGGGGCTCTTGAGCCCAGGAGAGAGCAGAGGCCAAGCCAGTTGCTGGCCTCATGCCCAGCTGTGCCCATCCCACTCATTCACCCGCATCCCTACCACATGCTCACAGCCATCCTTCCAGCATTTCACCTTTGCTCCTCGGGATCCGAATGGTTTCCACCGTGGCCTCACCCCCACCCCGAGATGGGGGGCTCGTGGGCCAGGCCACCCCCATTGCTCGCCTCTTCCGAAGCCACCATGTTTCTTCCGCCTCTGTGTGTCCCCCGCCTCCTCTCTGCCTCTCCTGTCGGCCGCCTAGCTCCTCCTTGTCCCCTCGTCCACCCAGCAGCCTTCTCCACACGTTTGACTAACCTTTCTTAGCCTCTCCTCCCTCTCTATCTATCTCCTTCCTCCATCTGCTCCTCACAGGGGTGTCCCTGGGCCAGTGACGGGCCCCCTCGGCCTCTCCCTCTGCCTCTCCCTGTGCCTGTCTGTCCTGTGACCTCCGACAGCTTCAGGGGTGCTGACCATCTTTTCCCAGGCTGCTTTGCAGCTATGCTGACGCTGTGGTGTGGCCAAAATAACTCCAATTTTCTCATACCTTCAATCTCACGCTCTCTCCTCTCCTGCTCTATTTTTAACCTGACTTTACCTCTCCAGCTATTTCAGTCTGCTCTTCCTCCCCGTGCCTGTCTGCGTGAGCACGTCTGTGTGCGCGTGTGTGGCCGTGTGTGCGGGGCCGAGCGTGTGCCTGCCACTCTGTGTGCTGGTGTGTCTGTGTCTTTGGGGCACCTGGAGATCTGCCCAGGGGCAGGCTGGTGTGTCATGTGTTGTACAGCAAGGCTGGGTTCTCAAAGCAGGTGTATAGTGCACCTAATGACTGAGTGTTTGTCTCTGGGTTGCATCTGTGCCTTCCCTATCTATTTTGTCCCAATTCACATGCACACCTTTGCATGCTTGGGTCTCCTCTCTGGAGAGGTCAGTGTGCCCTTTGGCTGTGTGTGTCACCACGGCATATCTGGTTGACATATGCCCATTGCGCATGCCATCTTCTCCCTGCTCCTCTGGGTGTCTGTCAGGCTTGTATGTCTTTGTATGTGTATGTGTGTGTGTGTATGTGTGTGCACACCCTGCTGTTGGATCCTGGTGTCTTCCCCCAGGGCCTGGCATATTCTGAGCATGTCTGTCTCTGCCTGCTGTGGCCGCCTGTGTACTGCAAGCAGGTCTGTGCCCGAGGATGTGGCTTGTGTCCAGCCTGTGTGGCTGAGTCCATGGCTCTGTGCTTTCAAAGCTGTTCAGTTTTAACCTACCCCATGCCCTATGCCATCTCCTCCTCACTGCCTGTCCCCATCTCTTCCTCCTCATGGTCCCTGGGCAGGCTCTTAGTGGCCTGTCCCTGGGCAGGTTCCAACCTGGTCCCTGGGCAGGCTCTTAGTGGCCTCTTCCTATGTGCCAGCTGAATGGGGCCTGGGCTTACCACTTGCCTGTTAAACCAGAGATCCCAGCCTTCTGGGCCCAGCATGGCATTGGGGGTAGTCGTGGCTGCCTGCTAGGTTAGCCTGTCTTTCTCTGACCCTGGATGAGAGACTTATCAAATGTGTTGTCTGAATGGGAATAGGGTGGGGGCTGGGCCACATGGGGTAGCACATGCTGTACCCAAAGATGGACCCGAATTAGCACTTTTTGTGTGTGGTAGAAATAGAACCCAGGGCCTTTATTACATCAGACAAGCACTCCACCATTGAGCTAACTCCCTAGTCCTTAAATGAACTTGTATTAAATTTGATTTAAAATTTACTGCTCAGGGCTGGGGTGATAAGCTCTCTCAGTAAAGGGCTCACCACACAAGCATGAAGCCCTGAGTTCAATCCTCAAGAACCCATGTGAAAAAACAACTGGGCATGGTGGGTTTGTAACCTGGTGCTGGGGTGGTCAAGTCAGTCAGATCCCCTAGGGCTCTATGGCTATTTGGCAAATCCCAGACCAATGAAAGACTGTCTCAAAAACAAGACGAACAGCCCCTGAGAAATGTCAACCAAAGCCTCCACACACATATGCACACATATGCGCATGTGCACCCATACACATACATACATACATACATACATACAAATACATAGTGCTCCTCCACACTGGCCACATTGCAAACATACAGTTCCCAAGCACATGGCTACTACTGCATAAGTCAGCACAGAGAACATGGCTGTTGTAGCAGCAGACACTCTGTGGGATGCCATGTGGACAGTGGTCCCAGGCCCACCTGAGCTGCAGGGTGAAAAGCATCTTGGCTCTGATGAGGCTGAGCAAACACAGGTGGGGCTCTGGGAGCCAGACACTGCTGTGAAGTGTTTGCTGAGGGTAATGACGTGGAGAGACACCTGGACAGGCCACCTGGCAACTCCTCCTCCCAGGCTGGGTGGGGCAGGTCTCTGCAGAGCAGCTGAACTCAGAACGTCCATGTAAGCCAAGGCCTGGGAGCGGGGGGACTTCTGGAGGAACAGAAAGAATGGGGGCTTCCTCCAAATGACCCCCACAGGGGTGTTCAGCCATTCACCTGGGGCAGAGGCTGTAAGGAAGATGGGCCCTGAGTGTGAGTGTGGGTCTTCAGGGAAAACCAGGCCCTCTGTAAACAGGAGTCCCATTTCTGCCACGCCACAGGAGGTGACAGGAGCTAGGTTCTCAGAGAAGATTCTGCGGCTACCCAGGCCCATGGTGCCCAGCCAAGCCCCACCCCAGCCCACGCTCATTGGAACTCCTCCCCCACCTCATCCCCAGGTTGCCTGCAGGAGGGAAGGCTGTGAATACAGCCCCAGTGCCCGGCCAGACACCCCATGATGAGTCTGACCGCAGGACAGAGCCCCGCTCCTCTGTCTCGGACCTCGTCAACTCCCTCACCAGCGAGATGCTCATGGTGAGAAGGGTAGAGGGGTGGGCTGGGAGGGTGGGGAGGTGGAGGGACTGGAAGTGGCCAACTCAGGGGCCTAGATAACCAGGCCCAGAGTGATGACCATTCAAACACTTGTTGAGTGAATGAGCAAGGCCTGGGTTCTTTTCCCAGCTCTTTCATCAAAACTGCCTCTCGGTGTCTCAGTTTCCTCATTTGTCTTCCTTTGATCCCTTCTGAACTGAGAAAAAAAAACTAAAGAAGCCTATTTGTATAAGGTGTTTTTATGTCCTAGGAGAAAAGGCTACTGGGAAGAGGCCTTGTGGCAGGTGTTCCTTCTCTCCAGTGACATTCCATTAAGTGGAGGTCTAGGATGGAGCTCCTCACAATCCACCAGTGACCTTCTGTCAGGGCCTACAGCATGGGTGAACAGAAACCCATGGGTCCTGACGCCTGTGAGGCCCCACTCCAGTCCAGGTGCTCCTGTCCACACCCAAAGGCCTCAGCCCTGCAGGATCCCATCTAGGTTGTCCACTAAAGCTGGGGTTGTGATTTGTATGCACCCCCTAGTGGTAAGAGTGGGTCACAGCTACTTGTACTTTCTAGACAGTCCCTGGGTTAAAGCCCCAGGAGGGAGACCCACGGCAGGGCAGGGCATGTTGGCAGACAGGAACCAGTTAAAGGTTCGCTGGGTAAGAAGTCTACCAAAGGCTTGGAGAGGCTTGAGGTTGGGAACCCAGCACCTGCTTTGTTTCTTTGGCATGACCAGGCTCAAATCATTTCCTTGGTATCCCTCTTATAGAGGCAGGGAAGTGGGCTGGGAGGGCTCTCAAGTCCTCACCAGTCCTGACATTCAGTTCCCTTCCTTCACTCATTTCCCTGATACACAGATCCACCCTCCTCTATTTAGATTTCCAACCAGCTCTAACCTCCCAGCCCCACAGAGTTCCTTGCCAACCTGGCTTATCTCTAGTAATGATATCCACACTAGTCACAGTGCATCTGTGTAAGATGCAGCTTCCCAGGAATTGGACCTGAGGTGAAGCCCAAGAGCCTGCATTTCCCTTGGCTCTGGCCCTGTGCTGCACTCCTTCCATGCAGGCCAGCCCAGCCTCTGCTATGAGCAGCCCATTGCTACAGTCCACTGTGCCTCCCTGCACAGCCCCTTAATTGGCACTGTTTTCCAGTAGCCAGATTCCCAGAAGTGACAGCCCTTTCCCAGCCAGCTGGCCGGCCCCTTGCTGCCCTCAGGGAAGGGCCGGCAGACTAGGGCAGCAGAAGGAAGTACAGGTCCATCTCCATCTAGTGTGCTCCACAGATGCCCGGAGGTGGGAAGTCAAGTCTAATTGCTCAGTCCTCTGCCAGCACCCGGTCATTGTCATAACAGTGACAGCAAAGATAAGCAAGGCAGAATATGTCCTGTGACCTCAACCTATGGTGATTTGAAGATCCCAAGCTATAGAAACTGGTGGTCAGGAGTCACACACTTAGAGTAGACAGAACCACCCCCATCTGAGGCATACAGGACCTGGCACAAGCTGGCTCAGTGTCCTTTAAGGCTTCTAGAGTAGGGTTGGGGGAGTGGACAACCTGAATGGTAGTGTGATGGCTTGTCACTAGGGCTCGAGGCTGGGCCTTGAGAAGACAGAGTGGGTACAGAGGCTCTGCCTAGGGTCTCCTCCAAAAGCCAGAGGGACCTTAGGTGGGACTGGGGACATCCATGCCCTCAAGTGGCCCAAGACTCCACCCAAACGAGATGGAACTGGGAGGTACAAGTAGCCTTGGCTGGCACTGCCTGTTCATGCCACATGTCCAGCTACAAAGCAGGACTGCAGAAGGGATGCAGACCATTCACCCCCCGGGAGTCCTGCAGGCTAGGCCCTGTGGTCCCCAACCTGCAGGTGCGGGAAGTGAAGTTCATGGAGAGAAGGGCTGCTATGAACTGAGGGATAGCCACATTCTAGGTAGGCCTTTGATGGAGCCTGTGGGTTGTGGGATCAGTCAGTGGGGCAGAAAGGAATATCAGCACTGGGCTGGGCTGGGGTTGTATCTCACTTGGTGGAGTGCTAGCCTAACATGCACAAGGCATGCTCAATCCCCGGCACAAAATAAACCAGGTATAGTCATGCTCAGTGCTAGCCTAACATGCACAAGGCAACTGTCTTCAATCCCCAGCACCAAATAAACCAGGTATGGTCATGCTCAGGAGGTAGAGGCAGGTTCAGAAATTCAAGGCCAGCTTCTTCAGCACAGAGAAGTATAGGCCAGCCTAGGCTACATGAGACCCTCTCTCTAAACAAAAAAAAAAAAAAAAAAAAAAAAAAAAAAAAAAAAAATGTTCAGTACAGTTATCCCCCAGCCACTGCATGGAGCCAGGGGTCAAGTGCAAACTCTGGGTAAGTTTAGGAGCCAGGACAAGAGAATACCCACCATTGCTGGACACACACTTAGCTTTGGTTTCTGACTGGCCATCAGTCATGGGTGGCTTGAAGGGAGTTATCTAACATTTCTGTGTGCCAAGCCAAACTTTGAGCATGTAGAAAGGCAACGTACATGGCACAGGTCAGGGTTGGTGTATGGCAGGTATCTGGCCCATGTGTGGTATTTACTATCATGGGTGTGATTTAGAGCCTTCTCCCTGGTGCAGCAGCTCTTTGCTGTTGGTGGCTAGGGGAGGGGCTCACTCTGATCCTGGGATGTGGACCTGCTTTGATAGAAAGTGTGGACCTTCAAGTCAGAGAGGGTCCCTACTACTGTGCAAGCTTGAACATGTGACTTAACCTCTCTGAGCCAGTCTCCTCAGCATGAGGTCGATGACAGCTGCCTGGTCCGGCAGTAAGAAGGTGATGTACAGAGTCTTCACTATGGTAGGTGCCTCTGTCTGAGTCATTGTCACCTGTGGTATTTAGTGTTGCAGAGCCTGAGGCTGCCTCTCCAGGAAGCAGAAGGGGCCCAAAGGTTTCTGAGGGCATGTGGGAAAAGACAAGTGCCCTCTATTTTGTCCCATCAGCAGTTCCTTGGGACCCATTCCTTACTCTAGTCTGTCACCAGAGAGGCTGTGGACTCATAAATGCCCAGGCCAGCAGAGCCCTAAGGCCTCATTATTCCCAACAAGCAGCTACCCAATTGCTTCTCCCCTTCCCCTCTTGAGATGGAAATGTGGAACCCAACCCCTCCCTGTGACCATCCACTGCTGTCTACATCTGTCCCAAGCAGCTACTCTGAGGGATGAGGACTGGGCACAGGCAGAGTCTGGGTGCATAATCCCAGTGTCCAAGGTGCCTGCTCCAGCCTGATCCAGTCAGACTCCTTGGAGACAAAGCCTGGAAAGCCTGGTGTCTTAGCTTCTCATCAGCACACATTCCTCCCAAGCACTTGCCTTTCTCATCTTGTAAACTGCATCATCCATAGGCCCCAGAGAGTCTCTTTCATAAGAAATAAGCCTTTGAAGTCCAGGTTGAGGTGGGTATGTCTCCCATGAGTCCATGAGGCTGGAGAAGGAAGAAATGGAGGCCAGGACAGGTGGCACTTGGAGCTTGGCAGACCCGAGGCTGCAAGCAGAGGAGGGTGTCCTCCTGTGCACAGCTCTGGGGTCTAGGAAAGTCATCCTGGCCTGCCTCCCTTCCTTCCTGGTCAAGGCAGGGCTCTCTGGGCCTGAGCCTCCCCTGGCTGTGACTGTAATAGGTCACCACCCCAGCTGGCCCCACGTTGTGACTAGGAGAGGTTGGCTTATAGGCCTCCAGCCTAGGGAGGTGTTCGGACCCTGTTGGGCTGCCCAGAGGCCTGGAGAGGCATCCCCACCAACCTACCATCCTCTCCCACTGCAGCTCTCTCCAGGCTCTGAGGACGATGAGGCCCATGAGGGCTGCAGCCGAGAGAACCTGGGCCGCATCCAGTTCAGCGTCGGCTACAATTTCCAGGAGTCCACATTGACTGTGAAAGTCATGAAGGCCCAGGAGCTGCCGGCCAAGGACTTCAGTGGCACCAGTGACCCCTTCGTCAAGATCTACCTGCTGCCTGACAAGAAGCACAAACTGGAGACCAAGGTGAAGCGGAAGAATCTGAACCCACACTGGAATGAGACCTTCCTCTTTGAAGGTGAGGCTGGCGCTGTTCCCCACTTCCCACCTCCCACCTCCCTGCCCTGCACTGATCCCATCCTACACACAGGGCAAGACACACAGGGAGACCCATGCCTGTGCCACACAGGCATACAAACACACCTACAAGTATGTATGCATGAGTGTGTGTAGACAGATGCATACATGTAGGTGCACACACCCCAGAGGTGCCCAGTTAACCTGATGCATTTTGCATGTAGCTGAGATGGGTCTCAGGAGTCTACAGGAGCCTGTAACATACCAGCCACAAGTGGAGGAAGGAAACTGGGTACAGGATAGAGTTCCAGCCCAGACTCTGTGCTCACTCCAAGGAAGGCAGGAAGGATGGAGACACCTGTAGCATCCAGGGGTGCATTGCATTAGAGAAATCAGGTTAAAGGCCCTTGTACTTCTGGTGGAGCTGGACCCTCCTGGGGCTCTTCCCTCCCTCTTCATCTTATCAGTCTGTGGTTCAGGTTATTTCCCACTTGCTGTGTGGCATTAGGCAAGATCCTAAACCTCTCTGGGCCTTGGTTTCCTCATCTATAAAATAGAGGTCATAGTGAGAATTAAACCAATAGTAAATCTTTGAGACACTTAAAACAGGGCCTGACACCCAGAAAATGCTGATACCAGTTTGTTAAAGACATAGACTGCAGCTGGCCTCCAGGAGCATGAACTCTCAACCACTCCCAATCTTGTTCCAGAAGGCATTGAGCCAAAAGTTGGTTCTTGTTCCCAAAGCTGAACTTTCTCTCTTATGTCTGAGGACAAAGGATATACAGCTAGGAAACTGTTCCTATCCCAGGCCTGTAGGAGCCAGGGCCCCACCATGGGATGTCTTAACTCTTTCCCCACAGCCGGTTCAGCCAGTGAGAATAAGTCCTTGAGATTCCATTTTCTCTTTGTGCATTCCCTGGGGACTCATCCCCAACTGGCATCCAAGTCCATCAGCACTTGCCCATTCTGCAAGTTGACAACATGGTGTGTGCCTGTGTGTTTCCAGGCTCCTCCTCTCCAGCTCAGCATGGGCACCAGTTAGAGATGGCACAGCCAGCCAGAGGCTTGACATCTAGAGACACATGTAACCAGCACATATGAAACTTAGGGTGAAACTTAGGGGCAGAGCCCCAAGCCCAGCCCCTGCTCCCTTCTGCAAGTATCTACTCACCACCAACTCTTGCTGGGGACTGGGAGTTCAGAAAAGAGTGAGGCAATGGAGTGGCCCTCAGGTCATTCCTGATCTCACAAAGAACAAGTGTGTGTTGATAACTAAGCCATGTATTGCAGGACCCCTGGATGATCTCCCCTTGGTGTGCAGAAGAAAATTCCACCAAAGAGGGGCCATTCAAGATAGGTTCTGATGGATGAGTAGGCATTTTCTGTATAGGAGACTTTCACATCGCTCTGGAGAAAGCTGATTTGGGTACAGGGATCTCTTGGAGCCACTAATAAACCCAGGACACCTGTCTTCATGCATTTCACCTGAAGAGATGCTGAGGGTAGCCTGGGCAGGGCCCTTCAGGGCCTCCAAGATGAGCAAGACACAGTCCCTCTTAACAGGAGTAAAAGGAGACCCTGAAAGGATTCAGAGGAATCCTCATCCAGCTACTGTCCCTTCCTGTCAGAGGATCCTCCATGGTTGTGTCTTTGGTGATGGTACTAGAACCTTCCAAGGTTCTTCCTTCCCTTCATCTTCTTCATCAGTCCAGCTGTTGGGGATCCCTTAGATCTCCCCTTCTCTCCACTCGCCCCTCAGTTTAGGATCTCATACCCTAGACCTCCACCTGACCCTCCCAGAGTCAGACCTGCCCTCCTCTCTTTCCCCTTTCCTTCTGGCCACTCAAATGGGACAACTCACTGGCATTTACTCAGCCATGCAGTTTATTCTCTGTGTGTATGGTATATGTGTATGCAGGTACACGGGCACATTTGTGTATGTACAGAGAGGTCAGAGATCAACCTTGGATTTTTCCCTCAATCTCTCTCCTTACTTTTTGAGACAGGGTCTTTCACTGAACCTGGAGCTCACTCATTTACTAGAAGAGATGGCTCCAGAGATCCAGTGAGTACCTAGGAGCCACCTGGCTCTGTCCCATTCCCCACCCTCAGCTCTGGGGTAACAGAGACATACCATCACACCTAGCTTTTACATAGGTACTAGGGATCCAAATACAGGTCCTCATGCTTGCACAGCAAAGTACTTTACCCACTGAGCTATCTCTCATGCCCCCAATTATTTATTCTCTTAACAAATATTTTTCTGGGCCAGTGAAATGACTCAGTAGGTAAAGGTGCTTGCTGCCAAGCTTGACAACCTGAGTTCAATCCCCAGGATCCACATCATAGAGAGAACCAACTCCTGCAAGTTGTCCTATGACCTCCACACATGCGCTGTGACATGCATACCTATGCACATATGCACACAAAATAAATGTAAATTTTATTTATCAAGTGCCTAACTATGTACCAGAAATGGCATTAGATACAGGTGTCCAATTTTTTTTTTTTTTGGTCTTTTTGAAACAGGGTCTCCTGTAACCCCAGCTGGCCTAGAACTCACTATGTAGACCAGGCTGGCCTTGAACTCACAGAGATCTGCCTGCCTCTGCCTCCCGAGTGCTGGAATTAAAGGTGTGTGCCCCCACACCCAGCTCAGTGTTCAATTTTTTAAATCACAGAGGTAATTTCTGTGAACCCTGACCTGGCAGGCAAGCCACGAAATGATGGAAGAAACAGATAGATAAATCTATTTGGGCTTACCCTGGAGCCAGGAAAGGAAAGTGATGGAGTGTTGACAGGGCAGCCCACCCATCTGGCATGTCAAGAAAGCAAGCTCAGATCTGAATGATGTGAGTTGGCTGGAGCAGGAGTGGTGGGGTTCATGAGTCGGGATTGTGAGGAGCTGGAAAGAAAGCCCATGGGACTGGAGCCTGGCTGCCCAAGGAAGAGCGGGCACTAGCCCACGGGGGGGGCGGGGGGCGGCAATCAGGCCACATTGTGGAAGGACTGGGAGCCAAGGTAGGCTGGTTTTCCTTCTGAGTGCTCTGGGACCTTGAAAGGCTCTTGGCAGGAGCAGGCCGTGGCATGCTGGCTATTTTTAAAAGATCACTCTGGCCTCAGCATTGAGAATGGACCGTGGGAGGAAGCTTGGGAGCGGGGAGGGCGGTCTGGACACTCTTGTGGCTATCTGGGTAAGAGGTGCTGGTGGCTTGGGTGCCCGACATGGGATCTGTCCAGGATCAGGCTGATTCCTTGGGGAAAAGTTAAGGGGAAAACAGTCCCCAGGTGCTGGTCCAATCTGACTGGTGCATTTCGGGTTCCCCCTTGCCCTCTGTCTTTCTGGGGCTCAATTTTTCAGCCACATAGCCTCAGACAGTACCACTCACCCAGACTCACTCTGGAGAGCCAGGGGGACCTTGCCCAGCCCCTGAGACTGTTGTGTAAACCATTTGAGTCTCTCTTTCCCCCTCTGTTAAGTGGACAAGATACTCCAACAACAGACAGCACTGGGGGTAACAAGAGACAGGGTTCAGAAAGGGCCGCTGCAGGTGACAGCAGGACCCAGCCACAGGACACTCACAAGGCCTTCCTTCTTTCCTCCTTCCCTCCCTTCATTTCCTCTCCTTTTGTCCCTGTTTCCTCCTTCTTCCTTTCTGTCCTCCCTTCTCCCTTCCTTGCCTTTTTCTTCCTCCCTCCCTTTATTTCTTTCTCCCCTCCTTCCTTTCTTCCTTCTTCCATTCCATCCCCATCTTCCTTCCTTTCTCCTTTTCTTCCCTTTTTCTTTCCTCCTTCCCTTCATTCCCTCCTTCCTTCTTTTTCCCCCTCTCCCTTCTTTTCTTCCCCCTCCCTCCCCCTCTCCCACCATCTCTCCCTTTCGTTCTTAGTTTCTTTTCCTATTGCTGTGATAAAATACCCTCCTCACCTTGTTTATCTGCCCCCCCCAGGGTTTCCCTACGAGAAGGTGGTGCAGAGGGTCCTCTACCTCCAGGTCCTGGACTATGACCGCTTCAGCCGCAATGATCCCATTGGGGAAGTGTCCATCCCCCTCAACAAGGTGGACCTGACCCAAATGCAGACCTTCTGGAAGGATCTGAAGCCATGCAGCGATGGGAGTGTAAGCCCCCCTGCAACCCTCCAGCTGGAGAGTGCTGGGGTCAGGGCTGGCAGAGGATCCTGGTCCCTCTCAGCCTTAGAATGCAGCAGGGCTCTGAGTAGAACTTGGGTGGGCAGCCTCCAGGAGCTAGTTCCCACCTATGGTTGGAGTGCTGGGGTTTGAGATTTGAGCAGAGTCTCCTGGGCTGTGGAGTGAGCTCAGGACTCTGTTCAGGAAATTGGGAGTCCTGAGGGAGAACACAGACCTACCAGAGGACAGGAGATGGCATGACTGGTGACAGACAGTGTGGTAACACCCAGGTCAGGGCTAGTTCCCCCCCATCATCCATCATCCCTGCAGGGGAGCCAAGGAGAGCTGCCCCACCTCATGGCCCAGTCTCATCCCTCCTGTCACCCTGTAGGGGAGCCGAGGGGAGCTGCTCTTGTCTCTCTGCTACAACCCCTCTGCCAACTCCATCATCGTGAACATCATCAAAGCTCGAAACCTCAAAGCCATGGACATCGGGGGCACATCAGGTGCTGAAACTCATCACAACAGAGAATGGGCGGGCCAGTGAAAGTAGAGAGCTCCTGAAACCTGGGGGATCACCTGGGAAGTGGAGGGCAGGAGTGTGCTGGGGCCCTCACCCTCACCCTGGTCCCCACCAGTCCCAACCCTCCTGCTAGATAATTGGGGCCTCTTTAGGAAGGATATCCTCAGGGTCAGCAGTGCCCAGATGACCACCGCCCCTCCCTGAGTCAGGAAGAAAGGCCACTTTGTGGAGAATCCCTGCGAGTCCCAGCTTGAGTGGGGCTTGGGAAGCCCTGGTCTCTCTGGATGTCAGCATGAGGACATTAGGGAATAGCCGAGGTCCTTTCTGGCTCTGCCACCTGCTGATTGTCCCTGATCCCTCTCATTCTTGCCCTGGCCCAACCTCATCACCCTCCTGGGAAGCATGCAGCCAACCCCCACCTCATTTTCTACACCTGAATGGGCACAGAGATACTTGGGGTCTCCCTGACTCTGTTCCTCTGACCCTTCTCTCCTGCCCCCCAGACCCCTACGTGAAAGTGTGGCTAATGTATAAAGACAAGCGGGTAGAGAAAAAGAAGACAGTGACGATGAAGAGGAACCTGAACCCCATCTTCAATGAATCTTTCGCCTTCGACATCCCAACTGAGAAGCTGAGGGAGACCACCATCATCATCACCGTCATGGATAAGGACAAGCTCAGCCGCAATGATGTCATCGGCAAGGTAAGGGCCTGCTCTTAAGAGGCAGCAGGAGCTGAGGATGAGCACAGCCTGAACCCTGAGAAAGTCTCGTCAGTCCCTTTCCCTCTTAGGACTCCAGTTCTTTTTTCGAAAACAGGGGGGTGGGATGGGCTAATCCCAGTCTTCTGGCCTGTGTGTCCTTCAGGGCTTTGTCAGCTCAAGACAGATCACGAGGACAGGGAAAGAGAAAGAGAGAGAAGTGCCTTGAGTTCCTAAAGGTCTTCTGAATGGGTCCTCAGACTGGGTCAGCCCTGTTCAAGAGAGTGAGCTGGGTGGGGCTGTGATAGAGCCACAGCCAGCTATAAAAAAACTCAACCAGCTCCCAGCTAACCTTCACATAGCTGTGTGGCCTGGAGTAAGTCACTTGGCTTCTCTGAGCCTCTATGTTCTTATCTATAAAATGGAGTGAATGCCAATCCTCAAGAGTTTCCCAAGAGTAATATAAGAAGCTAGATAAAGATTCTGAATAAAGGTGACAGCTTCTCAAAGAAGCCAGACCCATCTTAAATTTTGCTACATTCTGATTGTTTTTAAATTTTTTTGTTTGTTTTGGTTTTTTGAGGCAGGGTTTCACTATGTAGTCCTGGCTTGCCTGGAACTCATTATGTAGACTAGGTTGACCTTGAACTCCCAGAGATCTGCCTACCTCTGTCACCCAAGTGCTGGTATTAAAAACATGTGCCACCATGCTTGGCAAGATTGATTGTGTCTGTCTGTCTGTGTGTCTGTCTGTGCATATGAGTGTAGTGTCCACAGAGGCTAGAAAAGGGCATTGGATCTCCTAGAGCTGGAGTTACAGGTGATTGTGAGCCACCCAATATGGGTGCTAAACTGAATTCAGGTTCTCTTCAAGAGCAGCAAGTGCTCTTAACCACTGAGACATCTCTCCAGTCCTACGGTATGATGCCATGACAGAAACTCTTTCACTTTCCTACTTTGAAAAGCTTGTTCCATACTTATGACTTAGTGTTGGAAGTGTGGGCTCAAAAGTCAGGTTGCCTGGGTCCAGGTTTCAGCCCAATTCTAATTTTTTGTTAACAGCTATCACCCGTCTGAGCTTTGTTTTCTCAAAATGAGAGCTCAGCAGTGTCAGCTACACAGTGAGATGGTTGGCCTGGTACTTGGAACATATATGTTAGCTATTATTACCATAGAAGTTAGTTTTGAAATGTTCCTACCCAGAGCATATGTAGCCATCCATTCAGTCACAGCAGTTTGTTTTTTGTCATTTTCTCATTTTGTTTTTGGTGGGGGTTTTTTGTTCGTTGTTTGTTCATTTTGAGACAGAGTCTTATGTAGATTATGCTGGCTTCAAACCCACTACATTGCTGAGGATGACCTTGAATTTCTGATTCTGCTGCCTCCATCTTCCTAATGCTGGGATTACAGGCATGCACCACCATGCCCAGTTTATGCAGCGTAAGAAATTGAATCCAGGGCTTCATGCACACTAGGCAAGTACTCTACCCCAGCCAAGTCATAGAAATTTGACCAAGAACAGTGCAGGGGACCAGTGGTCAGGGTGAAGGAAGAGAAAACACATGTTCTGGCCTTGCTTAGAAAAGGATGGTCTGGCATCAGCAGGGCAGGGGCTGACCTGAAGGCATTTCTCAGGCAGATGAAGGGAGAACCTAGCAGTTGGAGAAAGGCAGCGTGGCCTTGCAGAATGAACCTGGCCCTGGGAGTCTCAGGCAATCTGTGAGCACAGAACTCCAGCCACAGCACGTGCCCTGGGCAGGGCCTGCTGACAGCCCACTCCCGCACACTAGTCCCTGGCACAGCTCAGCCTTTTAGAATGAGGTGTTCCTTAACAGACCTACTTTCTGTGGGTTAAACCAAGGTAAAATTGGTTTTGTTCTTGCTTTGACCTGGGGTAGTTTAAAAAACCCAAGGACCTTAGAACCTTTGAGTCCCAGCCCCAGCTTAGTGCCTGGAGGCTGGGAATCTGGCCTTGCTCTATCTGGGCTGTGGCAATGTTCTGTGTTTAGGGTGCAAATTTGGGTAGGCACATGGGCACTTTGCTGGGATCCTAAGGTGATGGTTGGGGCTGTTGGTCAGTTAGCCTTGGGGAGAGGGAAGCCCACTGACTGAAAGGACTCAGTTACTTGGGAGCACCAGACATGCACTCTCTCCAGCTGTCTGCAGGGCAGGCGCTATCAGCCCCATTGCACAGAGGGACCTGAGGCTACAATGAACACCACCCCCCCAACATGGCACAGCTGGGATTTGCTCCCATTCTTTCTTGTTTTATTAGCGTACATTTTATTTGAATTATTTTATGCATCCATAAATCTCAGACTAGCCTGAGATTCACTGTATACCCTAGGCTGGCCTCAAATACACAGCAATCCTCCTGCCTTAGCCTTCTCAGTGCTGGGATTTTAGGATTGAGCCACCACACCTGGTGAATAGGGGGGTGTTCTTTCATTTTGGTCTTTTTGAGACAGAGTCTCCCTGTAGCCCCAGCAAGCCTGGAACTTACTATGTAGACCAGGGGGCCTTGAACTCACAGAGATCCCGCCTGCCTCTGTCTTCCGAGTGTTGGGACTAAAGGTGTGTGCCACCAAGCCTGGCTCTGGTGAATAGTTTTAGATTTACAGAAAAGTAGCAAAGCTAGTACAAAGTTCCCATACTCCTCTTACCCATTGTCCCCAGTGGCCAGCCTGTCATAGTGCATCTGTCACAGCTTTAGGAACTGACATGGTGCCTTGCTATGAACCAACCAGCCTTTATTTTGTTTCACCAGTTCTTCCATCAGTGCCCCACCTCTGCTCTAGGATGCAAGCCTGGCTAGTACATCATACTCAGGAGTCATGACCCCCAGGCTCCTCTGGTCTGTGACAGTTTCTCAACTTCCAACTTGTCACCTTGATGCCCTGGCCAGAGTCCTACAGCCCCTGCTGGTTTTCTTCCAGTGCCCCTGCTCTTAAGCACCCATCAGTGTCCAGGCTGGGCTCAGCTGGGCCTACCTTGGGGGTCTCTGGAGCATCCCTGCATGCAGCCCAAGACTATGAAGCCTTTATACAGGCCTGGGCAAGATTGGTAGTCTAGAGCCCCCAAGACCTGCCTTACACTCTTCTGAACTTTTAGACCTTGGCTGGAGGTTGGGGCCGGTTGGTCAGTTAGCCTCAGGGAGAGGGAAGCACACTGACTGAAAGAAGTCAGTTACCTGGGAGCACCAGACGTGCATTCTCTCCATGCTTTAGTTTCCCTATCTGAAAATCCTGTCAGGTTTGTAAGGACACTGTGACCTTTGGATGTCAAGCCCATGATGCAGAGAGACTGGTGGGTAGGAAATGTTAGGATGGCAGACAGTAATGATGGTGCCTCCTGGTAGGGCAGGGAAGGATGTCCCAGCCTGCTACCTGTTCCTCTACCTTCACCCCACTGCAAAATAGGTCGCAGTCTGATATCAAAGGGCCAGGGACAGCCACCCTGAGGGAAAGCAAAGCCAAAGCAATATCTCAGGCTGGTAGAGGGAGGAAGGACAGCCTCTGTGGGTTAGGTTGTCACCACAGGGCAGGGGCTGAGTCCTGGAACCTGCCATAATATGTCTTCAATTTCTCCCTAGATCTACCTGTCCTGGAAGAGTGGTCCCGGCGAAGTGAAACACTGGAAGGACATGATTGCTCGTCCCCGCCAGCCTGTGGCTCAGTGGCACCAGCTGAAGGCTTGAGTGGGGCCAAGGGAGGCCCGGGGGGCCAAGGCCTGGTCTCCATCATGCCCTCACCACTTTATGCACAATGCTCAGCCCCCAGCCCCCTTGGGTGAGGGGAGAATCCTGAGGGCTCAGCCAGGGAGGGGTCCCAGGACTCCACTGGGCCCCATTTCTAGGAAGTACCAGCCCCCCCCAAGGGTCCAGTTCTGGGGCGGGGTTCCGGGAGCCATTTCCCTGCTTTGCCCCCTTCCTTCCTAATTTGCTGATACTAAAGAAGTGGGGGAGAGCTCAAGAGCCAGATGGGCAGATGGGCAGATCCCTCCAGTGGCCCGCCAGGTGGGCATAGCCCCCCGTTTTCTTTAAGGCAGTGCCTGGAGAGAAGCCACCCCCTCCCCAGCCCCCATTTCGGGGCCCCAGGAGAGGGGAGGCCGAGGCATTTGGCCCGTGATAGGCCCGTCCCTGGTTTCAGGTGCCGGATGGGCCCTGGATGCCAAGGATAGTATATAGCCCATGCTCTGGGGTCCTGGAGCCATGGCCCTGGGTACTTGTATGTATCTACTCCGTGTGTGAGCGTGTGTGTAGGGGGGGTACTCACTCCCTGTCCCCCTGGGGCCAGCAGTGCTGACAGGCTATAAGAAGCAGAGTTTCAGTTTCGTGAAGGTGAGGTGGGGTTGAGTCAGGCAGAGGTCAAGGCCACAGAGGATAGGAGAGGGAGGGGCAGGGACAGCTAGCTGAGTGGGAGGGGTAGGGACCAGGGTAGATGCCTCCTGCCACCCTTCTTCCCCTCCCTACTCAGAACTCTCCAGTAGCAACTCCCCCACCTCAATGTCATCCCTCGGACCTGGACCCACACTTTGTAGGCACCTACTGTGTGCATGGCATTCTACCAGGACAGTGCTCTCTGCCTTCTCAGGCATCCCTAACCCCTCACTCAGAGACTCTAGCCTTCCCAGATCTCATACCAGTCAGGCTGGCATCTGCTACACACTTTCTGGTTTAGGTTATATCCCACCCACCCCTCACTCCAACATATTTGCAGTACTGATCTGCCAATCCCCCAACACACACACACACACACACACACACACACACACACACACTTTCTCCAGGCTGTCCACCCTCCCTGGTTCCACCCACTGTGCAGAGGTAGCAGGGAACATTCCAGGAGTCTGAGGTTGCCACACCCAAAGAAGATGCCGTTTCTCCTCCCAGCCTCTGCTGGGACTAGAACTGGCTTCCCCTTGGAGACAGCAGACTCCAAGATGATCCCTCCTAAACCTTGTCATCCCTCTATGCAAGTCCCCGTATTAAAAGACCCAGCAGACAACAGAGCCTCAAATCCAGGGATTCCGAGCCTGAGCCTGACATTCCTACCACCAGGTGGCGCCAGACCACCATATCTTTAGTCGCAGTTCTGGGCCACAGTTCAGGCCTGGATAGCAGGCCTGACACCCCAAGGAAGGGGACTCTGGATTGGATCTGTACATCCAAAGTAGGTAGCAAAAGCATAGGTGTTTGGTGGGCTTTCCGCTTGAACTCTGCTTCCTGTTCTAGGCAGTGAGATTTCTATTGTGGGCATCAAAATGTTCTTGAATTTCATACCCCATCCCCACCTTCCCCCTGGGACCTGGATGATATCTCATATGTAGTAGGTGAATCATTCTGTAGAGTGAAGAATGCCATTGTAAAGCACATAGTCTCCTATTATCACTTGTAAATCCAAATGTTTCTATACTGCAGCTTTTGCTTCATGTGGGGTCTGCCCCAACTGCCCTGACCCACAGAGCACAGCCCTCAGACACTGTATGGAGTAGGACAGGAGGAAGTCATCAATAGTCTGGAGAGGTGAAAGGAATATCTGTCATCCTTCCCTCAGATCTGCCTTGGTTTCCTGTACACCTCTGACTTGCTGGAAGCAGGCAAGTCTGCACCGCCTTCCAGGACCCAACTAACTTGCACCCAGTGGGCGTGGCAACAGCTAGCCATTTATATGAATCACACCCATGCACTTCTTATCCAAATACAGAAGGCATCTCCCATACAGAGTCAGTTCCCTTCCAGTCCCTACCTAGGAACATTGGCGACCCAGCCTGGGATTCCTCAGCCCCCACCTTCAGCTGCAACTGGAGATAACAGGCAAGAGGCCCTAGGTGGAGGGCCCAGGGCCAGGTGGGTTGACACAAGAGGCTTCTAGAGAATATGGAGTCATCTAGAGAATATGGAGTCATCTAGAGAATATGGAGTCAGGGGCAGGATGGTCTAGGGCAACTGGGGAGCAGGGAAATGGAAGAACTTGAGGGTGGGGAGGGCATCAGAGCTCTGTCACCACCATCCCAGATCGTGGGCAAGTCACCCATACTCCCTGGACCTCAGTTTCCCCATCTGTAAAATGATGGTAATAATACTTCACCTACCTCATGGGGGAGGTTGTGAGGCCACCATCACCTGACCTGGGGGGGGGGCTCAAGGCAGGAGGACTCTGAAGGTGCTACCAAAGCAAAGTGTCACCGAAACCTGAGAGCAAGGCCCACCTGCCCTTCCCCCACAGAGCCTCTAGGGACCACCAGAGCCAATCTGTCTCTTCACTGTGTCCCAAGCCCCTTCATGAGCATCATCTGACACCTTCGTGGGCACCCTAGACTTAGCTGTTACCTTGTTTCAGTATCCTTTCCTGTGACTGTCTTCTCCATGTTAACTGCTGTACAAATTCCACCTGCCCCCACACCCCCCCCCATCTGCTCTCTGGCACTAGAGGCCAGGGAAGGGACAAAAGGAAAATGGTCTACATAGTAAGTTCCAGGCCAGCTAGAACTACAGGGAGACCCTGTAAAAAAAAAAAAAAAAAAAAAAGCCAAGGGGTCTCCCAGTCCAGCTGGAGCCCCCAGGGGTGGGGATAGGTGGCCGCTGTTTGTATTGTGTTTGAGTCCTTGAGCGCAAGTGTTTTATAAAAAATAAAAACAAAAATCCACTATCACAAAAAAAAAAACAGCAAAGAGAAATGAAGAAAAATAAGGGAAAAAGAACCATACAAAATTTTTCCACCATATGCACCCTCTAAGCCAGCAAAATTTCCTCTTTGCAAAATCATATTTTTGTGGGAATGGGCCCTGCTTTTTGTGGCAAGGCCTGTTCTGATTAATAAAGGATCATGAAAAAGTAGGGCCTTGGCTGTTTCCTCTACCGGTCCCTGCCCCCTCACCTCCCCAAGGGAAATAGCAGCTGGGAGGCGGGAAGGGGAGCTTGGGGCTATCTTCCCCAACTAGTCACCTCTCGGCCTTGACTTTTCATTGGTGGCCTGGGTCTACCAGAACTTCCATCCCATCCTCAGATCTAGACTATGATCCCCAAACCTCACCAGCAGTCCAGAAAGCAGGGAGCAACCCAGGTTAGGTCTAAAGTAAAGTTTAGTAGTAGTGAAGTTTCCCCCAGTTCTCTTGAGGCTTACCCAGCTGGACACGCACCCCCTCTTTTCCCAAAGGACCCTTACCTTCCTCCCAGGTAGGTTAGACAAATCAAAGGTAGTACCCGCACATATGCACCACCACCACCTTACCATCACCACCTGCTCAACTGCTATGATTTGGAACTACTGTCTTCTTCCTGGTCCCCATCAGGGAAAGGACAGGCAGAGAGCTCTGGGTCTGCCAGCTGTGTCTGTGGTCTTTCTCCACCCTGTTCACTAGACTGATTCTCTGGGATTTGAAAAATGTCTCCAATCTAAAGAGCCTCCACAAGTTCCAGGCTGAGGGCCTAGATTGGACTCCAATCCCGTCCTGTCTGTGGCCCTGGCAAGCTGCATCCTTTGTCCTACCCTGTGTCTTCTGTCCACAAAGAAGCAATAACTTCTCAGCCACTCCCAGCCCAGCCCAGGGCAGCTGGCCTGGCAGCTCTCAGGGTACTGCAGAACCAAGTACTATATAAGTTTCAGGTAGGCACAAAGGGAACTCCACATCTCCATGGTCCCTGCCCCACTCTGGAGTGAAGAAGGTCACATACCTTCTGTTCCCCTGTACCTGGAGCCAGCAGCTGCATCCTCAAGTTGCACTAAGCCCTCCCCATTCTGAAGCTGCCTGCCCTCTCCCCTTCTGCCCCCTTAACTTCCAATGGCCTGTTTTAAACATCTCTTTAAAAGGTATGGGCTGGGAGGGGGAAAGAGTGGTTTCTTTTGGAATCTAGTCCAGAGGTTTGACGGAGTCCTGGGGTCAATTAAGTAGCTTCAGGGACAGAAACACACACACACACACAGAGCATGCACTCCAGGGCTTTTGTTTAACCTTTCTCTGGGGAAACAAGCCTGGGAAACAGCCTCAGCATAGACAGCTCAGCCCAGCAGAGGTGCCAGTCTCTGGTCACCGGCTCAGGGCCTGTGCCCTAGACGTCTCTGGCCTACTCTCTCAATGCCTGCTCTGAGCTACTTACCCATCTCTGCCTGTGCCTGGGACCATCTTCTTTTCCTACAACTCCCTCCTAGATACACTGATTCCCAGCCTTCCTGGCCTCCTGGTTCTCCTCTCCCTCCCTGATAAAGATTGCCTGAAGGACAATCTGAACAACTGGATGCCCCAGCCTGAGGTTTCCTGGACTATTTGTCATGAAGTCATCGCCGCATTGTCTGGATCCTTTGTGTGTTTGTGCATGCGTGTGTGTGTGTGTGTGTGCGCGCGTGTGTGTGTGTGTGTGCGCGCACGTGTGTGTGTGTGTGTGCGCACATGCTCGCATGCATGGGCATGCAAGTGAGTGAGTGTGTGTGTGTGTGTGTGTGTGTGTGTATGTGTTTAAGTATAGTGTCTCTTAGACTGTGAGCCCTTCCTTGGACAGGGTTCCCTGTCTGAATAAGTGTTCAGTGTGGCATGCCTGGGTGTAATAATAAATGTCCATCTTCAGAATCACAGTGCTCTGATGTCTTAAGGAGGCAGCGGGACAGATGGCCAAGAAAGCGTATGGTCTTACAGGAGGAGGGGTGGTGCTTCTGGGTAGGATCTCCAATTCTCAACCACCCCACTTTCCCCCTTTATCAAGTCCCTGTGGGGAGGAGCAGTAACAAAGCTGGGAAAAGACCCTCCTGACACTCCAGTTTGTGCTGCTCTGCCTGCCGGACAGGCGGTCAGCTGGTCTGAAGACTTGGGGACTGGAAGGGAGGGGGCAAGCTATAATTCCCATGTCTCATTTGCAGACCTGTCAGGCAGCCAAGGACAGCGTACTTCTTTCACAGTGTGAACTGAGCACCAGGTTAAGAGTCCTCTAATGGACCAATGGGCAGGTTACATACCCTCCCCAGTTTCTTGCCTACCGCCTCCGTTTGCCCTAGTCTTGTGATTCCCATAGCTTTCCCTCCCGCTCTTTTGGCCTCCACCCCTGCCTGGTACAAACCCAACTCCCTAGAGCTTCCTGCCCCCGCCCCCCAACTGCCCACAAGATGATATAGGGACCATAAATGAGGTTACGAGTGTCCTGTCCCCTTTCTTCCGGTCTCCTAGAGGCTAAGGGGAAAGTCAGGAAGAGGGGTAGGGGAAACCCCTCACACAGTGCTCTCTCCATCACCAACTGGAGCTGCACTTGTTCAGGGGAACTAGCAACAGCCCCTTCCTTTCCTCACAGAGTGCTTTCCAATTATCAGCATGCGCTCTAACCAAACAAACTTTCAGATGCAACCAGCTCCTCTATGGAAGCAAGTGAATACCACAAAGCACAGGAACAACCATTCTCTCTCCCAGACAGCCTCAGTAGCCCCTGCTGGGCTGATAAACAGCCATGGATAAGGGTGCCAAGCTTGACAAATCAAAAGGGTAGGAGCCTGAGCACCTCAAGATGAGATGTCCCACTGCAGGCCTTTTGTCCAGACTGGGTGGTTTTGAATGAGCCAGGATATCAGGGAAGGAGGTCAGAGAAATAGATTGGAGAGAGGAAGGAAAGCAGAGCTCTAGTTCCTTGTGAAAGGAAAGTAGATAAACAGGACGTATGGAGAATTGAGCTGCAGCATCAGACTTAAATAAACCCAACTCCAACAGATGGAGAGAACAAGGGCCAAGGGCACCCAGACTTAATCAAGATCACTCAGATCTAGGAGGGGAGCCCAAACCTAGTTCCACACCCAGGGGATTTCCCCTATGCCTGACACAGTTTCTTGGGTCAAGAGGTCAACTCCTGGTGGGCTGCAACCACCCAACCCATGTGATTACCTGACCTCCCAAATCCCTACCCCCAAGTTCCTGGACCCCAGGAAGAGCCCCAGCCCCAGATGGAAGCTCAACAGGGACAAAGTCCACAGCTGGGCCCCAGATCCACCTTGGAAAGCAGGGAGCCAGTCTCCCAACCTCTTCCCTCTCTGAATACCCACGGCCTTCGCTCACTCACTTCAGACCCATGCCCAACCTCCTACTTACCCAGGATCCAGCCCAAAGTCCCAATCCAGCTCTGGAGCTGAGCCTGACCTTTTGACCTTATAGGACATCAGTCCCTGTTGCCATGGTGACAGAGGCCTTCTCATGGGAGATGGACCTGTAAGCTTGAGGTTTGACCATTTTCTTCCTTTATATCCCCTCCCTCTTGAACAATGAGGAGAAAAATGATGCTAAGATTGGGGGGCTGGGGACCAGTACTGGGAAGAGAAAAAGGTCAGCCTAATTGGTTGGAGATTCAAGAACATCTAAGAATCAGGACCTTCAAATTAAGTTGCAGATGACGCTACAGCACAGCCAAAGGTGCAGTGAATGGAAAACAGGGGAGATACTCAAAGACATCAGGAGACCAGGCTTAAGAGGCCAGTGTTACTTCTCTGCAACCAGCAAACTAGTTCCCCAGAGAGGCAGGACACAACAGCTGGCCAGGGTCATCCTGACACCAAGCCAGGGCACACGAATAGGGGAGGTGCACTCACAGAAGGACCTGGTGCTCCAGGGATTATAAATAAATAGACATGTGGGAAACACACATTCTTTCTCCAAGAAATATAATTTATGTTTACAGCCATTTTTTTTTCCTTCCTAAAGAAAATACTACCTTGTGGGGCTCTAGCCCCCGACAGTGTCCCTGAGTGTCCTCGGCCCTGGTCCCCTCCTCCTGTTATTGCTTGGATCTGGCCCTGGGAATGCAGAGCCTGTCTCCTTACCCCCTCAGGGGCTGTCCCTGGTGACAGAGTGGAGGCACACAATGCCCGTCCAGTGCCCCATGCTGTGCCAGCCACCCTGGCTGTGCCCATGTAAGGAAATGGAGAGTGCAGGCAGTAGGAAGGCGCTGAGCAGTCTCCCAGAGAGCGCAGAACCCCTCTCTCTTCTGGGCAGGAGGCCCTGGAGGCACAGTGGCTTTTCAAACTTGACTACAAGCTGTAAGGAAGGAAAGGGAAGGGAAGGAGCGAGCTCTTTACTCAGCAAGATTTCAGGCACATGCTGAGAGGCGAGGTCAGAAGGAAAGGTGGGAACAGAGACCCAGCCTTCTGGGCCCCATACAGATACCAGGGGACCTGGGTAGGAGGGTAAGCAGAGGGGGCCTGGTGGAGGGCAACTGAGGTAATTAGACCCCAATCTGTGTCCTGCTCTTGTCCTGGACCGAGTCCCTACACCCTGCCCTCCTGAGCCAGACACCCCAACACACACACACACACACACACACACACACACACACAGCCATTTTATCCTACACAGTCCACCCCAGAGGTAGTGGCTCCAGCAACAGATACGGTGGGCCTAGGAGACCCAAACTCCAGATGAAGCTGGGCACCCTGGGCATCCGGATTCACTGAGTAGGGATGATTGATTCCATGGATAGCAGTGACACTGGTTCCAGGAGGAAGCTAGCTCCTCTGTTGTATGGCCAGTGGCTCTACCCCAGACTTCTTGGTCTGAAAACTGTCCAGAGGTCTGCCCAAGGCATCTTATTACCCAGGAGCATCTGGAGATGGCCTCAGGCATGCCTGTGCCCAGAGCTGGCTCAATGCCGCTCCTCCACTGCCCCCAATCAGGGGCCTAGCAGCATGCAGATCCAGGCAGCCAAGTCTCCCAGAGCCCTTGCTTCCAGAGTGGCCAAAGCCTAACACCCAGGGCAGAGAGGCTCAGGTGCCCAGTCCTGGAGGAGCTTCCAAGGCATGGAGGCTGTCTCTGGGGGGGACCAGGACTCGGGGTCCAGAGCCTCCTATAAGCAGGTCTTCTTCCTCCTCGTCCTCAAAGACCCGTGCTGGACGCCGGAGTGGCGGCCGCGGCGTGGGCTCGTCGCGCTCAGCCATGCGCTCGACGGCGCCCTCGCCCACGAGGAAAACCGTGTCTGCGACGCGCGGGGGTCCGGTGACCGGGTTGTGGTCGTAGGAGAAGACGCGCAGAGCGCGCAGCGGGTGCAGGTCGGGGAAGCCGCCCAGGCGGTTGCGGTCGAGGTCGAGGATGTGCAGCCGACCCATGCGCAGCAGCGCGGGCGGGAACTCCTCGAAGCGGTTGCCGTAGAGCCAGAGGCCGCGCAAGCCCGTCATTCGCGGCAGCTCTGCTGGCAGCGCGCGCAGCCGGTTGTCGCCCATCTGCAGCGATTGCAGCGCCACCAGGCGCAGCAGCGGCCGCGGGAAGCGCCGCAGGAAGTTGCCCTCGATCCAGAGGCAGCGCAGGCTCTGCAGCTGCGCGAAGTCGGCGGGCAGCGCCAGCAGCCGGTTGCCGCCCAGGTAGAGGCGTGTGAGGCGCGGCAGGCGGCACAGGCCGTCGGGCAGGCGCTCCAGCTTGTTGAAGTCCAGCGCCAGGATGCGCAGTTCACGCAGCTCCTCGATCTCCTCCGGAAGCTCACGCAGCCCGGTGCCGCTCACGTACAGCTTCTGCAGGCGGCTCAGCGCGCACACGGCGCTGGGCAGCCGCCTCAGCCGCCGCCCGCTCAGCTCCAGCTGCTCCTCGCCGCTGCGCAGCTGCTCCTCGGCGTCCGACGGCAGCTCGTCCAGCGTGGACTCCGCGATGCCCATGGTCACCGGCCCCTGCCGGGGCCGCCGCCACCACG